>NC_064921.1:326936211-327253711 GCF_023897955.1 Schistocerca gregaria
TTTATATCTAAAAATTTAGCCAATGAGTAGAAGGAGTTGTCATCTAGAAATTCTTTTAATTTATTTTTAAATGTTGGTTAACTATCTCAGGCTTTTGATGCTGTTTGGTAGGTGACCAAAGACTTTTGTGGCAGCATAATTTACCCCCTTCTGTGCCAAAGTCAGATTTAACCCTGCATAATGAAGATCATCCTTTCTCCTGGTGTTATAGCTATGCACACTGCTATTACTTTTGAACTGGGCTGGATTATTTACAACAAATTTCATAAGTGAAAATATATACTGTGAGGTTACTGTGAGGATCCCTAGATCCTTAAATAGATGTCTGCAGGATGACCGTGGCTGGGCTCCAGCAATTATTCTGATTACACGTTTTTGAGTAATGAATACTTTTCTACTCAACGATGAATTACCCCAGAATATGATACCATACGAAAGCAGTGAATGAAAGTAGGCATAGTAAGCTAATTTACTGAGATTCTTATCACCAAAATTTGCAATAACCCTAATAGCATACGTAGCCGAACTCAGACGTTTCAGCAGACCATCAATGTGTTGCTTCCAGTTTAACCTCTCATCAATGGACACACCTCAAAATTTTGAAAATTCTACCTTAGCTACAGACTTATGTTCAAAGTCTATATTTATTACTGGAGTTGTGCCATTTACTGTATGGAACTGTATATACTGTGTTTTATCAAAATTTAAAGAGAGTCTGTTTGCTGAGAACCACTTAATAATTTTGTGAAAAACATCATCTACAATTACATCACTTAGTTCGTGGTTTTTGGATGTTATTACTATACTTGTATCATCAGCAAAAAGAACTAACTTTGCATCTTCATCAATATGGAATGGTAAGTCATTAATGTATATCAAGAACAGTAAAGGACCCATACTTGATAGCCCCCCAGTTTGAGGAATCAGCTGTTGTATTAACATTACATGAACCACTTATTTCAACTTTCTGCATTCTTCCAGTTAAGTATGAATTAAACCATTTGTGCACTGCCCCCTCAAACCATAATGATTTAGCTTATCTAAACGAATTCCATGATTTACACAATCAAAGGCCTTTGAGAGATCACAAAAAATACCAATGGGTGATGTCCGGTTATTCAGAGCATTTAATATTTGATCAGTGAAATCATCAGACGAGCGTCGGCTGAAGAACCCGAGACAGAAGCCAATGGGCAGTTTGTCAAATTTTACATAGTCAAACCAAAAAAAGTAACATCCACGTTCGTAACAAAAAACATGGATTTTGATTATGTAATTGAATACATTTACCATTTCAACACCAAAGCAACCTTTCTTAAAATAGTAATTTGATAACTACCATTCGTTTGAGATACAATAGGTTTTGTGTACTTCTTGTCAAATTTAGCTATTGGGGCACGACAAGTTTTCAAACTCAGCAAAGCAGTTTCGTTACATAATAAATGCCTGTTCCAGAATTTTATCCCTTCTTCAAAAAATTTCTGTAGTCACCTGTGTGCATAGGTAAACGAGAAAGTTTTATGTCGTTTGACTACACAACCATCGATATTCACAACAAAAAATATGGAAGAGTTTGTTCAGAGTGATTTAAAATGTAACGAATACATACATCTAGCCAAATAGAAAGTAGACGCTACACTCAGATTTCTTGAATGAATATTCCAGAGGAGCATTTCGTGCACTGAAGTGGTTGCTAATAAAACCATAACTGAAATAGTTCGTGAACATTATTCGACTGTAAGGAAATCTTGTCAGTTGGATTAATGGAAGAGACAGAGAGATACATGGTCCCAAGAAGTATTGCTCTTTTCATTACAGATTTGTTAATTCAGCCTGAGGTTGCTGGAAATACTCAACGCACTGCAGTGGAAAATGTGACGTCCAGCGCTAAAAGCCCCATTCATTAAATTCTGAGAGTCCATGTTTCAAAATGTGTCAACAAACATACTATTTTCTCCAAAATATATCTTGTTAAATGACCATAGTGGGGAAGTTAGAGATATACTGACATGTGTCGACTACTTTACTTCTTGTGTGCCACCCACGACAATATAGAATAGGATGGGAGTATAATGAATCTCGCACATGAGGACTCAGCCATGCAAACTGTATCAGACCATATTTTGAAATGCAGACACCAGATGGCAATCGAATGACACTAATCGATGACAGGTAATGCCTCAATGTGTCATTAAAATTATACAAGGTAGAGTGTCGCCACTTGCATTTGAATGTTTCCACTTGTTACCTCTGTGACGTCGCTAATGAGGAGTCGCTTTAGTTGCATACATAAATTCGACTTAAATGTCTCAGACTTCAGAGACAGTTGACATTACATTCTAATACTTTCCGATCAACGTCGACTCCCTTTCATAGGATGAATATTTGCGAATAAAGGTTCTGCTTGTGAACCAGTAGCCAAGTTGAGGCATTTACAAGCAGCCTGTGATACAACGAAACTAGCGTGATCTCAGTTGTGGTGGTCTCTTGGCTAACAGTATTTTTCGATAATGTCAGGTTAGTCTGCCTTGAATATGGTTGTCAGAGGACTAAGTGTTACCCCTGAATGCCCCCAAGTTGTCACCGACTTGGTGCGAATGAAGGCAGGAAGAATAGCGTTGAGCATTCCATCGACGATTGAACTCAAGCTCAGAAAGGGAATAACGGAAACAAGAATGTGTCCTCAAATGAATCGTCCTGGCATTGAAGTAAATACAGAATATCTAAATCAGGATAACCAGATAGGGATCCTATTATATGCGAACCCAATGTAATATACACTTCATCACCTCATTCAATGGCATGTATTGTTATATATAGAAACTCATAAACTGAGGGAATACAAGGAATGTGATTGGAAGACTAGGAACATTAAGTTACTTAGAAATCACATACGGTCCTGTCAGTAAAATTACTACATTCAACAGACTTAAAAATTTTATGTGTGTGTGTGTGTGTGTGTGTGTGTGTGTGTGTGTGTGTGTGTGTGTGCGTGTACGCGTGCGTGTGTGGCCTGTTGTTTCGGACGTATGCGATAGAACAGACACCTTATGTGCTCCAGCAGCTGTACAAATGCTATTCAACAGTTTTCAATTACTTTAGCCGCATTTGGACATCTAAACAAATCGATGATAACGTGAAAATTTCATTTCAATGCCCAGACGTGGCTAATTTCATCGAAAATCTTTGAAACTTAAAAGTGGCGTGAAGAGTACTAATGCTTGTATATGCAACACATTTATCATTTCAGTATAGCCTCATGAAGTACGTAGAAGTATCGCCATCTACACCCTGTATTATAAGACAGATTACACATTGAGTTTTTCATCCAGAAATCGCATTTGACTGTTGGTTGCTTGTGAGAAGATCGTTTTGTGTCTTGTGTAACAAGGAGGAACAGTGGCAGGATCATGGCTTGAAGAGACGGTAGCTTATCGTTTCACAATATTGCCGCTCACATTGGACAGGATTCCACGAACGTCATGCAAATATATAATTGGTGTGTTCAAGGGGGCCACACTCAACGCCATGCATGATCTCAACAGCCCCACAGCTCCTGAAAGGACAGACATATTGTTCTCTCAGCCGTGCAGAATCGTAGCTCCGTTTTTCGACCTTGAGAAGCGGGCTTGTTTACAGCAAAATAAATATTCATGTGGCTACTACGATGAGTCCTGGAGAACCATGGACTGTAAGCATGGCGACTGTTGTTGTGGCTTTCCTTGACATGTAAGCGAAGAGAGGTGATGTGACAGTGGTGTGCCCAATGAAAACACTGCACAGAGGAGAGGAACAATGCCATTTTTTCAGGTAAGCTCTATATCTGTGTAAAGCATCACCATGGGCCATATGTGGAGACGAACGTTGCCAGAGAACCAATGTTGCCAGATCGCATTTTTCATCATTATATGGACCTCATACATGGCTTCATGGCATAGGGTGTCATTGGATACACAGCACTATCACCTCTGGTTTGCAAGGTCATGTGGACAGCATGTGCTAAATTTCTTAGATGTTAAGGCCGGTGGCTGTACCATAGCTTTGAGGTCTCTGTGACTATCTTTAAACAACATAATGCAAGACCATTACAATTCACCAGCCAATTCAACTGATGAACTCTGACATAGAATTGAAGTGGGATAAGACGGTGTACCAAAATCTGTATCAGTTTGACTTGATGCCTAGCAGTGTTGAACCACTGTTGCCACTTGCATACTTTAGTTCACACCCTGTATACCGCCAAATAATCTACAGATTTAATCATGCGTTCTGTCTAGTATACTGCACATGATCAATAACAGATAAAATTGTGTTATTGAATATCCTTCCTATTGTTGTAAGTTTAATTGCCAAAAGTGTATTTAAATTATAGCAATAACAATACAGGGTTCCATAAAAGAATTTCCCAGTTTCAGTAGGATGATACAACAGTTTAATTTATACTGTTTACATCAAATCATACCTAAAATTGAGGATAAACTAATTTCGTTTTCTTACAGATGTTCAATAAGTGCACCTTAGTTATACAGTACACATCCAACCTGAAGTCCGATTCTGCCCACACTTTGGTTAACAAGTCTTGAGTAATGGAAGCAAAAGCCCCTTCAATCCTGTGTCTCAACTCTGGCAAATCATTAGGTAGTGGCAGAACGTATACACGACCTTTTACAAAGCCCCAAGGGAAAAAATCGCCTGACGTGCTGTCAGGTGTACATGGAAGTCAGTGGAAAAGACCTCTGTCGTATTGACCATTACGATGAATCCTAAGGTCAGGGTCTTCAGCATTCACCCACTCTCGTGTAAAGAGATGTCAATGAAGACTGATTCCATCTTGTTGCCAAATAAAATATTGAGGTTCATTTTCTATCTGGGGAAAGAACCATTCTTGCATCGTACCCAGATAATTTCCCTTTTACGGTTGCTTCTCGAAAAAAAAAAGTTCGCTTACTCGACAATGTGACATAGCACAGAAAACGTTTAATTTTTTGGAATCTCTTTGGTATCGAACAGGTTAATGAGGATGTTCTTGCCGCAGATACGAACATTATGGATATTTACCTTTCCACTTAGTTAAAAAGCTGACTTGTTACTGAACACCACATCATCAAGAATGTCATCTTCCCACTGCAATACTTCACTTGAAAAGTTATAAAGAACACCATAGTCATCTGGCGTTAAAGCGTATACAAACTGTAAACGGTGTGGATACATTTGTAAACGACTTCTTAAAACCTTCAACACTATCGTCTTTGGCAACTGAGGTTGCTGAAGTGACTATGTGGGTAAGACGCTCTGACATGATCAACACCCTCTTTAGACACTTCTGATCACACATCTGGTCGGTTCGAATTGACTGTACCATCTTCGGATGTTTTCGCTATATGGGGAATCGCACTTAAACTTTAAAAGAAACGAATGTTGATCTGAAATTACAGATTCACGCTTAGCAAGCAGCGGAACACAAAACGCTTTACACTCAGAATTTGCCATTTTGAATTTGCGCTGTTGCAAGAGGGAAAACAACAAAGCAGTATTCGTGTATGCATTTATCTAAAACTCTTTGAATTACTCTTACTATTTCATTGTAACCTTGAACCCGTGCTACAACGCCTACAGTTGATACTGTTAAAATTTATAATCGGGACAATCTTTTATGGACACTCTGTATAACTAGCATTCCGTTGAAAATACGAGTAAATTATAGTCGGATCGCCTTGAAACGTAATGGACCAAACAAAATTACTCTATAACAGTTATGAGAAGAAACTGCACAGCATTACGAAAGAGACATGCCAGCACGACGGAAATAAGACGGAAGTCAGACAGACGAGTACACCAAACAGATATCACATATCAACAGTCAGGATGTCCAAAGATGACACTGTTACAGCTAACAGTATCTGGACTAGCATCGCCTATCCTTTCACATCTGATTGTGCAGCCTGACCACATTTGTCTCACCGACCTAGTTCTGATGACCATGCTCCACTGAGCCCTTAGCAAGACTTCACAAGGCCTTCTTATTCAATAACTGCACTTTTTTTCACAGTGACACCAGCAGTTTTTCAAGACGAATGATAATTCTATGGGTAAGTCAATACAAATACTGAGAGCTCTTCAGATCTTTGTACAAAAAACAAAGTGGGCACTGGGTATGCATAAATTGTCAGGAAGAAGGCCTTAATGAAGTCAGTTTGCTATTGCCTTCCGCTTCTGTTGTTATGTAAAGAGTATTTTAGGACTGATCTTTCCTCTATCAGATGTGTTTCACCAAGTATCTTAAACGTATTATATTCATTTATTGCCTACATTTCATAGCTTCTTCTTTTCCCATGGTTGGACGAAAAGTGAAATATTGGATGATGGAACAACAATGAGGTACAGATGTCCTCTTTCTGCAACTGCTTGGGATTAGAAATCTTTCCTTCATGTGTGGCACTGTCTGAAGCGTGTGGCACCTAATTTTCCGCGCCTCCAGAAGATGCAAGATCGCTGAGCAACGTTATGTCCAACTCGAAGGGGCAACGCCTTCCCCTGAAGTCGCAGAAATGATGGTTGGTTGTTTTGGGGAAGGAGGCCAGACAGCGTGGTCATCGGTCTCATCGGATTAGGAAAGGATGGGGAAGGATGGGGAAGGAAGTCGGCCATGCCCTTTCAGAGGAACCATCCCGGCATTTGCCTGGAGTGATTTAGGGAAATCACGGAAAACCTAAATTAGGATGGCCGAACGCGGGATTGAACCGTCGTCCTCCCGAATGCGAGTCCAGTGTCTAGCCACTGCGCCACCTCGCTCCGCAGAAATGATATTTGCCCAATACCAGGAGACAGATATCAAGTGAGAGGCCAGTTTGTCGGTCAACCAGCTTTGTACACCAACGGTATAAGGTCCGAAGTCACCGCCGCTTATTTTAAACTCTTCCTCATATTCGTTGCGCCACAGCAGCATCAGGTACCGCCGCCGTCCCTCCTTCCGTCGTTCACCAGCTGCTCACACAACTGCCTCCAGCTGTCTGCTTCCACGAGAGTCCAGATCACGTGAAATCAAATCTCATTTGTGATGCTAGTCTGGCAGCCCCTCCCTCCTAGCTGGCGTAGCCACTGTGCTTGTGCACATGTTTCCGCTGTTCTTGCGTTACACAAGACTCAAACTGATAGTACCCTACTGGTCACCAGTACACCTCACATAGGTTTCGTAACCATCGTGTCACAGCCAAGAATATCTGTCTCTGGGCTAGGGTATCATCCAGCTGCTGGGCTCCTAGACAAAATACGCCACTTCGTTATCGACCCTTGTGCCTAGCAGCGGTTTAAGATGCAAATCGAGTGGACAAAGTGTGAAACAAAATTATAGTTGTTGTACCTACCGCCAGTAATAATTGGGTTATGTTCCCCAAGCAAATCTAGGTAGCTAAGGAAATCTAGGGAGATGCTTGGTTACAAATGAGCTGAAAGCTCTCTGAAAACGATTTATGTAGGTAACACATAATTAATTTGGTTACATATTACCTTTTATAGCGAAAGACAACAGATTATATTTAATAATTTGTGTTTAGGAAACTTGTGCGTTTTGGAGAATTGTACTGAAAGGATGCGCAGTTTCGGATAGTGTAGGCCCTGATTTTGGATAGGGTAATTTTGTAAGGAAAATTCAAGATTGCGTACCTTTGGGAATATGATACTTCCGTTCAGACTAAAACTGTGTGTTGTGCCGAGACTCGACCTGAGGACCTATGCCTTAAACAGCTAAGTGCTTTAGTGACTGAGATACCCAAGTGCTACTCACAACCCATCCTGACAGATGTACTTCCACCACTACCACATTTCCTACCCTCCAAATTTCACAGAAGTTCTCCTGCAAAACTTGTGGACTAGTACTCCTGGATGAAAGAATTTTGTGGAGACATGGTTTAGCCACAACCTGGATTATGTTACACCGAAACATGCTCATAAGTTTAATTAAATATGAAGTATCATTAATAACTGATACCAAATATCAAATTACTTACTATGCAGCTGTGATGCTTTTTTGTGCCTAAAAAATGTTACATTGAAAAATCAGATGAAAGATGTTAAGAAAAAGTCAACTACAGAATGCAAATGACACTCTTGGGACTTAGCAGGACACTGAAGTGGCGGAAGTAAAAAGAAGTTTACGTAATTTCCACATCAGCAGTAATGTCCCTTGAGCAAATATCCATTGTAAGTGAGTAGTCCTTACGTGAGTGTGTGTTATCTTAAATACAAACCTGGGAATATGAACTAAGGACCTAAATGTGATACTGAGATCAAAGCCATATCACTTACATGAAACTGCAAAGAATCCTATGTGTGTGATAAACGATCTCACTCATAAGCAAATAAATCAGCAAACCAATAATTTCATGCTTAGTAGACTTGGTCAGTGCGAACTGTTTGAAGAAACGTAACTGCATAAAAAAAAACCTCCAATGTCGGCCGGTGTAAGAACACAACCTGAAACACACGATATTTTGTGCACTGACATATGGCCCTGGTAAAATAAAGAAACTGACAGAACCTACTTTTCGCAAAGGAAATGAAACAATCAGGTATTATGAATCTCACCTGCAAAATGATGTTCTGGCAGAGACAGAAATACAGCAAGACTTCACAACAGCCAAAAAATACTGCTAAAAACTAACTATAGTTGGTCCAGGGAAATTTGGTTCATAAACTTGACACAGAATGTCAATTAAACACATGACTCAACCTTTAAGTTTTGAAATTTCATTTATGAAGGAACTTATCAAAGAAAACAATTATATACTGTAACTGAAAATTCATTTAATCTAATAAGTTTCATGTTACTGCAAATTAACTAAGAAGCTCAATCAATAGAATAATTATCAAAAACTCAACTGTGACAAGGGTGAAATGGACCAACAATACAAGTCTACAAAATAAAAATAAACTTTTTA
This sequence comes from Schistocerca gregaria, assembly GCF_023897955.1. Lineage (NCBI taxonomy): Eukaryota > Metazoa > Arthropoda > Insecta > Orthoptera > Acrididae > Schistocerca > Schistocerca gregaria. The sequence continues at coordinate 326,945,148 of NC_064921.1, forward strand.
CCTCATCAAATAATTCCTCGTTCTTCATTTCAAAAACTTTTTTATGTCCGTATGCTATCCAGCCGTTGTTCTGAGTCATCATTCCTCCTCATAATAAATCTGCAACTCACATAGTTCCAAAAACGTGTTCATGTATTACACAGTACACTCAAAGAATAAAATCACCCTGAAGCTATCCACTACTGGCTGTCAGAGATTCTACGATTCCACAATGCTGCCATTGCAGACACAGATACTCTTGCCTAACAACTGTTCTTTGACCACAATTCTCCAAATATATCATTTTCTACGAATATTAACACATTCAATGACATCATCAAAAGATAGCCATCTTACACCATCTATACGAAATTTGGGCACCATTCGAAAATGGGACACCTTACCCTACAAAGAATTGACATGTGATACCGCACAGTGAGACAACATCGATTCAGCTGTTGCCGAAAGCTTAAAAACTCGAGTTAACGACAACAGCAGCTACAACAGACAGTGTAGTAAACTAGTGACCCAGCAGAAATAACGGACTCCACAGTCACCACCAGGGACACACACCGCCGTCAGTGTCATCAAATCTGCCTACTCTTTCATAGTTCTGTACCACCAAGTATGGTTGAGACACTTTATGTGCCACACTCATACCAACATTTTCAAGATCCCAAAACAAATAACGAGCGTCAGCGGTGCGCCATGTTTCACATTATTCCAAAAAATCTGTCTTCTATACATTAGAAGCATCTGTTTCAGCGGTTTTTGGAAAACTTCTTAGTGGATCACTCCATTTCTCTTTATTTTGGCCCACTAAATGGCAACATGTGTCATATAATCAGTGAATCACATACTTACGCGGTATCAGTTCAAATACGAAAATTCGATTCTGAAATGGCCACATGTGTCATATAAACAGCGGATCACAGACTTATGCGATGTCAGTTTAAATGCGAAAATTCTATTCTGAAATTCCATACGCAGATATGATGGTTAGGGTCACAATGATTCAGCATGTAATGTTCAAATGGTTTAAATGGCTCTGAGCACTATGGGACTTAACATCTGTGGTCATCAGTCCCCTAGAACTTAGAACTACTTAAACCTAACTAACCTAAGGACATCACACACATCCATGCCCGAGGCAGGATTCGAACCTGCGACCGTAGCAGTCGCGCGGTTCCAGACTGTGCGCCTAGAACTGCTAGACCAAGCAATGTAAGGAAGGCATCTATCCACAAAGAAGAAATAGTAAACAATAGCAAGTGCATTAGAAGCTATTCTTCAGGCTGATATAGTGCTGTAATGGGTCTCGAAGGTAGCAGAAATATATCTGAAAGCAAATGCAATTTTACACAAGCGAGAACCTTCAGCAGAGCCCAGAACGTCCTATAAGTTTTCAAAAACAGCATTACATCACATTGCGTATTGTTACGCGACCCTTGATCGACTGCACAAATCGAAAAACTTCCTGTATATTTAATGCCATACAGGCTTCCTTGGAGTCCATCATGCACAGAAAAACACTATAGAGGCCGTCGCTCATGCTGACTGGAACCCTTTGGGTGTCTGCAGAGATTTAATGAAGTAGAGGACAAGATTCTAAAATTTCTTTGTTTCATACCACAGATCAGGTGAATTTGAGAACGTCCAACACCCAAATAACTAAATTAGTAGGAAATGACCGATACATAATCAGTCAGTATTTTTGTGGTTGACACTGAGGCATATTTCATTAGTATCATAGCGGAGTGCCGCGGGACAACTACATTGTCAGGGGGGTGGGTGGCCGATGGGTGATACTGGATGGCAGACCAATGAGGCCCATGTAGAAGTGGCTGTCAAAATTAACAATGTGAGGGCAGTCAGGGAAGTCGTTGTCCTGATAGTGAAAACGACAATTAAGCCTTTCAAAAATATTTTGTTTTCAGCATAATCTGCTCTAATATCAATATATTTCATCCAGAGGAGTTCCAATTCCATTACCCCTCTCTGTAGAAGTGCTGCGAAATTCCCAACTACAGACGCAATAGCTTCTTGGCTGGACAAAAAGGGCTGACCAGCGAGGAATTTCTTCATGTAAGGAGCCAAATCTGGGGAATGGGGTGGATGTTGTTGCACTTTATAGTGCAAATCCCTCATTTTCCCACTGCCAATAAACTTTTATGGGCAGGTGCATTGTGCTGATGTAAGATGAAAGAATGCTTGCGTCCAGTTTCATTAGAAGTCGAGAGTCGTATTATTCAGGAATGGTTTTACCTTTTCAAGATGGTCAATCAACAAACTACCTTTTGCATCCCAAAACAACGACGCTATTATCTTACCCGCTGTGGAACCATCATTGCCTTCTCTGGAACTGAAGAACTGGCCTTTGCCCATTGCATAGATTGCTGCTTTGTGTGTAGTGGTGATCTTCTTCCCGTGTCACGAGTTGACTCAAAAAGTCATTTCTGTTTTTCTTTAAACGCACCAAACAGTTCTCAAAAAGTGTCATGCCAATGTGTTTGTGATCTGCATTGAGCACATGTTGCACCCATCTTTCAGGAAGCTTTCTTACTTAGAATTCCTGGTGAAAGACGTGACCAGTATATGACTTTGATAACCCTAGAGCATTATCAATTACATACACCTTTATACAGCGATGTTACCTAATTTTATCAATGCACTTTGTCGATGATTTGTGGCGTGCTCGCACTTTTTGGGCGTCCTTGGCGTGGATCATTTCACACACTTTCACGCCACGTTTAAACTCGGCTGCCCATTTCTTCATCATGTAAAATAGACAGTGAAGAGCCGCCATACATATTTACAAGCCACAAATGAATTCCGGTCGCTGTTAAACCTTCTTTTACGAAGAATTTAATCACTTCGCGATAATATATTTTTTTCCATTTTCAACACCCTGCACATCACACCTGCTTCTTGGAACGCCTTGTAATTTTATGCAGCGTCTACTAACACGTGTGGCAACATAACGAGAGAAAATCAGGCGAGTAGTGCTGTAATCTCTGTGTGGGGCCAAGAACTTTTCAGACAGTCCTTGGTCAGCCAGTGGCTAGCGTCTGTCCAACTGGTTGTAACACTGGTGCCCTGCCCTGCTTTGCTTCACTTCAGGCCCGTGTGAGTCATGCCACCGACGTCAGTTGCGTGTACCGGACTCTTTCAGAGGTAGCATCTCTTAGAGGAATGACTGTACTGATGCAGCCAAGGTGAGCTGCAAGGGGCATGTCGACTGTGTTGTGGAAGGTGGCTGCCATGCCCAGGGTGCGACCGACCAGCTGCCTCCTGGCACTCTGGCTGCTGCTGGAGTAGACGGGCGGGCCCACTGCACTGCAGCACCAAGTCCAATGGGTAGACTTAGTGCAGGAAGCACGTACCCTGGGGAAACCTCATACCTATGGCTGTGGTTAGTGGTTCCACTACATCTCCTCATATAGTATAGCTCCTGTGTCTCTTTGTTATTGCTGGACTGTGAAAGAATTTGCTACAAAATCAATAGTTATTTACACTAGATAGGCCGGTCGGTGTGGCTGTGCGGTTCTAGGCGCTTCAGTCTGGAACCGCGTGACCGCTATGGTCGCAGGTTCGAATCCTGCCTGGGGCATGGATGTGTGTGATATCCTTAGGTTAGTTAGGTTTAATTAGTTCTAAGTTCTAGGCGACTGATGACCTCAGAAGTTAAGTCGCATAGTGCTCAGAGCCATTTGAACCATTTTACACTAGATAGCAGTGCACTTGTTGTGCTAATGTACTGCTTCTCGTCACATACTCGGCAATGCAACGAAAACCCTGATGATTGAGCCATCGCTTTGCCTGTGCCTTGCATTACCGCTGTGTTGGGAAGTTTAATTTATCGGAATTTCCGGTCTGGTTTGAGTATGTGAGACAACAGTCAAATTATAATAGATAATGATAATAGTATGTGATCAGAGCATACATTTCAAATGGTGCTTAACACAAACTTTGGGCGCTTGAGAATGGCTATTTGCCTAAGGTCCGTTCATTCTAAGTTTGACCGTTAGTGACTCTTCTGAAAATATTTCATGAAGAATATTTGTGATGAGTACACAATAGTACTTGCATGCCTAACTTGAATTCCTGCTTTCCCTTAATAGTACTAGTGTAGTATCTATTTCTTCCATTAGCATGCAGCGTCAGCTTGGTTAGTACTTCTCTTTTTCTTCATGTGACAACTGCTAAGATAAAAGCTTTTACAACACATCGCTCTACTCATTTCATTCTTTGCGGTCGAACATAAACTCGTTAGATGTATAGGTTGTGTCATACATATTCAGGTTGTTGTGAACATCTTCAAATAGTGACAAATAACTTACCCAATTAGAACGTTGTGTAGATGTATATGTCCCTATAAATTTGTTCAGTTCTCTGAAAATTCGTCTAGTTGGATTAGATTCTGAGCTAAACTTCGAGATAAAAATGCTCTTAATGCTACTGTCCTTTAAGAATTTACGACGTGTGTACCCTGTGTAGTATGTGGCGTTGTCAGATAAAATTGCCTTGGGTTTTCCCACGTCAGGAATGTAGTCACACGAGAATCGTATGATGATTGCATTAGTAGTTGCAGATCTTCTAGCATACACCTTAACATGTTTGGAAAATGTGTCATAATATGCAAAAATATACTTCACACCACCACTACTTGTTGAATGTGAACCACTTACGTCTGTATTTACAGTCTCCAGGGGTTTGCTGGTAGTATGGACTGTAGATCTGTCTTTGAAGATAGGTTCTGAGTTTTAGATTTCTGACAAGATATTCATGTTTTAAGTACATTGTGAATCTTTTGTCTCATATTAGGGAAATAACAATACAAGCTAAGTTTTACAAGCCACTTCTTTGTTCCATGATGACCCCAAACTAAGTGTGTGAGCCAGATTAAATTGTGTTCAGAGTCCCTGGGAATATATACACACCTTTTAGAGCCGTCAGGATGACGATGATAGAATAACACATCATTATATATCAGAAAACGCCTAGACAGTGAATGGTCAAGTTGATCTATGACTAAAGTTCTTACCTTGTTCCAGTGCAGATCAGATGTTTGTAAAGCTGACATATTTCTACACAAATCAATTTAATATTGGTAATATTGCTTACCCTGCATTATTAGTATTCTGTAGTCATTCATATCATCAAGATCATTGTTACAATCATTCATACCTTGTGGAAGACGAGAAAAAGTATCAGCAATGATGTTATCTTTACCTTTAATGTATACAATCTCAAATGAGTAATTCTCCATAGATAAAACTCAACATGATCATCTGGGAGGAACTAACTTCCATGTTAACAAAAATGTCAGAGCTTGGTGATCTGTATAAATTTTTGTGTGGTTACCATACAAATAATAGTTAAACTTTTTGGAAGCCCAGATAGTAGAAAGAGTTTCAAGTTCTGTGGCTGAATAAGTCCATTCACATTCGCTTAAAGTACGGCATGCAAATCCAGTGATTTTGCCTGTTCCTCGTCTCTGTTCTTAACCACTTGAAATAGGTAACAACCTGAGCCACTGCCTATCGTGTCACACGTCATACAAATATCTAAGCTTAAGTCTGGATGGTCTAAAATGTTTGCATTCACAAATGTGTGCTTAATGCTAGCAAAAACTTGTTGGCACTTCTCAGACCAGATCCATACCTGATTCTTCTTAAGTAAATCCAGGGGCTGCTTACTGTTCAATAGTTGTGGCAGGAAACGACGAAAGGAAGAACAGAGTCCTAAAAATGACTTTAGTTGCTTTTTAGTGCGATGACTACGAAAATTTCTAGTAGCGTCCAACTTACCTGCATTAATTATGTGTCCAAGATACCTAACCCCCCTACAAGCAAATTTTGACTTCTTTAGGTTAGCTGTTACACAAGATTGTGCAAATTTATCCAGAATCTTTTCAAGGGTGTCACGATGTTCATTCCAAATTTTAGTGGCTATCGAAAGATCATTGACATAATGTGTAACAGTCTCAACTAACTCATCACCATGCACAGTATCCAAAGTAGTAATAAATACGCCAGAACTGACGCTAAATCCGAAAGGAAGAACACAGAACTGATATTTTCACCCCTGGAATATGATAGCAGTACATTTTCTGGAATCAGGAGTGATTGCCACTTGCCAAAAAGAATGTGTCAAGTCGATCATGGAAAAGTAATTAGAATTAAAAAATTTCTGAAATTGTTCCTCTAAATTTTCTGGTTTAGTGTGCATAGGTAGTATTTTCATTTATAGCACGTGTGTCCAACACCACTCTAATGTTTCCATTAGGTTTCTTGACAACGGGTAATGGACTACAGTAGGGAGATGTGGAAGGTTCGATGATCTTCCACTGTATCATCGGTTTAAGTTCTTGCCACAGCACATATCGTTGAGATAGAGGTACATTGTAGGTTTTGTGATAGAAGATTTGGCGATGTTTGACTTCAATTTTATAAGTGTATGTCTTAATGACACCTGGTCGTTTAGTAAAGACCTGCATATACTTAGACAGTACTAATTAAAACTTATTGCGTTTATCCCCAGTAATAGCATTGGTTTCACTTCACTTATGGCTAATCAGTGTTTTCAAATCATCATATTCTGCATCAGGTGCGAGTGTCTCTAAGTTTGTTTCGTCGCTCTCTTGCAAAAATTGAATTTTGTACCCAGCACAATACTTGCCATGTTTGAGAGTCATGGTATCCAAGTCAATCGTAATTTCACTGCCCTTATGTATGTTTCAAGATGTCAATAATACTGTCCTTCTCACATAACATATCTAAACCCATAATACAATTACTAACTAGATTCGGAACCACGAGGAATGGCCATTGTACTGTTCCATTTCCTGTCTTAATGGTCACAAAAAACTGTTTCGTAACTCTAGACTTATTACCTATGGCAATTAAAATCTTATACTTTTGAACTGGACGCTCTGGTACAGGTTCAAATTCAGTCATTTTCTTATAGATATTATACGACCGAACACTCACAGCAGCTCCTGTGTCCAAAACAATACGGGTTGTAATACCTCCTACTATACAAATAGTTGTAGCTAAAACTATTTTTTGCTAGATGAACGACATTGTGAATTTTCCTGCAATAGTTAAAAGATGAGCTCTCATCATTATTTCAGCGTATAAATAACAATGGTTGCTGCTTAAAACTATTTGCTACATAATCATTATGTTGTTGTTCAGTGGGTGTGTCAAGCAGTGATTTGATATTGAAGTCGGCCCCCAAACCCTCTTCAGCCACGACCTGGAGCACAGTAGTGAGTGTCTTTAATTTGATGTTGTCGTAATTGGTGCAGGTGATGATACAGGCGGAAGTGGAGTTTCACTTGACACTTCTATCACGTTTACATTGGGGTATTGTGTATTCCACTCTCCAATCTGCTGTGGATTTTGTGGTTGTGCTTTTTGACTTACCTGCTAATTGGTGGGTAAAGTCCAATTTTGATTTTGTACACGCTGTGGCAGCATTTTCCACGGTCCTGTGTTGATGCTGTACTGAGATGGGGAACCAGCATTTTGGTACGCATTACCGTAGTTATTATTTCAGTTTTGCTGTTGATTTTGTACAGGCTGATAATTGTTTCTGTTTTTGTTGTCTCCGTTTCTGTTGTTTCCATTATTGTTGTTGCAATGGCTCTTTGTGGGTTGTCTCTTGTTGTCTGTGATACGATTCTTGTTCGTAATGGCGTGTGTCTGCTGATTTTTGTATGTGTATTGGTTTGCGGAAGGATGCTGTTGATTCTGCTGCGCTACATAACCGACAGAGGCCGGCGCGCCAGGATTAAGTTGGCTAGCCTTCGCGTTTTGCATGCCACTGACATAAACATTGTGGCAGTTGTTTTGCCGAGCAGAACGTTGATCTCACATATCAACAGAATCAAGCACAGTCGGAAAATATTCTTCATCATTGGCTGGAATGTGCTGTAACTTCTCTTTCATGTTAAAAGGCAATCTGGCTTTCAGTGCCCGGAATATATAGCGCTTAGCTACAGGTTCAGCAAGGAAGTGTCCCATATTCAAGTATTTCTCAAAACAACTGCGTAAATTACGATGTTTAGTACTGAAAGGCCTTGGTTCCACAATCTGTTTCCTGCTCATATGTCACGCATCTGTCGTCTTCGTTACATGCCCAGACAGCTCCGTCGCCCTGGATGTAAGAAATTCTCTTTCGGTCACTCCATGCCCTTGGGGACGCATTTCTAAACGCTTTATGAAAAATAACAGATTGTAAAGTCCGTTTTTCTGGGATGAAAGGTTGAAATTGCCGATGTTTAATCAGACTTTCTTCTTCTTTGCCACTGAAATGTCGATTGCTTTCACTGTAATTATAGTAGTGATCGGCTGGTGAATGGAAAGGAATGCACTGCCCATAAATGTCACGACTGTAATTAGGTGTCATACACGTATCTGTTCAGGTTACCAAAGTGAGCATTTTGATTATTACCACTACTACACTCCAGTCGTATGTTAACATTTAGTTATTTTTGTTGTGCAGCTTTGGATTGAACTGCCTCACCTATGACATGTTTATTATCTTTGACAAATTCGGCTACGGTGTCATGCACAACCGTTGGTAATTTTTCCTCTACACATTGGTCAAAATATTTATTTTTCTGATAAACCCAGTCATGAAATTCTTTATTTCTATTGGCAAAATGGTTGTCAGTGTGTAATTGCAGTTTCTCTGAAAGTTGTTTATCCATTGTGTTAACTTCGTCTTCAATTACAGTAAGGCATGTTTTTATTGAGTCATGAACTGACAGATAAGATTTGACTTGAGTGGTAACAGCCTCGCATGTAGCGTTTAAATGTTTGACTACAATTTGAATATCTTTTACGTCTTTTGTGGTTTTTCCTGCTGTAAGTTCAGTTCGGAAAATTTTGAGTCAAGTTTGGACGCTTGGCCGCTCAGTCTCCTGTTAATCTCGTCTACTCTTTCACACAAAGTTTTTAGTGTTCTTAATTCAGCCTTAGTCTCGTCAGGTCGCAGTTTTAAAACTGTCATGTGTTTGTCAATGTGTCCTTCTTGTTTTCAGTCATCTGAGTATGTATTGATGTCATGTGATTTTTGTTTTCCGTCATTTGCTTGATAATTGCGTCAAACATATTGGCAATAAGTGTCAACGTAAACTGCTCTGCCCCCGCCATGTCGTTTGGCAATATGTCACGGACATGAATAGGCTCTGAGCTGGATTTAACTCTTTGACTAGTGGTCGGCCTGTTTACTAAATTTACGTCACTAGGGTATGTTAACTGCTGACTGATCATTATTATTGGAGTCAACTCTGAAGTCATTGTCAGTGTTTTGTTCAATGCCCAAGTTGGATTCAGTTGGTATATCAGACAACAGACAAACAATAATAATAATAGATAATGATAATATTATGTGATCAGAGTATAAATTTCAAATGGTGCTTAATAAAAACTTTGCGCCCTTGACAATGGCTCTGTGCATAAGGTCTGTTCATTCTAAGTTTGACCATTAGTGACTAATCTGAAAATATTTCTTTATCGGACATCATAGATTTAATAATTCCAAATTTTTTGGCTCCTGCTGCATCGCCCATAAGATTTGTAGCATGTAACCTTTAGCCATACCAAGACACCATTCAATTGTAACTATAGCTTACAACATAAATGAAATACAAGATTAAATAATATCATTGTATTCACAAAATATTATACTGAATTAAATTACAGACACTTACATTAATTCTGTTGCTGTGTGCAACTATGAGTAGGCCTAGTGAGGTTGCTTCTCAATAAAATAGAACAACTGCGGTGTGCCAAATAATTATCTGCAGTGATGGTAGATTTGCATCAGATCTGGGCCACTACAAGAACAAAAAAGGTGCCGCCTTCTCGGCAAAACAAGTGAACTGCGTAATTACTCTAATTTTTCAGCGGTTGCTCACCACAGTCGAAACATCTGCATATACTAATTAATATTGTAATTCTTTATTTATATTCTCAACTTATATGTACGTTTTTTTGCAATGCATCGATGCCCATACTGCAAATGTGCCTTTAAACAAGTCACATCGACTGAGGCTAGGCCATATGGTAATAATTGCACTGACTTTTCGTCTTAACCCAAACGTCAACATGCCAGTGTCATTGACCACCAGTAGCTAATGTGATGTTCCACTGCATCTCACAAATGTTATTTTTAATCTGATACCCTGTCCATGGAGGAGACTCAGCCTCTCAGGTGTTCCTTTGGACCGGTTTCCCACCATGTGTCACATACACAATACCAGTTCGCCTTACAAAACATTTTCAAAGTTCACAGTCCATATCTGTCCACAACAACTACATGCTAAATGACTTCTTATGCTATTTTGCTTACATCTACGCTATTTAACAGTCTATTAGTTCCTCGAGAGCATACATCACTTTGTGCTTCTGCGCTTCTCACATTTTGTCAAAACATATGCCTTTGACAATTTGCAAACATTCGCTGCTAATTTCACAGCCTTATATCCTCTTAAATTCTATCAGATACAATTTTTTTTCACAAGACCATATTTCCTTTTCTGCTCTAAGAATCCAATTTACCAGGATCTGTATTATCGGTGGACTGGTCTGCCGGGTGCCTGTCCACCTCAGATAGATGAAGGCTATGTGCAGCAGTTACAGTCACTAAGGTGCAAGGTGTCATGACACTGAAGGTCACAGTTACTTATCGCTGCCTATCCCAGTATTGTTTAACATGCTGTATTAACTGCTGCACAGAGATTTTGGTTTAGAGGCTTAGGTTTGGCTTAGAGAGTATCTATAGTGGTTAGTGCAGCCAATACAGCTGTGGGCATGTTACATTCAAGTGAATAACTTCAGTCATCATGGCTCGTAAATGGAAGAAAGTTGGTCAGGTTATAATGAATGCTGTCCTATTAATTAACAACACACTAACTTCCAGTTCCAACCGTCTTCCCCCCGTGAGCCTTATTTGCTTGCAGCATCTCGCTACTACTACCACCCTGTCATATATTCAATAAATCCAGTGTAGATCCGTTTCTTGGAAAGACACTGTGCTGCACCCTTGGACAATGCTGACACTCTGCTCTGTCCATGAATAACTGCAGTCACATTCATTCACACTTGTCTGAATCACATGGAGTGGACAGACTGTAACTTCCTCCCTCTGACATTGCTGCATCTTTTCCACTGTCAACACTGCACAACTGTCTTCCTCTTCAGATATCAGTAACACACCACCTGTTCTCACCTGCACAAATTTCGATATGGCTCCCAATTTCATTAGATAGGATGGTTTGATGTAGCACTTAAAATGAGCATATCTGCCTGATACTAGGATTCTGACCAGCACATACAATTGTGCCTGGTCGATCCGCACTTCCACTGATGCAACATGGTAATAAAAAGGCAGTTTTGCCCACTATGCCCCATTATCAATCCTAGGCATGTCTTACTCTCTGCACTTTTCTCAATCTCGACACATACTTTTCTTGTGACAACAAGAAAGGAGTCAACTTCATATGTAACAGGTGATGAATAGCCTCTTGGAAACTCCTCATCTCCACTCTTGCATCTCAGATACTGTCCACTAGTGGTTGCTGAGAGGTGGGACGCCACTCTGTCACTTTAAAAACACTGTCAGTTAGATTAACGTTAATATTTTAGATCATGATCTCGGTGTTCCTCAGTACTACATTTGGTATGTGTGGTATGTGACTTTTTACATGGGGAAATTATGTTCTTATAATTGCACGTGTAACCTGTAGAGAATGTGTACACGAGGGGCCATAGTGGTGGAGACAGAGAACAAGGACAGAGACAAATTGGGGGCCACAGTGGCGGTGACAGAGGACAGGGACAGAGACGAATTGGGGGTCATATGCTGAGTGCAGTGGCCTGGCTGTGTGAGTGATTCTGAGAAGCAGCGGTTAGTGGATTGTACTGCATAGGGACTTCTGGCCAAAGCCCTCTCCTCCTTCCCTTTAGGGTCAGACAGTAGGATGCGTTTGCAAAACATTTTACCTTAGCCAGGCGGCAGTCTGTCGCGAAGACAGGCAGGTGGTGAAAATGGGTGGAGGAAGCCATTGAAGAGAGACTACTGTAAAATGAGCTTCTGTGCAAACGGTGCGAAGTCTTAAAACTCCGTGCATTTTCATGTTAGAAGCTGGGACGGTACAGGCAGAGCGGCTAGCACACATTTTTAGCGGAGGCAAGACTGTAACCCTCCCCCCCCCCCCCCCACCTTCCCTCTGACAACAGGAAGTCACCTGGTTATTTTAGAGAATGGCAAAAACATAAATTTCACAGGTATGACTGACTGTGAAACTTAACAGCCCTCTTTTACAAATTGGAAATGGTCGGCCCCGTAACATTAGATCCATCCATAAATTAGAGACTGTGGTCCCATCTAGGTAGATGTTTTTTTTGCCAAAACATGGCCATGCTTCTCGTGAGGCCTCCAATTCTGTGCCTGGACTGGCTACCAGGTCAACAGAACAGTCAAAAGGGGAGGTTCAATGAGTACAGGATAGTTCGATTGGTTTGTGCAATGTGTGGGAGGTTTCGTTTTTCCTAATTCGGCTTGGTGGAAAGTGGTTGTGATTCTTTGCATCTTCTGGTCCTCCCCTGATGGAGAACTTTATGTCTTTCCTTTGTGATGTGTATGTTGTGGTGGACTAAGAGCCAGTGGCAGTTACCAACTGTACCGACAGTGGAACTGCATTTCATCTCGGACATATCATGTGTCACAATGACGAACTTAAACGTCCTGAGTAGGCCATTTGACATCTGATAATTTCAGCGTGCACCGTCATACCTGTGAGTCAAATTGGTTTGACCAGAGCAGCAAATGGGTGAACTGCACACTGAAATCTGTCGGGATTTTAGGGCACTGATAGGGAAGTTTCCTACATTCTGATAATCAGAACGCCAGAGCGCATATATGCTAAATTTTCGTGGATGTGTCAGTACATTACAGCTGTTTCAGCGCACTGCTCCTCGCTCACAGTGCGCTGTTTTCTGCTGCTGCCTGAATCAAAGTGAAATGGTAAAATACTGTTGCACTGGTGTAGAGTTGTTAAATGATATTCACAGCTCTCTGTTCTCATGTGAACCGTAGTTTGTGGTATACTTGGCTGTAGTTGATTCCATTTGAATAGAGTTGCTCCTCACAGTGGATTCATGCAAACAAAATCAGAGTGCACTGTAAAAGGGACTAATTCAGTGGAGAATTTGTATAGCTTCCACCACAACATATGCTTTGTAAATCAAACACCAGTCCTCTTCTCGTTTGTGTTTGTCATTTTTGTGTTAGAGTTATCAGCTAGTTGCAGTTACAGAAGGATTAATAAAACTTGTCATTATTTTGTAAACTTAAGTACACCACTATTCTTATTCATACTCCCTCAACTACTCACTGTTTTCCTTTTATTGTGGTGGTACATGGGTACACCAGGAATTTAAGGTTCAGTATTATTAAATTAATTAACATGATTATTAAATTGAATTCTAAAAGTGAGCACAAGCAAAGGCAACAAAAGTGACGTGAATAAATTCATTAATTAATATATAAAAATTAAGGGTGTAGCTCACGATTTGAAGGTTATTGAGAAGATAATATTTTCATTTAAGTAAAATAATAAATTTTGGCATCACTCAGATATATATTTATGATTAAAGCAACCAAAGGCTTGCAAACTTTTCAAGGTTACTCTTGTGTCTAGAACTTCTGCTCGAGCTTGCATGATACCCATGTCCCAGTTCATGTTGTTCTCTCATGCCTTTTGTTAGTCCATCCTCTCGGTTCTGGTGCATACATGTGTTGTTTAGCACTCTTCTCTACAAGTCCTCTACTGTGTGGTATGCTACATCACCTCTTACTTTTTATACTTAGCCAACTTCTTGACTGCCTTCATTGTCCTGTTCAGTTCCCTTATGTCACCAAAACTCTCTTCTGCTGATGTAGTGAATGCTGCACCAACTCTACTACTCGAAGCATCTGTCCTTGCAGCTGCTCATAGGCTTTATGAAATTTCTGGCACTCTCCTTGGGAGAAACTATTCTTTGACGTACTGTAGTAACTTCTACCTTGGATGGGTTTCCACTGATCTGATCAAAACTATGTGACTACAGACCTGCATGCACCCTGGTAACATCACACACAGATGGCCGAATCTCTGTCAGAATGGAAAGAGTTTTTTTGTGCTTTCCTTTCCTACATAGCCTTATAAATAAACTAAGGAAATTTTGTACTATTCCATAAAATAATCGAATAAAACTTCCTCAGAATTTGTTAGCATCTAAAATTGTTTTGTCAATATACTGTAAATATGCATTTATAGGCCTGAAGACAAATTGTACTTTTAATTTCGTTCTTTCTCTCTCGCCTTGGAGATTTACCTTTTCTTGCAGTTAAAAATCACTCATATGCATCAACACCGAGACGTTTCCATTTTGCAATCAACCAACAGGGCTCCTACAGAACATTAGTATTCATTTTGTGGGGTACTTTAGTAGATTTTCGTTTCCACATATCTTTCAAGATGTGCTGACTGCACATGAAACCCATATCATTCGATGGAATGAAGCATCTCCTGAGACAATGCTCATTAAATCAAGAAACGTGACAAAGATCTTTTACTTCCCTGATTTTCCATGTCTGTAGGAACCTTAAACATGGATATTTTATGTGAAGTTTATATCCCTAACTGAAAATTCTGGCAGTGTGTGCTATTAATTTAATTGTGAGGCACTTAACTTGAAATTTTACTTCCTTCATTGCTTAACCTGTGAAACATTGTACTCATTAAAAAGTGTCAAAGATTATTTAAGTTGAGAATTCTTTAAGGAATAGCTATATTCGTATAAGTTACCAAAATTATCCTGCAGATCTTTGAAATAAAATATCCTCAAAACACAAAAATCAAGAGAGATGTAAATTTATTGCTCAGTACAAAAAAGTTGCATGCTAATATGAATCATTAAACCATTACAAAAAGTCAAACAGATACATAACACATGCAGCAATACAATACAAGGTACTTACAGTTTTTTGTCTCACTGTAGAAACAAATCCATTTCTTCGTATCTGCTGCAGAAAGTTGTGCACAAACTAAAAGTCAAACTTTACAGAAGTAAAATTATGCCCACTCTTAACTTTGCAGGATACCTTATCGAAATAAATTTAGTCTTTTTCATGAAAACATAATAGGCATGACAAATAAGGAAGATGAGATTCTCATATAACTAAAAGTAACAGAAAAATCGAAAAGTAAACCTACAGCTCTATTATATCCAACAAAAATCATTTGTAATATGGCTACGAAGTCTTTCGCGACGTATTTCTTGAATAAAACTCTCTCGGTGTACATGTCGCTTCAATTCAGGGTAAAACTCCAAGCTTTCGACCACTACCTCCATGGTCGTCGTCAGGGCTAAAACTGACTGTCGTGAACTCGCGAGGCTCCCACATTTATATGCAAAGGAAGGCTTCTGATTGGCTGGAATAAGTCATAGCAACAGCGATATGGCGCGTAGTGAGGTGGTGCCCTCTACTTCCATAGGTGTAGTTTCTATCCTGCGTTGCTTGCAGCGCCATCCCTTGAATCAGGAGGTAAAGTTCGGGAAGTTTTTCCGTGAGATTTTTCTTTGTCCAGTGCACTCTTCCAAGCGTTTCTAAGTGCATAGTCGTTGTCTCTATTAAAGTTATTATCGCTAAGACTAATTTCGACTGCTTACCGGATCACAGAGTCCCAGTAATTCGATGCGTGAGCTATTACTCTG
The DNA here is from genome assembly GCF_023897955.1 of Schistocerca gregaria. Taxonomy (NCBI): domain Eukaryota; kingdom Metazoa; phylum Arthropoda; class Insecta; order Orthoptera; family Acrididae; genus Schistocerca; species Schistocerca gregaria. The sequence continues at coordinate 326,960,903 of NC_064921.1, forward strand.
GTTTCTTCAAATAAAATCTTGTGCTTGTTGAGCAGGCTATGTTCAGCCACCGCTGATTTTTCCAAATACCTGTATTTCAGGCGGCGCTGGTGCTCGATGCAGCGGTCGGCAACGGTTCTTACAGACTGGCCCACGTAATTCTTGCCGCATTCGCAATGAATAGTATAAATTCCCGGCACTCTTAAGCCGAGACTATCTTTAACTGGCCTCAACATTTCCTTAATTTTCCTAGGTGGTCGGAAAACAGATTTTATTCCTTGCCGCTTTAGGACTCTGCCTACCTTGCTTGTTGTAGCACCGCAAAAAGGAAGCCGCACTATGTGTTGGTCCTCTTCTTGTATATGGTTGGCATCGTGTCTTACTTTCTTGGACAATACTGATTTAATTTCACTGGCAGAATAACAATTCCACTTGAAAACAGTCATCAAATGGTTAATCTCGGGACCGAGGTGGTCCTTGTCGGAAATAGTCCTGGCTCTGTGAACTAAAGTATTCAGCATAGCTGTCTTCTGAGACAGATGATGGAAGCTGTGGCTTTGCAGATATAAGTCTGTATGGGTTGGCTTGCTGTACACAGAATGGCCCAGTCGTCCATCTGGCTTTCGCTCCACCAACACATCTAAAAAAGATAACTTCCCTTCCTTCTCTACCTCCAATGTAAATTTTATGTTTGGATGTGCACCATTTAAATGTTCGACAAACTGCTGCAGCATGTCTCTGCCATGTGGCCAGATTAAGAAAGTATCGTCGACGTATCTGTAGAAGCATTATGGGCGGAGGTGAGCACTGCTCAACCCTCGTTCTTCTAAATCTTCCATGAAAAAATTCGCTATTGCTGGTGCCAGTGGCGAACCCATGGCTGTTCCATCCGTCATTTCAAAATAATTTCCATGTAGAAGAAATAAAAACTTTGAGGTTCGCCGATGACATTGTCATTCTGTCAGAGATAGCCAAGGACTTGGAAGAGCAGTTGAACGGAATGGATAGTGTCTTGAAAGGAGGATATAAGATGAACATCAACAAAAGCAAAACGAGGATAATGGAATGTAGTCGAATTAAGTCGGGTGATGCTGAGGGAATTAGATTAGGAAATGAGACACTTAAAGTAGTAAAAGAGCTTTGTTATTTGGGGAGCAAAATAACTGATGATGGTCCAAGTAGAGAGGATATAAAATGTAGACTGGCAATGGCAAGGAAAACGTTTCTGAAGAAGAGAAATTTGTTAACATCGAGTATAGATTTAAGTGTCAGGAAGTCATTTCTGGAAGTATTTGTATGGAGTGTAGCCATGTATGGAAGTGAAACATGGACGATAAATAGTTTGGACAAGAAGAGAATAGAAGCTTTCGAAATGTGGTGGTACAGAAGAATGCTGAAGATTAGATGGGTAGATCACATAACTAATGAGGAAGTATTGAATAGGATTGGGGAGAAGAGAAGTTTGTGGCACAACTTGACCAGAAGAAGGGACATGTTCTGAGGCATCAAGGGATCACCAATTTCGTATTGGAGGGCAGTGTGGAGGGTAAAAATCGTAGAAGGAGACCACGAGATGACTACACTAAGCAGATTCAGAAGGATGTAGGTTGCAGTAGGTACTGGGAGATGAAGAAGCTTGCACAGGATAGAGTAGCATGGGGAGCTGCATGAAATCAGTCTCTGGACTGAAGACCACAACAACAACAACAACAACAACAACAAAATAGTAGAAATAACTAGAAAGTGCCTGTTTCGATATTAATTTCCTCTTGAATAATACCAAAATACTGGTTGAGAGCATTGTTGTTCAACTTAGATATCTTTTGCATAGTAATAGTCCCAACTAAAAGAGGACATAGAATAATTTATCAATCATTGATGCTCTAATTATAGTTGTCTTTCATGAAACAGATCTGAACTCCATAGTAAATGGTTTAGCTGCCAATGATGGTCATAGTTCAGCAATAAAACATCTTCATCCGTCATGTTCAGTTAAAGAAGAGAAAGTACAGTTATTCGGAATCATAAATGCTGATCATTCAGTTAGAATTTTCTACATGAACAATGAGAGGAAGTTTACTAAGGTCATAAAGGTGAGAATTAAATATTTCTCCAAAAAACATTGCCACAGTGTTATGAATACACTTTCCCTTTAAAATATTTCAGAGGTAACAGAAGAGGAAACAGAAGTTGCTTCCGCTAAAAAATCTAACAAGTCTTGGAAGATAACAGCCAGAAAATCAGAAATCCCAAGATATTAAAAAAACTAAAAGGGTGTTATTACTAGCCACTCCCATATTTCATCAGAATCTTCAGACTCGGGTATGTAACTTCCAGTGCACACTATTGCATATTATTAACTAGTTTTTTATTCCAAAATGTAGACAGATGATGATAATCTGTAAAATAGATAAAGTTACATAAATATTTAGCATGAAATAGTAAATAAAAACAGCAGATGGATATTACAAAAGTAATGTGGTGATTTTGTTTCAAACCAACTACTTCTCTCCTGCCATGATTTATTATTTGTATACTCCTTATGAATAGTAGTAGTAGTAGTAATATTTTATTCATCCGTAGATCTCTTTTACAAGGACACAGGACATATGAAAGTATTTACAAATTTAGATCAATTTAAATAATCTAATTCATATTTGCATATATTTACAGACTTCCGGCTAGAGACAATCATTAGATTTACTCCTGATATACAATACTTTTTTACAAATAACTTATTAAATAATGTAATGCCACACTGTTCACTCATATCTCACTATCAGTCACCACACACACTATACAGCCGTTGTTTCATAACACTTCACTCACAACACACACACACACACACACACACACACACACTGGTGATCTCTGGGCCATTTTCGTACCACAACTTCCCATTTGCTATCCTGAAAAACTAAGTCAGCATCCCTCCATAATGAGTGAGACGTTGAGCTCAGAAAAAGGAAGAGGTGTTAGTATTGTGCTATGCATAGCTTGGGAGTAAGTATTTATAGAAAGGAAAAAAACATAAAGTGAAGCTGTTGTGTGGAATGCTGGATATTTTATAATCAATATTATTATTATTTATTTGTATAACATAATTTTATCAAACCCCTACTATGTTTTAGCTAAGCAATCCTTCAATGTATAAAATGTATTGCATAACAGGTACTTTTTAGTTGCCTTTTTAAATAAGTGCATTTTTGAAATGTCTTTAATCTCTTTTGGTAATTTATTGTACAGTTTTATTCCTTGGTAGAAAATGCTATTTGGAGTTTTATGTTTATTTTTCTTGGTAAGTGTAAGTTGAGTCTATCTCTTGTTGCATGGTCATTGGCAGAGCTGTTTGTACCGTAAGTACCAATGTTATTTTTTATGTGCACAAATGACTAATAAATGTATTCACATAGAGCAGTTAAAATGCCCAGTGTTTTGAACAGATCTTTACAATGAGCTCGACTAGTATTTTTGGTTATTATTCTTGTGACTCTTTTCTGGAGTTTGAAAATTGTGTTCACATTTTGTGCATTTGTTCCCCAAAAAAGAATGTCATAGCTAAGAATTAAGTGAACATATGAATAATAGGTTACTAAAAGACATGGCATGTTGCACACTGATGATAGGATTCTAAGGGCATAACATGCTGATGACTTAACTAAGAATCAATATTCATTCCTAAAAATTTTGCATTTGTTACACAGTCTATAGAGGTGCCATCTACACTTAATTTAAGATTGTCATTTTTCCTCTTCAATGTCACTTTATTTCCAATTGGCCAATCATAAACATCGTTGAGAGTTTCATTTGTTTTCTTGGCAAGCAGTCCTCTTGTTTCCTCAGCGACTATAATATTGCTGTCATCAGTGAAGAGACTTTTTTCACCATGAGTTACACCACTGGGAATGTCAACATCCTTCTGATGGTTAATGTGCTGAATGAGATTTATGGAACATGATGTATCAATGAACGAATAAAGAAAATGACAAAAAGCAATAGAAAATGCTTAAAACAAAGCAATAAAAGATAACCAGTCGCGAATTTAAACCATTCCTCCCCAATCAGTTTGCGTCACAAGGTTTGCAGCAGCTACAGCTGATTATTTATAGAACAATATACGAAAAGACTTAATAACCATACAGCTGTTTCCTGGCATTCTACTTGTTCACAAGAGGGTCATAAACAAGGAAACATTAATTGATTTTCAAACAATGCAGTCTGCAGTAGAATGATATCCTGGATTACAGGATATTGCGGCAACTGATGAATTTCAAGCAGTCTTCCATACTGTTAAAACCAAATTTGACTATATCTATCCATAGAAGACCAAAAATTTTTGTGCAAGCATGTTGTAACATAGGTAAAATTAGGGAAAGAAAAAATGTGTTATACTAGCGAAATGAAAACATTGAAAATAATTTTATCACAGTTACATGATCACTTCAAAGCGCCAACAGGTCCCAGCTCAAAGGAAATTTTTACAGCAAATAATTACGGCAAAAAGAATTTTTAGAATTGACATGGAAGAAGCCAAGAAGAAAAGTGATAATAACTTCACTGAAGGAGCTCACAAATCATACAAAGCCATCAGTCTCGTAGCAGCACAGCTGGAAGAGGCAGCTGATAAGAAATTGTGTTTGGATGGGGCATTAACAAATTTCCAGATTCCATTATTAATCTGTAGTCAGCTGATAACTTAACCGGGCATTTCTGGGCAGTTAGCTTAACCGGGGGAATATTTTTTCAAGATGGTGGGAATAGTGACGGATGCAGCCAGAGATTTTGACTGAATTGTTCATGAGTATGAGGATGGAGAAGAAAGTGAGACGACATGATTCCAAATTTAATTCCAGATTTCGCTTATCAAAGGACGCCGTACTTCGTCTTTTCAATATTGTACATGAGAAACTGGAGAGTATCACAGACAAGTGAGACTATTTTTCTGTTTTCTTAAATAAAACTTTTTATTTGTAGTAAGATGCATTTGATTTTAGTACCTCGTGAATTGCGTTGTGTTATTTCTGTAATTCAGGCACATTCAAACTGCGATTCGTGGCCAAATAGGCTGGAGTGTGATAATGTTGCTGCAATAGTGAAAAGGACCATTTCGTTTTATTTAGCAGTCAATGCCATAATAGACGTAACCAAATCGAAAAACCACACAAGTTTTCTGTACTATTTGTATTAACAGCTTTCTCCTGTTTTAGACAAAACGTCGATTTTTCGTGTTGCAGAATGTTTTGATATACCAGTAGTGTACCAGTTTCACTTAACCACACTACAGCAGTAGCAGAGAGCATTGTTCCACTCTGTTTTCTATTGAGAATGCCCCTTTTTGCATACACCACAGCAGTGTCAAAACAACATTCCGCCTTTTAGTGAAGATATTAGGATCATAGGCCCATTAATGCTTCAGTTCAACAACATTGACTCCCACTTACCATTATTCACTGAGGTGTATGAACTTTTTCTGCTTACTCAGGCTGAATTTAACACAGTAAGATTAAGAAAAAGTCAGCATTTTTTCCTTTTTCTTTTTTAAGAAAGGTGATGCTTCCCCAGCTGTAGAACATAGCTGTTGCGTTACTCGAGTGTCAGTATTATCCACATAAGCCTATCCATAATTATAATAAAATGGTAGCTATATGTGTACATTATAAGAGCAGAACGAGAATGTAATTACTGAATCTGCATAATTATGGCATGTGGAAGCAGAGCCTGGAATGCGATATTTTTAACTTTCCTTGAATAACGTGTTAATTTCAAGTCCTCCTTTATGTCAAATTGTAGCTAGTTGAAGATAACATAAACTGAAATGTGTTATGTTGTGCTTGTATGAAGTACAATTTTTATGTGAACTAATAACTTATTATGATTCTTTAATGTAACAAAAAGTTTGATTGTACACTAATATCCTGAGTTCACTCAGCCACATCTATAGCAAAAACAGATTGTTGACTCTTATCTTTCATTGTGATAAAAACTTTCAATATTTCAGTGAATGCTTCAGAGCAACAGAATTGTTCACCAACTAGCATTATTTCCATAAACAAATCAATCATTTGTGCTTACTGGAACTAAGCTTGATTTTGCAAAATTAGCAGGAAAATCAGCTTTTTGCAGAAAACTATAGCAGATCGCTGTTGTAATTCTCAGTTACTAGTATTACCCACATAACCACACCCATAATTACCATAAAGTAGTTGTTATCTATGTGTTACTAGAACATATATACTTGTTTTTCAGCTCTCAGAAATCTTTAGTAATTCAATCTTCATAATCATAACAGTGGAAGGAGTGGCTGAGAATTTTTAGTTATTGAGTCTATATAATCATAACAGTGGAAGGAGTGGCTGACAAGTGGCTCTTGAACTGTCTCATGTCAGTCTTTCCTTTTTTCAGAAATGACTCTGTTCCACCAATGAACCAGCTACTATGGACACTCTGATTTTTGCTCCTGGTGATACCTTCTGTCCACTGGTAATGGAACAACCAGCAGGATTATTAAAAGGATGTGTATGACACTGGACAACATGCACAGGACACAGTTTTTCAGTTATTTCAGTTCTCTGAAGTAATTAAATGTAAATAAAATAAACAAAGATATATGTATCAGTATATTTTTATTCTGAAATCATTTTGTTTTAATTGTTATTTTCTGGTCATAATTTTGAGCTTTATGCTGTTTTTTAAACAAAATATCTCTTCCTCCCTTCTGTGCTTCTTGTCAAGCTTCTTTTGAAGCAGGACCATTTGGAACTCTGTTAACTTTTCACATTTGAGAACATGTGCTTTTATTCTGAAAAGAAAACTGACAGTTCTAAGCTGAGATGACTGTAGAAAAACAAAGGAAGAACACAGTGAGAGTGTCAATCCTCATGTTACTTCTCCTTCCCTCTCAGATTACACACAGCTGCTAGAGATGATTGTAACAGGCCAAAATTATATATGAAATATTACTGTTCCTCAAACATTTAGGATGAGAACAATAACACCCTCCAGTTTGATGTGTGCCATAGGGACATTTCTACCCTATGACCATAAAAAGATAGTGGTTTCTTACTGTAAATGTTGGCATCTTATTCATCTTACATACCCTCAATATAATTAATAATCACCACATCATAGGAACAGGATTTATATACAACCAAGAGCTGCTAAAGTGGATGCACAAATAGTGTTCAGTAATTCAGCAAGGGTATTTTCTGTAGAAAGCCCATTGCTGCTATAATGAATTAATCATTGGTGGGTTAGTTGGTTGTTTGGGGGAAGAGACCAAACTGTGAGGTCATTGGATTAGGGAAGGATGGGGAAGGAAGTCGGCCGTGTCCTTTCAAAGGAACCATCTTGGCATTTGCCTGGAGCGATTTAGGGAAATCACTGAAAATCTAAATCAGGATGGCCAGACGCGGGATTGAACCGTCGTCCTCCCGAATGCTAACCACTGCGCCACCTCACTCGGTTGAATTAATCATTCTAAGACATAAATACAACAGCATGTTAACCATTAAACCCTCTCAGAATTTCCAGACAAATCAATATCATGATGTCTGTATCATCACAGTTTGTTTGAGAGGCTGAAAGACCAATTGTTTCAAAAAGCAGACTGCATTTCATAGTTGCTTCTATATTTATGTGACTGCCTACAGTTTACCATCTACCAAACAGGTACATTTAATGGAATACTATCGTGTGTAGAAATGTTGCAGCTGAACTGAACTGACTGTGGCGTTCTTCAATTGACAACTTTATCAAATTGTGTATTTCGTTGTACAGAATTTGGAACATAGAGTCCACATATGGGGTGCCACCAATTCGTTCCCCCTTTTGCCTATTCTGGGCATAATAATTACGTTATTATTTCTTTAAAAAATCGTACATCTGTTACAGCTGCTCTGCCCATCTGTGTAAAGTTATTTATGAATAGAAACAGTTGCATATTATTTGTCACACTTTTTTCGGAAATCAAGAAAGATGTCTTACTGGTCAAGCAACAAATATCTGATCCTTCAACTAATTTAAAGATAGATCGTTATGTTGACATACATGTAAGTACTCTACCAATTTAATTAAATGTTTTGCACTAATATTTTCACTGAATGAGACTGCAACAGTTTTTGTGTTTTTTGCTACACTCTTGAGCTTGTTTACAATATCTACCGACCTCAAAATATCCCACAGCCAATAGTTTTCCGGTCTAGAATGCTGATTACTCACATTTGACAAATATGTCTGCAGTCAGCAACTGTGGTAGTATGAAATGATATAAGTGAAAATTCCCAGAGTGCTCTGCAGCTGTTGCCAACTTAACCGAATGACAACACTGTTTTGGGTATAACTAACAAGGAAATCAAATGGCATTGTACAATGCACACTCCAAGTTAACCCATGGTTAGCCTGTTCCTCCATTTTCTATCCCTGGATTTATCCAGAGATTGTGCAACCAGCCCTTAAAGAGCACTTCATTTGCTTCACAGATGAGGTCTCATTCACATGGTTTTTAATGTACAGTTACTACTGATGTAATAGGTTTACAAACTACATATTGCTCCATAAGAACTGTAAAGACAAGGTTAGACTAATTACATCACAAACAGAGAGATTTAATCAATCATCTTACTTGCACTTCATAAGTGACTGGAATATGAACTCTTAACTCTCTACCAAGAATTTCACAGTGGTTTATACATATGTTTTAAATTAATTAATAAGAACAGAAATGTGCTTGCAGAATTTGCAAACCTACATTTATTGCAGTTATTAATACTTTCATTAACAACAAATTGGAATACCTGTGGAAAATAGTAATAGGATATGAAGTACTGTTCACAACTAAAATTCTAGCTAAATTACAAAGACAGAATCATCTTCTTCAGATACTCCATGTGAAGACCATTTGAGGCCGATTCACACTGGAAATGAATGAAACAGACCAAGACAGAAGGCAATCTCACCTTCGGATGGTGGTGTATTCACACTAGATGGAACATCAACACGCTGTAGCTCCACTTAGCACAATATGGAAAAGCTAAAGAGAGACCATTTGTGATACAAACAGTAAGAATGTAGTATCTGAATCAAGGAACTAGCTATGATGAAATTTATTAATTACAGAAACAAAATTCACACTGTATGTTGTTGACTTAGTTTGTATGGAGAACTCCTGAGAAGTGAAACAAAGGGAAAAGCATCATACAAACATTTCCTAAGAACGACATTTATTCGCTCAAGAAAATATATACATACAAAGAAACTTATAATGCAATAGATATAATAGCTCTTTTAAATAATCCATTACATATTTTTCATTCGAAGTACCAAATAATGTCCAAAACTATAGTAATTTTTTATTCATTCTAGCTAACTGTTTCATTGTTAATGTTTTTAATGAAAGCTGTCACATCGATTTATGTTATTATCTAGAGACAGTATAGGCTTTTCTTGTGCAGGTATTATAAAAGCTAAAATCTGATTCACAGTTGATGGAATGGAATGTGATGGGACAGAATCTTCAAACATTACACAGTACGTTTCAATGGTAGCATTCTTACAGGCCGCCAACAGAATGGAACAAGGACAAATGAAACGTGATGTCACAGTCAAGGTTTCTCAGGATGAAAGAAATGATGTTCGTGAGAGAGTGGTGTCATATTCTGCTAAACCAGATGTTTGTTTTCGCTATGTGAACGAATATTTCGTATTTCTGTGTCGTCGTATTGTGCATCATTTACTTTAGTTCGATGACACACTGCAATTATTACATGATTATATGGAGACATTGATTGTTATTCCACAAGAGAGAGAGATATCTGAAAGCTAAAAGTGAATTATATGTTACAAGAGCTGGGCAGAGAATAAGAATGGAGTATGTATAAATAAGAACATAGATTGATGTAGTACTTATTTTACTTTATCTCCTTTCATCCTCAAAAGTTTTTCAACTAGATAAACATCACGATTTTTTGTTTTTTAGTTCTCGTACATAAAAATGTCCGTCAATATACTTCAATTTATATGTGATTGGATCGGAGAGGATAACATCTACAATTTCGAAATTTTCTGTTGACCAATTGGCGGTATATACTTTCCAAAAAGTCTTTTCAATTTGCTTATTCTCTCTTTCTGGCTAATTTTTAAATTTGGGCTCAGCATCTAGCAAATTTGTTGCATAAACAGTTTTCAATAAGATCTTTTCTGCGTCTTTTGGAACCATTTTTATAGTTGTATGTCTCGTTTTATTGTATTCATCAACCAATCTAGAGACTAAGTCAACCCATTAGTAATTTTCTTGAAGAGCAAATTCCTTCGACATTTTTTCTTTAAGTGTTCTGTTAAATCGTTCTTCAACAGATGCTTTTAATTCAGTAAGAGTTGAATAATAATTAATTATTACCACCAGTTTTTTCTCTTTCTTTTTTCTGAGCATCAGGTAAAAACCGTTCAATACTATTTAGTTTAAATGTAATTGATTTTGGTTTAGTCTTGCCACTTGGTAGCAAAGTATAATCGGTTGATAAGTTATTCATTTATATAGATTAAAAATTTTATAGGTATTAATATTTTTTACACTCTCCAACCATTGTCATCCATGCCTAATCCCACTCCTCAAACTGCAGTTGCTGCTAATTTTTCTCCTAATGAAGCATCGCTTCCTTCCATTCTTCTTTTATGGCTAATTTTTTTATCAGCTTCATGTTGTTTTTCTAAATCTTTATTATCACGATAGGCAATGTCATGTCGTTTGCAAGCTTCAACTAATTTATTTACTCACCATGTGCTACTCTTTCTTCAAGTTTAGTAAAAGGCCTGCAGTACGGATATCCTGGTAGGTGAATTTTTCTGGCATTGGTACGAAAATTGAAATCCCAATAGACTAATCCTTTACCATATTTTTCACTTGCCCAAAATGTCTGATGAAGATTATCCAAAAATCTAATCAAATATTGAATTCCTTTTGGATTTTTGACGACGAAATCGCTAAATTTATTTGTCAAGATTTGCATTATTCCCACTTTTTCAATGTGATAATTTTTATTTCCAGCTAATTCTTCCACATGTATTACAGCTACTCTAACAATTAATTGATGAAAATCATTCATTCAGACACATTCAATTGGTTTTTCTGAATACTATTTTACTAAGCCTTCACCAACGTTTTCTCCATCACTTCGCAACGAATCACCTATTATTTGTCTAAATGCTGTAAAAAGTCATAAACGATTTTCTTTATCAGATATTTGTATGTCTACCTATTTCCTTTAGTCGATTTTATTTTATTTGGATTATTAACAGAATGTAATGCTCCTCAATGATACAATATATATGCATAACTTGCTAAGTCAGTACCTGTAAATAGTTTATTCATGTCTTCTATAGTCATCAGTTTTTTAGTTCAAAGATTTATTAATCCATCTGCACCTTCATATGTCCTATCACGAATAGTTAATTTATCTCTATTAAAATTTACTGGTAATTTACCAAAGAATTTAAATGAACCAACATGTCTTAATTAAAAAGTTGTATCTTCACTGAAATTAATATGTTCTAACATTTCTTCACTTACATTTATTTTTTAACATTTTTATTCTTTTTTCTCTGCTCTTCATATTTCGTTAATAGGTATTGTATTTCTGATCCACTTAAAGTGTGGTCACACCATCGACTTTCATATTATTTAATTGGTGGTATATCATTTAATTCTTGTAACTGATAATGGGAATAAGTATGCATTTGCTTTTCAACTTCTCTATTTTCTTCAATAGCTTTCAAAACATTAACTCCTAATCCTTTTTTACCTTGTCTAACTTTTTCAATTGCATTGATACTGGGTTGATATTTTTTTCAAATTTTTCGTATTCCGTTTCTGATACTTCCTTCCATTTTTAAAATTCTTCTTTGTATTGTTCTTTTACTCTTCTCTTTCACCTAGCTTTTTTAACAACTTGTATATCACATTTTGCAAACATTTATTAGGGATGAAAAAACATTAATTAAACGTTTCTTAACGTTTGTGTTGAACGTTTTATGTTTGTGTTAGACGTTGTATGTTTATGTCAACTGTTTTATGTTTATGTTGAATGCTTTATGTTTATCTTGAATGTGTTAAGTGTTTATGTTCATTGTTCAAGAGGAGCGATTCGTTACCCTTATGTTGTAAAGAAATCTTTTACTTTGGCTCTATATTTTCCTTCACCCGCTTTCCTTGTCATGTCTATCATACAAAGTCCAAACTCATAATTCCAATATTTACTGTACATTTCTTTAAAATCATGAACTACAAATTGCCACCAACAAACTCATGATAAATATGACTGAAATTTGTGTCATCTTGTATAAAAGTGTCTGACAACATACAAATAAATTCTATGATCTAATCAATCAGATTCTAGCCACAGTACTTTTTTCACTACAAGTAGCAGCCATGTAGCATTCTCTTTCATTATTATGTATAAAAATCTACTTTGTAAATGTAGTAGATGACCAATAATTTAGTGCACATATCTTATAGAATTCAGATTGCTGCCTCACTGCTTCAATTAATCTTAATCATTTATTATAAAATTATAAATTCTAACAAAAGAAATAAAAAATAGTGAACAACTGATGTCTTCCACAAAAAGCATATGATTCAAAATATATATGACTGTGTATTGGGAGGAAATGAGCTTGGGTGACACATGATCAACAATGGATAGATGACATCAGCCCTCAAAACCTTCTTCCCAAGAAACCTTGACAGCACTGTGATGTGATGTAACTGGATGGGATGGCCAGTTTGGATGCTGCCATGTGAATTGCATTGCAGAATGTTTTGGTGTGATGGGACTTAAAGTGACAGGTAGTGTGAATTGACCTTTAGATAATATCATGATTTGGGTGATACTATGATTGAAGTTAATGTTATCTGAACGATACTGTACCTATTTATGTATTATATATGGAGAATGTCCGCAGCTTGTGGTCTCGCTGTAGCGTTCTTGTTTCCGAAGCAGGGGTCCTGCATTCAATTCCCGGCAGGGTCAGGGATTTTCACCTGCTTCAAGATGACTGGGCATTGTTGTGTAGTCTTCATCCTCATCATTCATCCCCATTATGGTTGGAGGAAGACAATGGTAAACCACCTACACTAGGACCTTGCCTAGTATGATGGTACTGCTCTCCTGCATCGTTCCCCTATGCTCTGTCAAGGAGTATGGGATTTCATCATCGTCATATGGAGAATATATAAGAAAAGAGTCCACATAAAGGCTAATTCACACTGTCTGTCACGGCATAATCACGTCACGTCACATCAAGGTGTATTCACACTGTCTGTCATGTCACGGCATATCAAGTCAATTCGAGTCATGTGATCTCAGTTAGCATTGCTATCCTCAATTGTTCTTTTTTACAGAATTGGATCTTCACAAGATGTTTTTCAACTGTTTTTAAACGTGAAGTGCACATATGCACTGTGGTAGCTTAGGTTGGAGTGTACATTTATATGAAAATGATGTTTGTTGGACTCAAATTGTTTGTAGCTTGCAGGGATAGCTTTTATATTACAGAAGGAAGACAGAGGTGCAAAACAGTAAAAAGAAAGTGTGTGGGCCTTCAAAAATGTCATTACATGGTACAGAAGGAGAATGTCACACACTTGAGGAAGAGAAATATGCATTTTATATTTTGGAAAGACAAAGCAACGTTCTTTTTATTTGTTATGCCCCCAGCATTACTGTAAGAAACACAGTGTTAGTGGCGACCATTACATACTGTGAAAATTTGGTTTGTTTTAAGGTTATCTTTAGTTTTAGTTCAGTGCAAATTTTTGTGAACTAGATCTCCCTCAATACCTTTCCGTTCAAGATAGATTTCCTTTAAATGTTTTACTTGGTTTTGATATTTAAATTGCCTTAGTTGTATTAGGGTTAGCAAATGAAACCACCTAAGTATTGACCACTGATGTTTGCAGACCTGTTTCACACACAATTCAGAGAGCTACTTAACAATAACTACGCCTGCCATAAATACACATTAAAACAAACAGCTTGAGGAGTCTAAGGGTTTCAGTGCGTTTATTTATGTAACACTATAAATGCGTGACAACATACACATAAATTCTACCTACCAATCAGTCTGATTCTAACCACAATATTTTGTTTACTTGTAGTTGCACCCATGTTGCAATCCATTTCATTGTAAAATGTTAAATACTGTTCCAATATCAATAAAAATCACTCCATATTTGTAGTAAGGAACAAATAATTTAGTACGCTTATGTTGTACAATTCAGATTGCTGTCTCACAGCTTCAGGTAATCTTTCGTCATTTATTATAATTTTTAACGAAATAAATAACGAAACTAAACAATTTATAGCTAATTATGAGCGGCAAATAACTGATATCAACTACTAACACCACGATGGAACGAAATATCTTCGATGGCCATGTATTGCTAGGAAATGAGCAAGTGAGTCACGTGATCAGCAACGGGCGGATGTCGTCAGCCGTCAGAACTTTCCACCAGAGAAACTTTGACCGTGCCGTGACCTGACCTGACTTGACGGGCCGGTCAGTGTGAATTGGTCTGAATTGTCACAGAAAATTTCTAGTTATATTACATTTTCTTCCAACAACAATGAATCAGTCAAGATTTGATGCTTTGTATTGGAGCATTCAAGGCAACGGTCAACTAAGAAAAAGAAGGAAAAAACAGAATAATATTAATTCTTTTCTGAATGTACTAAATAAAAAGTCCAACATGATACACTAACCAAACAGATGTATTCTGGCCGCAAACTGCATTTTAATTACGAGTATTTTCTATTACGATACTTTTGCTAAGGCGTTACGTAACGTAGTGAGATGGGATAATTCAGGACCAACAAGAGAACACGTGAATTCCTGAAAAAGAAAAAGACAAAACGCTTTAATGCACCAAGGATGCCTTAATCCACCATGGAGGTTCTAGCCTCCTCGGAAAACGGGAAGATGATTTCAACTTTCCAAGTGGAGCTTCTTTGAAACGAGAGTGTTTGGCAAGTGCGATCGCGATGTAGGAAGAAATGACTTTTAGCGGAAATGGATTTAGATAACAAAGTGCAAGTGAGGTGTTTTATTATCAGTTGTGTAAACAAGTAGTAAGGATGTGAGACACGTAGCGGTATTTTGAGGTAGGTTTGACTTGCCGAAATGCGTGGAAGCAGGAATACATTTTATAAGTGCTCTGCTTCAATCCATTCCTAGGCTGTAATACTACATGTAGAATTTATTATTTTACCACATATTTACATGCACATACCTCAAAAGTTCCCATCACTTTTTGTAAAATTTAATTTTAAATCGTATGACGTTATGGTGGATTTGAATTTTTAAATCGTGGTTGTATCAGAATAACCACAAGAACTAAAATTATTGCCCATCTTTTCAACTTTGGCGGTGTTTATAATCTACTCGTAACTTTACGTAAGTATGTTTGCAAATGACTTGTGAGATTTCATTGGAGTTAAAGAAAATCATTGCGCCTTCGTGATTGTACTCTGGTGTTTTTAAAATATGCCACGAGTTGAGCAAGGTATCTCATGTGATTCTCTTATATTAGGTAATAGAGATAACCATGGAGAACGCAATGTGTGATTAATAAGGAAAGCGATTAGGTAATGTTGAACAGGTTGCAGCAGTCTAGGGTGTATAATTATGTTTAGCTGATGGATGCAGAAACTTTTCGAAATATGCAAACAGCATACAGGAAGCTGGCGAAAAACGAAAGAAAAAGAATCTGGGAGTGGTTAGATGGACTTGGGGGGGGGGGGGGGGGGTGTAACTATTGAATGTATTGGTGAACTAGTAGTGGGTGAAGGATCCTCCTCACTTCTCCCAATCACTAGTAGGTGAGTCACTACTGATAACTTGCATGTGAAATCCAATTAGGATTAACAAACTTTATGTAGGCTATGTGTTTTTCTGCCAATCCTGTATAGGAGTGATAGTCCAATTCTTGTTTTTTACACTGGATCACCAGTGATATGAGCCTATTTCACTGTTGAATATGACAGTTTAAACTCTCAAAACCAGTTAAGTGAACCAAATACAGTACTTCTTATGCAGCTGACAACTGACTTCCTATCATTGGTGAAATATCCTGTAACTGTTGAACTACAGCCATGAATAAAATCATTCAGCGAATATTGATATATACTAGTGGAGAACGAGGTTGAGAGATTGCATTTCTACATTGGATGTAGTCACCCATTGGCATCTGAAAGAACCTTGTTGGCTTGGATGGTTTGTGGATACCCTGTAATTTAAAAATGGAAGGATTAGGGTTAACGTTGTGTTATCCTGTAATTTAATCCCAGCCAATATCCCAAGGAGATACAGCGGAGGCGTGAAAAGTTCCTGACAAACAGAACACAGCCTGTCATTGTCAATAAATGAAGATATTCAGGTGTAAAAGTAACTTTGTATGTACCCCAAGGGAGTGTTACAGGGCCTTCACTTTTCATGGTATATATAAATGAACTGATAGATAACATCAGAAGTTCCATGAGGCTTTTTGATACTTGTACATACAGAGCAGTCACAGTGCTAGAATTTTTAGTGAAATAAAAGATGACCTGCAGAGGGTTGACACCACATGCTTGATTGACAGTCGACACTCATTGTAGACGGTTGTAATGTGTTGTGCATAAATGGGCAGAAAGACTTACTACTATGTGATTACATGATTGCAGAACAATCACTGGTAGCAATCACAATAATTGAATTTCTGGAAATCAGCATTAATGTGTAACAAATATACAAAACTACTTGCAAGTAAGGCGGTGAGTCATTGGAAGAATCCTCACAAAATTTAGTCCACCCACAAAGGAGGTAGCTTATGGACGAATACTTGAACATGGCTTTGCAGTCTGGAATTCGCACCACAAGGTGTGCCACACACATCATAAAGTGGTTTATGATACAGATACTTTTCGTTTGAGTATTACACATGTTCCAAACAAAGTGATGACAGCTTTTGAATTGTTAGGTGTAAGTTTGCATTGCTAGTTTTGGAGTGGTTATTATGATAAAGCTTTGAGATATTTCCCCTGTTCAAAGATTGCATCAGCTTTTTGTTACCAAAATCTGCAGAAAGGGTTGCCCAGTCCTAGCACAGAATGTGTTAAAGTGTATTTAATTTAAATGATGCCAATAGGCACTGCTGAAAATAGGCTTAGATGTTTAATGCATTACTGGCAGAATATTCCATTTTATCTTTTATGAGCAAATAAAGTACTAGAAGAGAATAGGCCTAGATGCTTTTGGAAGCAGATTCACCTGCATTGGGCCCGTCTACATCCTTCCCTGGCAATAGAGAAGGGATTTTTTTAGGGAAAATGGGACTCTTCAAGTATTAGACATGCAAGTCATCCACAGCCCCTTCTCAAGGAAGACTGATCAGAATTGGATGACTGGGAAGTCACAGTGTGAGAACATAGGACCTATCTTGGTTTTCAGGGTGGGAACTGTGGTGCTTGATTCCGAGTGATGTCTGCATAATCTGACCATTGTGCTCAAGCCTCTTTTGACAGAATAAATTAGTCACTATCTCTCGTTTTTCTTTGCGTGTTTACTTAATGCTGTTTGATGACTGTGCAGTCCTTTAATCTCTTTATAAAGCTATTATTTTTGACTTCTTTTGTTTAGGATTGTATTTGTATAATACATATAACTGAAAAATATTGTCTAGCACATCTCTTCTCGAGCGTTATGTGACATTACTCATTTTTTATTCACATTACCATAGAGCTATCAATGTGAGAAACATGTCATTTTGTCGATGTTCCAATCACTGCAGTGTTTTTTATTATAATTTTTGAAACTAATAATTTTTTATTTTTATTTTCTAGAATCATATTTCCAATATGCCTTGAGATCTTTAAAAAAAGAGGAGGAGCAAAAAACGAAAAAAAAGCTATGGATACGGTTGTTGATGAATTATATCTCTCTCTGTCAAATGTAGTTAAATGGATTGCTATAGGAGCAATAGTGTTTGGTGGCATAGTGCCATATATTCCACAGTACAAGGAAATAAAACGAACAGAAGATACAGAAGGGTTTTCATTATTTGTATGTCTCACATTGCTAATTGCTAATACACTGAGGATATTTTTCTGGTAAGTAATGAAGCTTTTTAAGACAACCTGCTATTTATTACTGTACATAAGATATATACCTGTGAATGATTTGTAATCCATTTTGTTCCCAATTGGTTGTTCTGTTGTTTCATAAAAGTAGCTTTAGGTAGATAAGCAAGAGACATTGCATGAATAACTTTTCTGTACCTGTAAACTTCATTAGAATGTTGGGTATTGCATCTCCCTATGGGAGGAAAATTAGGTTTAGGTTATGACTCGGTGCATTAGAGGACTTCAAATAGAATTAAATTCTGGAGAAAATAAAACGATTTGTAACTGATAGAAATTATTGTTGGATTATTATAGAGAGATACAAAAGCTTCTGTTTCTTATTTTTATTGCAGTGTTTAGCAAAATCCGATTTAAAGAGCTCTCAGGAAACGTACTGAAATCCTGGTTGTATGTGTGCATTGTCAGTGTTAAAGACAGACAGTCACGGCTGCCAAAGCATCCAAATTTGAGGGTAGGAAATCAGAACCAGAAATGAACTTACTTTCCAATTGTTCCTTTGCAAAGCAAAGTGCTGGAGTAAAACTTCAGTTTAATTCTCACACCACCTCAAGGATGAGTGATTGGTATCGGTGGCATTGAGAAATAACTTTCATTGATAAAAGTTCCAAAGCCTGATGGAACCCTATCAGGTTTTATATAAAATTTTGCAGCTGATTTAGCCCCTCTTTTAATCGTAATGTACCGTAGAAAACAATGTGCACAGCAGTTGGAAGAAAGCAACAGGTCACAAGGAGGATAGCAGAAGTGACCCTGCACTATTGTTCAGTATCTGTTGCATAATCTTAGAAAATATTGTGAGTTCCGATATAAATATGTATCTCAGAAGATCATCTCCATGCAAACTACCAGATATTCCTAAGACATAAGTTGTGTGAAACTCAAATCGTGCATTGCTCAGATTTCCTGTAAGCAGGGCATCGAGGCAGTCAAGTAAATGCAGTATTTCTTGACTTCTTAAAAGCTTTTGATTCAATAATGCACCCACACTTGTTATCCAGTGTACTTTTGTATGGGGGTATCAAATGAAATTTATGGTCAGATTGAGATTTCAAAGGGAGGATTCAACATATTATGTTGTATGGAGAGTCATAGAACTTCATGTGTGTTGTAGGTACCATTCATGTTCTTGTATATTAATGATCTGCAGGCAATATTAATAGTAACCTTAGATATTTTGCAGAAGATGCATACATTTATAATGACAAAGTGCTATCTGAAAATAACTTTGTTGTCAGACCTTGACAACATTTCAAAGTATTGTGGATCCCAGAAATTTGCTTTAAATGATCAGAAATGTAAAACAGGCTGTGCACAAAATGCAAAAGCATTGCATCCAATGACTTAAAATCAATGAATCACAATTGGACAACTCTTACAAATATGCAAATGTGTTGTTGATATTAAATAGAATGATCATGTAGGTTGTCATAGGTAAACCAGGGGACAGACCTTAGTTCATTGGTGGGATACTGGGAAAATGGAATCAACTTTCAGATCAGATTGCCTATGAAATACTAGAATGAGCCTTGTGAGAATATTGGTGATGATGTGAGACCTGTACCAAATGAGTCCAACAGACTAATTTCTTAACTCAGTGTTTACCTTCCATCACTAATGTGACAAGGGAAATGGTGTGATCAAAAGTATGCCACACTACATTAGGATAACAAACATACACAGAGAGGGGCAGCACAAATAGTGACAGGTTCCTTGACTGACAGGAGAGTTTTAAAAGGGCTGAAAAATCTGAATTTGTAGATAATTGGAGGTAGATGACAATCCTGCAAAAGCCTACTTAGAAGTTTACAGAAACTGTATTCAATGAGGAATCTACATATATACCACTGCCAGCTATGTTCCCTCTTGGGGCACACTGATGAGATTAGACTAATTAACATGTGTGCAGATGCATTTAAGCAGTCATTCTGCGTGCACCCCTTTTGTGCATGAAACAGGAAGAAACCTTAATAGAAGTGGCTGAGCGATTCTAGGCGCTTCAGTCTGGAACCATGCAACCGCTACGGTCGCAGGTTTGAATCCTGCCTCGGGCATGGATGTGTGTTACGTCCTTATGTTAGTTAGGTTTAAGTGGTTCTAAGTTCTAGGAAACTGATGACCTCAGATGTGAAGTTCCATAGTGCTCAGTCATTTACACCATTTGAAACCCTAATACACATTATTGCTTGGCTGTCAGGAGAGCATTGTGTGATAGCTTCTGTGACTACCGTAGCAGACTATTATTAAATGTCATTCCGCAAAATCCAAAGAAATTTGGTCATACACTATGTGATCAAAAGAATCCGGACACCCCTAAAAACATACGTTTTTCATATTAGGTGCGTTGTGCTGCCACCTACTGCTAGGTACTCCATATCAGTGATCTCAGTAGTCATTAGACATTGTGAGAGAGTAGAATGGGGCACTCTGCGGAAGTCACAGATTTCGGACGTGGTCAGGTGATTGGGTGTCACTTGTCATACATCTGTATGCAAGATTTCCACACTCATAAACATTCATAGGTCCACTGTGTCCAATGTGATAGTGAAGTGGAAATGTGAAGGGACACACAAAGCACAAAAGCATACAGGCTGACCTCGTCTGTTGACTGACAGAGACTGCTGACTGTTGAAGAGGGTCATAATGCGTAATAGGCAGACATCTATCTAGACCATCACACAGGAATTCCAAACTGCATCAGGATCCAATGCAAGTACTATGACAGTTAGGAGGGAGGTGAGAAAACTTGGATTTTATATTTGAGTGGCTGCTCATAAGCCACACATCACACTGGTAAATGCCAAACGATGCCTCATTTGCTGTAAGGAGGTTGTGCAGGGTGACGAATCATGGTACACAATGTGGTGATGTGATGGCAGGGTGTGGGTATGGCGAATGCCCTGTGAACATCATCTGCCAGCAGTAAAATTCAGAGGTGGTGGTGTTATGGTGTGGTCTGTTTCTCATGGAGGGGGCATGCACTCCTTGTTGTTTAGCTTGGCACTATCACAACACAGGCCTACATTGATGTTTTAAGCACCTTCTTGCTTCCCACTTTTGGAGAGCAATTCGGAGATGGCAATTGCATCTTCCCACTCAATCAAGCACCTGTTCATAATACACGGCCAGTGGCGGACTGGTTACATGACAACAATCTTCCTGTAATAGACTGGCCTGCACAGATTCCTAACCTGAATCCTATAGAACACCTTTATGATGTTTTGGAATGCCAACTCCGTGCCAGGCCTCACCAACCAACATCGATACCTCTCCTCAGTGCAGCACTCTGTGAAAAATGGGCTGCCATTCCCAAAGAGACCTTCAGCATCTGATTGAACGTATGCCTGCGAAAGTGGATGCTGTCATCAAGGTTAAGGGTAGGCCAACACCGTATTGAATTCCAGCATTACCTATGGAGGGCGCCACAGACGTGTAAGTCATTTTCAAGCAGGTGTCCGGATACTTTTGATCATATATTGTATGTAAGGGCTGTTTGTGGCACCAAAGTTAGTGTTCAGTCCCTACCGAATGAGACAGGAACTTAATTGAGGGTAGCAAAGCGAAAAGTGAAATACTTAACGCCATTTTCAAATGTCACGCTACAAAGGAAATCCCAATAGAATTGTCTCGATTTAATCTTCGTACCTTTGAAAAGATTAATGAAATAAATATTAGTATCAGAGGTGTTCAGAAACAGCTGAAATCGTTAAAATTGAACCAAGCTCAAGGCCCTGATGAAATCCCTGTCAGATTCTATACTAAATTTGTAGCTGAGTTAGCTCCTCCTCTAATTGTAATTAAAAAAAGAAAATGGTGCCCAGTTCTTTGAAAAAGGCAAGGGTCACATCTGTCTATAAGAAGGGTAGTGGAAGTAATCCACAGAACTAGCGTCCAATATCCTTGACATCAATTTGTTGTAGAACATATTCTGAGTTCTAACATATGAGGTATCTTGAACAGAATGACCTTCTCAGTGCCAACCAGCACGGATATCGAAAACATCGATCATGGGAAACCCCCACATGATATACTGAAAGCTTTGGATCCAGGCAATCGGGTAGATGCAGTGTTTCTTGATTTCGGAAGACAGGGTGTATACAATCTGGGAAAAACTCGGGAATTTTTTAGAATTCCTGGAATTTTTTGTTGTTTCAGTTTTCAGTTAAATTTTCGTAATTTTGACTGGTAAGAATCAATACTCTAACAAAGGGTATTACTGTATCCTGCTACTGCAGAATAATACTGCAGCAATAAAACATGAATGAGAGAGAGAAACGAAAATGAAACTTCAATTTAAAAGGAAATGCGCGACATACAAGAACAAAACGCAGTACTCATACAAGTGTTTGCCAACAGCAAAATGTGTCGAAACACTTTAGGAAGACTGTGCAATGCTTCATAACAACAAATTGCCTCCAATGAGTGTGACGTCACAACTGTTTGGATTCATTTTAGCAGATAGAAGTGGGCTCTGTGCAAGCACAGTTGAGTGGCGTATGAGTGGTACCTTCTCCTGTTTCTGGCTGCATAAATGTGGCTGTTGGTTGTGTAAGCAGTCACAGCAAGCAGCTAGATGCAACCAGGAAAAATTTTGCTACTGCGCCCAAGCTGCCAGATTCATGCATACGCAATGAACCCAGATCGATGAGGGAGGGGGGGGGGGGTGCCAAATTCATATTCTTGAGGAGAAAAAAAAGGCCTTGTTTCACAAAGCGCCTAGCATCCAGCACACGTTGGTCTACCGATTACTAATATGATTTTGATGCGCATCCCTGTTGGTTTTTGAACACACTCTGTAAGTTGATTTCTGAATGAATCATAAGCTGTGCGGGATAGCCGTGCTGTCTGAGTCGACTTGTCACGGTTCCCACAGCTCCCCCCATCGGATGTTCGAATCTTCCCTTGGGCATGAGTGTGTGTGTTGTCCTTAGTGGAAGTTAGTTTGTTAGATTAAGTAGTGTGTAAGCCTAGGTACCGAAGACATCAGCAGTTTGGTCCCACAGTAAGAAAAGATTCATAAGTTGATTTTTGAATGCATGCATGGTGTATGTGATGTCTGTGTCGGGAGAATCCTTGTTGCATCTAGAAATAAACTTTCCTGTAGGTGAAAGGGGACAGGGCTATACAAGCTGAATGGAGTAAAGCCGAACGAGTGAATGCCAATCACTCTCTGATTATGGTATTGTTTAGGTTTGCAAATGATCAGCGTTGTTATAATTACTAGGGAAATCCATAGATTCAGACTACCAGAGTGGAAATAAATGACTAACAGGAAAACAGGTAAGAAAGATTACCTGTTTCGTCAATTTTTTGGCCAGATCGCTACACTAATAAGAGCCAGTTGTACAGTCCCTGTCTAGCAGCCGCTTAAGTTTTATTCTGGAAATAGCGTGGAAAATTGTTTGTAAGAACATAACAAAGCCTAACCAGATAATAGTAAGGGATAACTAAACTGGTGATTATGACAGGGTAGTGAAGTTGACTGGCGAATAAGTTTTGACTAAGGCAGGAGTAGTTCCAGAATTAGTCATGACAAGACTGTTTGTTAGAACAAGGAAGGAGAAGAAACGGGGACATCACACAAATTAGGGAAGAATATGACAATTCCAAATTTATATAAAAATCTCTTACTACTACTTTTCGATCTCATGCTTGCAAAACTGCAGCGTATAAATGAAATATGAAACTATTTTCTAACATAAACCTTTTTGCTTGTTGTATGCCTAATAGGCATTTTATGTTGGTCTACGTGAATTATATTCTGTCGTGTTATAAAAATGACCATTTCTGCCAAAACAGTCTCGTTTATTTGGTGTGTGTTGCAATTTTTGCAGTGTTACAAAGACCTATTTGTTTTTTCTAGAAGACAGTGACAAAATAGACGTAATCAGATTGAGAAACTACACCATACTTGGGTGTTATTTGTATTAACAGCTTACACAGTATTAGACAACAATATTTATATTTTTCATGCAGCAAAACGTTCCAATGCTAGGAGCTAAGGATTGAAGAAATGTGTACTGTATTGCTTGTCTCTTGTCTTTACTGGTTTTTTGTATCCTATATTTAATTTTCTGTCACCCAAAAAAAAGTTATTAGCTAACAGGCAATAAAGAGTGCAAATTTTCTGAAGAGTTCTTGTTCTCCCGATTACAACAATTACATTAATCCCATCCAGTATTAATTGCAAGGTGGTGGTGTTTTTGTGAAAAAAAGGAGCAGGATGTCAAACCGAACGGCTGAGAGCAAGCAGGAGAGGCACCGCAGGACATTTTAATTTCCACTGTCCTGAATATAGTTTGATGGCATAGAAGGATGCTGTGTGAAGAGGGATGGCACTGCACTGTGACACACTCAAGACCAAATAATATTTCTTACATTTCCTCAAACGTATATGTTTTATGTAGCAGATTCTTCAGAAAGCTGTGCACTAAAAAGCAACATATTGGAAATTTGACGTTTATAAATTTTTGACGTTGTATCTCAAATGCTCGAAGGAGGGGGGGGGGGGGGGGCACTATCTTAGTATTGAAGCTGATGCGCAGAGCAGTCTGAGTTACAGTGGGGAAGTGTGTAGTCTCCACATGACCTGTGTTTACATTTAGTGATTTTGCTGTTTCCTCTTCGTTTACTGCTCTCACATTAAATGAAAACAAAATGGATTTACGGGTCTGGGAGCTATCAAATGAATTAAAATACATTCACATAATTACGGAAGGCTAATATAAGTTATTAGTTTCAGGCTTTAGTTTATTTCCATTTTTCTGACAACCATGCATTAATTGCCTTGTAGAACAGTGAAGTTATTTTTGTCGGTTTATTAGCGCTAGGATGCATGGTGCCGAAAACACACATGAATGCATATGCAGGGCCTTCAAGGTCTGCCCTAATTTAAAATTTTCCTCTTTTCATATAATCATTCTTTGGAGTTAAATTTATTTCTGTCAAATTTATTGTCATATTGAAAGATTCCTAAGATACAGTAACAGGATCTGGTGGGCCTGATTAACATTTTATTAATTTTTTAAAAAACTCTGAGTGAAATTTTATTGGTTACATGCATTTACATACAACATATACAAATAATTTTATTAATTCACTTGTTGCAGTTTACATTTTATAACATTTATTACAACCAATTTCTTCAGTTAAAAAATACTCATTATTCACAATATATGTATATAGGCAATATTTTGACAAAAAGTTATTATTCATTGTTCACATAAAATTTAATTTTTCTTAGTTTTCAACATGTGACAAACAAGAACCACAAAGAATGCCACTATGTTCCTTGCAAATGTTGGTTTTACACTTAATGCATGACATAGCACTTTTCCTGTGTTTATTATATGGACAATAACTGAATCTTCTTCTTTTTCCTGAAACAGGTAGTTGGTTTAGCGACATGCCATCTTTTTGAACACCTCATCTTTGCATGGCATCAACTATTTTCTTTGGAAGAATAGGGATTTGAATACGAAGTTCCATTAGTGGTCTTACCATTTCCTCTGCTAAATCTCTTAGGAACAAACGCCTTTTATCACTTCTTCTACTATGGTATGTCAGATGTTGGGTGGAAAACAAAATTTCACTCTTCATTGCTGCAATGTCCATCATATTCATCCATAATGCAAATGGCCATCTTCTTGTTTGTCTCTTGCATGTGTAATAACAAATTCTCTGGTCCATTTGATCTACTCCGCCCTTCGTAGAGTTATAGAACTTTATTATCTGTTTTTTTTTTTTTTTTTTTTTCCGTTTTCACATGAGTTTCATCAATGTTTGTCGTGATGCATTGTGCTAATGAGAACTACACATTTTTTCTTTTTGCGAACATAACTCACCATTGTAATGTCACCTCTAAATGCAAACAAAGAGGAATGGATTGCTCTTGAGGCAGATGGTTTCATCTCATTAGGAATTTCTGGTTTATTTTGTTTGATTGTTCCCACCACTGTAATTTGCTTCTGAAGCATCTCTTCTGCCAACTGCACACTAGTAAAGAAGTTGTCAACAGTAATATTTTTTGATAATCCTTCAATGCTTTTAACAATATCTTTCACCACATTCAATCCAAGATTTTTATGGATAGGTTCATGGGGTTTCCTTCCCGTGTAAACAATTCTGTCTAAAGCATATGCCGATGTAGAATCACATAACCAAAATATTTTTATGCCATATTTGGGTGGTTTAGAGGGCATATCTTCCACGGAATGGGACTAACTATTCGTTAACTGTGAGCAACTCATTGGGAATCGTTCTATTTCTACACTTGTCAAGAAATAGTTTTCATACATAGCAAACAGCTGCAAGTCTGTCATCTGCAGATAGAGTTTCACGGGTACGCCTGTCATCAAACCTAATCATTCTTCTTATATCCTCGAATCTATTAACTGACATGGTGGCCTTATATGTAGAATTTGCCTTTTCATCCAAGAATAATTCTCTAATAGGGACATCCCAATTTTTCTCAACACCAGAAAGCAGTAACGGACCAATAAAACCCTCCATTTCAGCAAGCAAAACGTTTTACCACAGAAAGCAGCCACTCTTCTGCCTTTAATATTTGTGCAGTTGATGATTTCCTCTGCTATTTCCTTGGAGATGAAATAGTCCCAGGCAACCTTAGGTTCACAGGTTTTCAAACCACGGGCTGGACCAGGTGCCTTCTTTACCATATAATGGACAGACGTACGAAAAGTTGCAGGAAGATCTAATTTCCAAATTGTTCCATTCTGACTAATGTATGTGTGTGGTCTTCTATACCTTTTTGTGGTGGTTCTTCATTTTCAGACTCGATGAAGTAATATTATCGGAAGGACTGTCATCTGCCTCAGTATTCACATCTGCAGGTTCATTGGCTGATTCTTCACTACCTGCATCTTCAAAAATATTTCCTTCCTCGCAAGAATAATTTGCTTCAAACCAGTGAGCCACAACACTTTCAAAATTTGTTGCATTTGCACCTACTGACACTCTTGCTTTGCGTGTCGAAGCCATAGCAAAAGACATGTCTCTCGAACAGCAGCTTGTGCAGCACTAAACGAGTCATACTCGTAACAATATGGGCCTTGCAGCAATAAACAAACTACAGTAACAATGAGGCTGACAAGAGCAGCACAGGATAACAATACTATGCAATAATAAAACATTTGATAGCAAAATGATAAATAATACACCGACACTGCCAATATGTGAAAGTAGTGTGTATTATTTTTTAGTTATACTACTACTACTACTACTACTACTACAGCTACTGCTCCTGTTGGCACTCCTGTTGCTGGAAATACCACTACAGTTATTGTTGAATTAATAACTGCTCCCAAACAAATGTTGAAGACAATATAGGCTAAAGAACATTTATAAATGTGTGAGGGCTTCTGAAGCCCTGCTTATGCATTCACGGTGTATGGGTAAACATATTGAATTATACAAAAAACTTAAAAAGGTACCTCATTCAGACTTGATAGGAGGAAAGTCACAGTGTTACAGAAAGAGTACTGGAAAGCAGTTTGAAATCAAACAAAAAATTACAGAATTTTTTTAAAAATGAAGACACAAGGGCCTCGGATGCCCTGTATATGCATCCTAGGATTAAAGAAATTTGGTTTTTATTAATCTTTTATGCTGAGGCAGTCAATGTGTTTGAAATAAAGTGCTTAGTTCCACACTATTGGTTCATTTCAACTGCTTGCTGCCTTTTAAGTTCACATTTCCATCATCTACCATGTATGGCATTATGCCATAATAAGGAATCAAAAATGTGTTAATACAGTACTGGTACTCCAAGAAAATTTACATCCCGAAACCCACTCTTAAAAGCTTAATATCAGGTCAAGGCCTACTTCATTGGGAATCTGGACATACGAATGTGGTCATTAAGTATGAACTTTAAATGTGCTATTTTAGTATGGTTCACAAAATTCCGATGTTCTTGGAGTATCCTCTGATGCCTTTTTTCTTTTATGACATAATGTAAGATATTTTAATGTTTTACACGTATGAACATATGGGCTTCCTGTGTCATAGCAGCTGCCAAACGGCGGTGGCGCCTGTCATCTGGCACTCTCTGATGACTACTGAAACAAACCTGTTTCTAACAGGTCATGGGAAAATATTGCGAATGGTGGTTTGAAAAGTGTTAATTTCAAAGTGAATTTCCTTTTACGCAAGTTGAACTCTGTGCGAGAATGTACAATGAATTTCGTAAATCGGAGCGTTTGATGATGAGCCATTTAGAAGTATTTCGAGTTCAGATCATCAGTGTCGTTATTATGAGCAAATGGATGTAGTGCTCCGGGAAGCTCTCTCTCTCCTGTGCGGTAGCTAATTTATTTGTGGAAAACTTTGAGGACAAGTCACTGGACTCTGCTAAAAATAAAAATTTTACTGGCACATTTGTGTGATATATCCTAAAGTGTAACACGCGCAAAAAAATCAACATTGTGTGTGAAAGCTTAGCTTCTCTTGCAGCTTATTAACCTTAAAGACCAGTATTATATGTGAAAGCTTTGCTTTTCTTGTAGCAACACTATGTATATTAATTTAAAACATTAACATTTCCTGTTTGTGTATCTGCGCTACTTAACAGTGATGTTGCTATTAGCTGATTACATCACGTGTCGTGTCGCCTGAATATCCGCTGTCATCGGCGTGTAGGATCGCGTGGCACGAGCTATGGGTGACTTACAAAAGCACATCACAGTCTCGATTACAATGGTTCAGAAAGTAACATGTGTTTATTTGGTTGAATTCGAATGTGTACTTTCATAATGTGAAAATATACAGTGTGTATGTTGCTACACATCAAAAATTTTTCCAAAGGGAGTTTTCTTCCCCGAGTTTAGTTTTCTAAAGTGCCGGGGAATTCTATGCCCGTGTATTAAAACATAAACATTTAGAGGATTGATAAGTTTTACAGTTCTGAGGGAAAGTATACTGTCACTTAATAACATGGAAAAAATGTGTTTTCATCTGGGAGAAAATATATTTTTAGCTGGGAAATTTGTGAAAAACCTAGGAGTTTTTTTCCTTGACCTTGTATATACCCTGGAAGAGCATTTGACTCGCTACCGCTCCTATGCTTGTTGACAAAAGTACAATAATATGAGTATCAAGTGAAATTTGTGACTGGATTGGGGGCTTTTTGTTAGGGAGTACACAGCATGTTATCTTGGATGGAGAGTCATCGTCAGATGTAGAAGTAACTTTGGGTGTGCCCCAGGGAAGTGTGTTGGGACAGTTTTTGTTCATGTTGCATATTAATGATGTTGCAGACAATATTAATAGTGAAGTCAGGCTTTTTGCATATGATACAGTTTTCTATAATGAAGTACTCTGAGAAAAGCTGTATATTCAGTCAGATCTGATTAGATTTCAACGTGATGCAGAGATTGTAATCTTGCTGTAAATGTTCAGAAATGTAAAATTTTTCACTTCACAAAATTAGAAAAGTAATAAAATATTGCTATATTATCAGCGACTTACTGTTGGAATTGGCTAATTCATACAAATACCTAGGTGTAATACAATGTAGGGATATGAAATGGAATGATGACATAGGTTCAGTCATGGATAAAGGAGGTGGTAGACTACCTCATTGTTAGAATAGTGAGGAAGTGCACTCAGTCTAAAATAAAGATTGCTTACAAATTAGTGTGACCGTTTCTAGAACATTGTTAAAGTGTGTGGGGCCTGTACCAGAGAGTTGCACTGTCTGAGGTGCTTTGTCACGGTCTGTACAGCTTCCCCCGTCAAGTTCAAGTCCTCCCTCGGGCATGGGTGTATGTTATCCATAGCAGAAGTTAGTTTAAGTTAGATTAAGTAGTGTGTAGGCTTAGGGACTGATGACCTCAGCAGTTTGGTCCCATAAAACCTTACCACCACCACTTGTACCAGATATGACAAACAGGGGATATTGAACATATTCAGAGGAGAGCAGCATGAATGATCACAGGTTTATTTAATCCATGGAAGAGCGTCACAGAGGTACGGAAGGAACTGAACTGGTAGACGTTTGAAGACAGATGTAAACTATTCAAAGAAGATCAATTAACGATTACTCTAGGCGTATACTATAGACCCCTACGTATCACTTATATAGAGATCATGAGGATAAGATTAGAATAATTACTGAATACGCAGAGGCATTCAAACAATCATGCTTCCTGTGCTCCATATGTGAATAGAACAAGGAGAAACCCTAATATTTGGTACAGTGGGATGTACCCTCTGCCGCGCACCTCATGATGGTTTGCAGAGTATAGATGTAGATACATGCAGTTGTCTGGTGTGCAAATTATGGCTGTAAATGTAGATATTCTCAATTATGGCTGTAGAGATCTAGATATTCTCCAAACACTACTTGCTTACTGCATTTTATTTGTTTCTGATATGTCATGCTTCAATGTGTGCCAATGTACCAAACCATTTTGAACTGCTGACAGATGCTGTGTGACAAATGTTAGTTTCATTCAGTGGTGACATGGGAAGAACTTTGTAGACAGTGAATACTGTGATTATCTGGAATGATTACAGTATATGTTATAAGGAGTCCTTTGAGAATGTATGGGCAATTTGTTTTTGTATATATCCATATTACACTGTAATTGTTTACATTTTTTAAAATACTAGTGTATGTTACTTTATGTGCTAGGTAATTAATGTATTTTATAGTTTGTAGATATCATGGATTTTATGTAAATTGCTTATTACAAAAAGTAAGGGAGAATGTAGAGAAAAATCTGATTGGACAACTGCTCTTTCAGGTTTGGAAAGCAATATGAACTACCACTACTTATTCAAAGTATAATAATGAACATAACCATGCTCGCAATGGTTCACCTTTGTGTCAATATCAGGAACAAGAATCAGATAATCCGCAATAAGGACAAGGTGTTTTCAGGTATGGTCATACAATTTTACTCTTGACACAGTTCTTTCTGCCTGTGCAATATGCATTTTCTTAAAGACTAATAATATTGATGTATGTAAAAGGTATTGAGGTTCTTTGGAATTTCAGTTTTTTCCTGGAACACACTACTGTTACTGAGGAAAAAATCTTCTGTGATCAGTTTTTCCCCCCTGCAGTAGACTTCTCTTCATATTGAATATAATACTTGCACAGAATTTCATCGATAAAATGTAGGTTGCTTCTAAAAGGTGGACACGATGTCGTGTGACTATACTTTAAGACGTAAATTGACTTTAAACTGGATATCTTGAAGCTATCAGATGTGACCACTAGAGTGCTAATGAAGTTCCAAAGTACCATTGTTCATTGAGATTCATGAATGAGATGCATCTAAATGTGAAAGAAGGTAACTTTTTTGCCACTTTTAGTGAATGGGTGATGTTCCACAGAAATAGATGCAATGAATGTATTTGGGGAGTTCAAAATTCTGTATTATGAAAGACACTCCCCAGAAGTGAATGTGTTTTCTGTCATATCACCAACAGTTCCCTGAATCTTTTTTGCAAGAAAGTGATAGCTACAGAATGTATTTTGCGATGCTACAGATTATGCTCCTTTCTAGAAATGATGATGATGATGATGATGATGATTTGTGATGTTTCATTTGTCAACAGGATGTGTATCCAGCGATTTGGCACAGAGATGTTTGACAGTTCCTGATAAACCTGTCTGTCAACATTAAACAGGTCACATGTGAGAAACAGTCTTGCAGTTATTCTTGGGTTTGCTGCTGGATCATATTGTGTAAATACCACAATATTTCATCAGTGTAACTGCTAGTCATCTTCAGGTGGTGGTAGTTGCTGCTGTCATTACTCCAAGACGTGACTGATAATATCACGCAGTGGCATTGAAATTTAGTGCCACCTGCTGGGAGCTGCAGAAAGGTCTTCTATATGTTTGCTGTGGATACTGACTGTGCCGCTGGATGCTTTTGTGGTTAAAAGCTGAACTAAATCTCAGCAGTGCATTGCATTGACTCATGAATTGGAAGTTCTTGTTTTCCTTGTTTTGATTTAATGGCTGCCAGTGCTGGATTCCAGGGAGCACTTAATTGAAAACCTGCATCCCTGTTGATGAGATTGTCCATCATATAGATATGAATGGCTCCCTGAGTAACAAAATCCCAGAAAGATGTTGCTGGGGATAAAATTTCAGTATTTTCGTAAAATGTGTGAATCTACAGGTCCGGGCAATGCTCCGCTGATGTTCGATGCAATGTTCTTGTACAGTTTGGAGTGTCTGCCCAATATAATATTTTCCATGTCAGTATGGGATCGTATACATGCCACATTTCCTAAGGCCAGAGTTGTCTTTGACTGAGCACAATAAATTCCTCAGTTTTGTTGGTGGCCAAAAAACTCACTTGATGTCATGCCTTTTGACGATTCTTTCTATTCTTGAAGACATGCCACCAAAGTAGGATAAGAACAGCATTGCAGTGGGTGCCTGTGCATCTGCATTTACATCCCTGCTTTGAAATTGCTTGGAACAGAATGTGTGGCACATCTATCGGAATAGCTGTTCTGTTGGAATGCCATTCTTAAGTGTTGTAGCTCACCAGGTAGACTATCGACATTTGAGACCATGTGTGCTCAATGCATCAAATAACGCAAGATACTACTGCATTTTGCAGGGTGATTACAACTTATGGTCTGCAACCAAAGCTCTGTGTGAGTTGGTTTGCAATTGGCACTATTTCCCAGTGTACCATTGACTTATTTTCTGATCATGACATCCAGGTATCGTAAAATACTATCTTTTTCCATTTACGTTGTGAACTGTATATTCAAATGGAATGAGTTCAGATGCTGGAGAAACACAGGTAATGTTTCTATTCAATGGGGCCACCCTACAAATGTATCATCTACATATCACCACTATCAGGAAGGTTTGAGGCTTTATGTCAAGGTATTTGAATGTGAGCTACATCATTTGCACACTGTTTATAGTTCATGAAATCTTAAAGTATGACATTACCGTGAGTTTCCCTGTGTAATATAATTTCAGTCCTAAGTGCAGAATAAGTTGTTGAGTCCACGTGTGCTACTACCCAACTGAAGTAGTAAGTTAAGAGTATCAGTTGTTCTTTCCACCAAGACTGCATTATTTTTGTACTCTAAAGACAGTTTCTCAGTCGTTGAACAGTGGAGGAATTAGGTTATTGTCATAAAGTACAGCAGATGGCTTTATAACACATTTAGTTTTAGTTATTCTTTCATGAAAGATCTTTGGATGGTTTTGCACTGTCATTGTTGGTTAAAGTTCATTAGTTAGAACAAAGAATTGACATCTGCAACAACTAAAGAGAGCAGACAAAGGTTTTGGTGTTCGTGGTAGAAAGCAACTTGATCTTACAATTTCTACATCGAATATTTCAGCAGCGATACATGGAAAAATGTGTTTTACACAGTGTGGTCATTTCAACTTTTTGATTAATGACTTTCCATATTCATTTCACCTGAAATACACTTCAGTAGCAAAGTTAATATATAAGATCCATATTGTTGTGTTTATATTTTGCACATTAGTTTGGCAGCAGTCAAGATGAAATACCGTTTGCATTAAACTGACTACATGACAACTGATTCTGAGTGGAGATAAGCAGACAAGACATATTTCTAATGAGGACTAGTCTTTTATGTTGCAGCACAATCTTGGGGTGTGCTTTGTTTGAGAAAAAATTGAGTCGGAAATCTTTCACAGCTACTGCAAAACTGAAACTCCTTAGCTCGTAACTTAGTCACAAAAAATTCTTCTGGTTTCTTACCTCTCATTGCCTGCCCAAATCCACTCTTAAAAAGTGCTGCCAAGAAGCACTGCTGACCCATATGAAATATTAAACAACATACTGTGCTTTTAAGGGAAGTTTAACCCACAAAAATCTGAAGACAACCTCCCTTAGAACCTAGTGGTAGCATAAATAAAACTTTATGAACTAAGAAATAACATACATTTCATCGTCACTGAATAATGGCTCACCATAAGCAGAATATTTTTCATCTTAAAGTGACACTGTTTCAAGCAGTTGAAATATCAGCATGCACAAATGGTTTTATGAGTAAGAAATTAAGGCCAAGATTCTACAGAATAACAGACACTTGGGTTCTCTATGGCCCAAAATAATTACTTTCTTGTGTATGTCGAATCATAGAAAACTTAGATATTTGAGTAACTTATTGATTATTGTCATGATTTGTAACAAGTCAAGATTAAAGGTATTCGTTGATAGTGGGTAAGCTATTAAAATTTGTTTCTAATTTTCTTACATGGCTGAAGTTAACAATTTTAAAAGGGGACATCAAAAAAATGGCAAGGCTCTAAATCATCTTTGCTTCGAGGTAAAGTAAGAGGGAATGGTTGTTGATTAAAAATGATTATTCAGTAGATCCTTCGATTAATGATATATAAGGTTGGGATCTACACTAAATAGCTTTTTGTTCAGGGTTGTGGTTTATACATACCTTTACTGCATTTAACATATTACAGGACAATGTTTTTTCCCGAATCTGTCATTCGGAAAATACAGGCTTGTCTTATATTCGCAGGTTAAACTGTTGCTGCCGACATTGATATTTTTATGTTGTTTAATAGTGTGTTAGAGTGTACAGGGATTGTCCATCATTTAAAGATGAAACTTTGGATATTGAGGTCACATGCAGATTTATTTTGAAGAATTCAGAAAGGCAGCCGTGGGCAAACTATAATCCCATTCGAACAGGTTCGAAATTTCCCTATATGCTGAAGCACATGCTACAGTGTTGACATTTCTTGAACAATCATGTGACATTTGACTCATTTCGTGCTGGTGCAAGGGATATGTGAGAAACGATGAATTAACCACTACAACAGTCTATTGCTCTGCTTAAAATTTGGTAATTTTGTGAAACACAGGAGCAAAAAGTACTAAAGTTTATCATCTTAGGAATTGTTCTTGTATTTGATCAGGTTTGCAATAAAAGTTCTCGTACATGTGTGGATACTGTGTGCAAACATTAATGTTGCTTTTTAGGTAAAGGTAACATTCAAAATTGTAAATGTCGTCCTTCAAAAACCTTACTTGATTCTGAACCCAGAGTAATATCCTACTTGATTATGAGAGACTGCAATGATTTACTAAGTGGTTTGCAAATGAGAAATTCGGTTGATGTTCAGATATTAGAATACTGGGTAACAACATTACCAGCTTTTAATCCGCTTTCGAACGTGATGGTGACATTCAGATAAAACAGGAAGAAAAATTTATCAACAATGAAATGCCAACAGATGAATCCACTCAAATTAAACTGACTGTAATTGTTTTGAGAATAAGTTAAAGCAGCAATATCCAGTTGTGGAGACAGTACCAACAGTTGTCGTCATCACATATGACTTTCACCCTAGAAGGTACTGCAGTACGTTTCACAGTTGCTTAAACACAGCACTATGGAAGGGTTGGAGGGGAACAGTGATACAAACTTCACAGAGAACTAGATAAGTGCGGGGAGGGGTGTAGTAAGCAGGCAGCAAAGTATGTCATGTTGCCAACTATAGGACCACATTTAAACTGCAGTTTGTAGTCAGAATCTAATTGACTTTAAAACTGGACAAAAACAGTATTAATTTCCCCCCATGAGCCATGGACCTGGTGGGGAGGCTTGTGTACCTCAGTGCTACAGATAGCCATACTGTAGGTGCAACCACAATGGAGGGATATCTGTTGAAAGGCCAGACAAACATGTGGTTCCTGAAGAGGGGCAGCAACCTCTTCAGTAGTTGCAGGGCAACAGTCTGGATGACTGACCGACCTGGCCATGTAACATTAACCAAAATGGTCTTGCTGTGCTGGTACTGTGAAAGGTTGGAAGAAAGGGGAAACTACAGTTGTAATTTTTCCCCAGACATGCAGCTTTACTGTGTGATTAAATGATGGCGCCATCTTGGGTAAAACATTCTGGAGGTAAAATAGTCCCCCATTCAGGCAGGGACTCCTCAGGAGGGCATCGTTATCAGGAGAAATAAAAGTGGTGTTCTATGGATCGAAGTGTCTGTCAGATCCCTTAATCAGGTAGGTAGGTAGGTTACAAAATTTAAAAAGGGAAATGGATAGGTTAAAGTTAGATATAGTGGGAATTAGTGAAGTTGGGTGGCAGGAGGAACAAGACTTTTGATCAGGTGAATACAGGGCTATAAATATAAAATCAAATAGGGGTAATGTAGGTGTAGGTTTAGTAATGAATAAAAATCTAAGGGCATGGGTAAGCTACTGCGAACAGCATAGCGAATGCATTATTGTAGCCAAGATACACACAACCCACTCCTGCCACAGTAGTACAAATTTATATGCCAACTAGCTCTGCAGACAATGACGAGATTGAAGAAATGTATGATGAGATAAAAGAAATTATTCATATAGTGAAGGGAGATGAAAATTTAATAGTCATGGGGGACTGGAATTCAATAGTAGGAAAATGAAGAGAAGGAAACGTTTTAGGTGAATATGGAAAGGGTGGGGGGGTAAGGTATGAAAGAGGAAGCTGCCTGGTAGAATTTTGCACAGAGCATAACTTAATCATAGGTAACACTTCGTTTAAGAATCATGAGAAAAGGTTGTATACGCGACAGGCCTGGAGACACTGGAATGTTTCAGATATATTACGGTAAGACAGAGATTTAGAAACAGGTTTTAAATTGTAAGACATATCCAGTGGCAGATGTGGACTCTGACCACAATCTATTCGTTATGAACTGTAGATTAAAACTGAAGAAACTGCAAAAAGGTACAAATTTAAGGAAATGGGACCTGGATAAACCGAAAGAACCAGAGGTTGTAGAAAGTTTCGGAGGAGCATTAGGGAATGATTGGCAACATCAGGGGAAAGGAATACAGTAGATGAAGAATGGGTAGCTTGGAGAGATTAAATAGTGAAGGCAGCAGAGGATCAAGTAGGTAAAAAGACAAAGGCTAGTAGAAACCATTGGGTAACACAAGACA
Organism: Schistocerca gregaria; assembly: GCF_023897955.1. Classification (NCBI taxonomy): domain Eukaryota; kingdom Metazoa; phylum Arthropoda; class Insecta; order Orthoptera; family Acrididae; genus Schistocerca; species Schistocerca gregaria. The sequence goes on from NC_064921.1 coordinate 326,997,996, forward strand.
TCTAAAATTTAATTGATGAAAGGAGAAAATATAAAAAAATGCAGTAAATGAAGCAGTTGAAAGTGAATACAAATGTCTAAAATTGAGACTGACAGGAAATGAAAAATGACTAAGCAGAAATGGCCAGAGGACAGATGTAAGGATTTGGAAGCATATATCATTAGGGGAAAGATAGGTGCCACCTACGGGAAAGTTAAACAGACCTTTCGAGGACAGCGAAGCAGTAGTGTGAATATCAATAGCTCAGATGGAAAACCAGCCATAAACAAAGAAGGAAAAGGAGAAAGGTGGAAGGAGTAAAAGGGAGGATGTACTTGACGACAGCGTTATGGAAATGGAAGAGGACTTAGATGAAGGTGACATGAGAGAGATGATACTGCATGAAGAATTTGACAGAGCAATGAAATACCTAACTTGAAACAAGGGTGTAGGAGTAGAAATTTCGTTAGAACTACCAATAGCCTTGGCAGAGCCAGCCATTACAGCAAGATGTATGAGACTGGTGAAATACCCTCAAAATTCAAGAAGATTGTAATAATTTCTATCCCATAGAAAAACAGGTGTCAGCATGTGTGTAAATTACCGAACTATCAGTTTAGTAAGTCATGACTTATAATTTGTACAGAAAACAGACGGCAGTTATAAGAATTGAGGTTCATGAAAGGGTGGTGGTGGTGGTGGTGGTGGTGGTGGTGGTGGTGGTGGTGGTGGTGGTGGTGGTGGTGGTGATTTAGTAGGGTCTTCAACTGCCTGCTCTTCAGCGCCCGTACAAAGTCCCAATTTTTACCAAGTCCCATCAAGCCACTGTCACAAATGATGATGATGATGATGATGATGATGTCAACCCAAACACCCAGTCCCTGGACATGGAAATGAATGAGACAGGAGCTTCTCACTGATGTTATTCAATCTGTATATTGAGCAAGCAGTGAAGGAAACAAAAGAAAAATTCGGAGTATGAATTAAAATCCATGGAGAAGAAATAAAAAGTTTGAGGTTTGCCGATGACAGTGTAATGTCAGGGACAGCGAAGGACTTGGAAGAGCAGTTGAACAGAATGGACAGTGTATTTAAAGGAGGATATAAGATGAACATCAACCAAAGTAAAATGAGGACAATGGAATGTAGTTGAATTAAATCAGGTGCTGAGGGAATTAGATTAGAAAGTGAGACACATAAAGTAGTAGGTGAGTTTTGATATTTGAGGAGCAAAATAACCGATGATGGTCGAAGTAGAGAGGATAGAAAATATAGACTGGCTCAGTCAAAGAAAGCATTTCTGAAGAAGAGAAATTTGTTTACGTTGAGTATGGATTTAAGTGTCAGTCTTTTGTGAAAGTAATTGCATGGATTGTAGCCATGTATGAAAGTGAAACATGGATTATAAATAGAAGAGAGTAGAAGCTTTCAAAATGTGGTGCTACAGAATACTGAAGTTAAGATCGGTAAATCACGTAACTATTAAGGAGGTACTGAATAGAATTGGGGAGAAGAGGAATCTGTGGCACAACTTGACTAGGAGAAGGGATTAGTTGGTAGGACACATTCCGAGGCATCAAGGGATCACCAATTTAGTATTGGAGGGCAGTGTGGAGGGTAAAAATCGTAGAGGAAGACCAAGAGATGAATACGCTAAGCAGATTCAGAAGGATGTGGGTTGCAGTAGTTACTTGGAGATGAAGCATCTTGCACAGGATAGAGTAGCATGAAGGGCTGCATTAAACCAGTCTCCAGACTGAAAACCACAACACTATTCATTTCTGCATGGGACGGTAAAAATCTAGGTTGGACTCAGTGACATGTTTCGTGCTGCAGCGTTTTGATGCTCACCATGAGTATGATGGGAAAGAAAGAGGGTGCGTTAGTTGCTAATTCTGCGCAGCCAATGAGAGAGCTTCGGGCAGAAGATATGTTTTCGAAGCAAGTGATGACATTGTAACATTCTCACATCAGTATTGAAGCGAAAAGCGATATGTATTCAGATAAAAACAGCTGTGTTCTGTGGTCCCATGGTAACCACAATCTCAGAAATCACAACATATTTGTAAAAAACAGCCAAATATTTGTTCCGATGGAGATAAGAATTTCCCAGCTGTACAATTAGGATGACGATGATGACAAACAGAAGAAGAATTAAAAATAGTGACAAGATAGACAAGAGGGTCAGTAAGCAAAAAATGTAAAAAAGAAAGTCTGCCAATAAATGTAAACCATTTATCAAAATGAAGACAACGAATAAATGGCATAAATTTAGTATATTTATAATGCTAACTTTTAGGTGGTACTTTGTGAGTAAAACAGTTTGTAATTTTTTTAGTCTGAATATGTTAAAGAAAATTTCTAAAGGAGCCTCATGAAAAAAATGGGGGTCATCTTACAATGAGGGTCGTCTCACACTCGCATAAATGTGGTGCACTGAAACATTAAAAACCAGAAAGTTGGGAGGGGGGGGGGGGGGGAGAGTGAGGGTGGCACGGGGGTTCTAGTGAGAGAAGAGTCTTCGTGACAGAACTTTCTCAATTTGATGAAGGGGTAAGGAATTGTTCATTGTTTTTTGGAGGAACTACCTTCAAGTTCACGTTTTGTGATTATTTAGGACACCTGTATCATTATGAATGTGATTGTCTTATTAATAACAAATCATATATCAGTTGCAGTGTGGAAATGTATTGGAGGAAAATATGAAATTTAATCTATGTACTTAAATTGAGCTTGTGGTTTATGATTGTTCAGAGAGAAAAGTTTTGTTACAAAATATGCTTTCTGTCTTAAAAGCAGAGCGTACCAGCTACGTATAGTCTCCCCTCCTGCCTTCCATATATTTTCCATTTTTTGTAAAATTTTCATCTCACTGCTGTGCTAGTTGGGCTGTACTATGACTAAATTGAGATGTGTGGGTATCTGTTGGTGGGTTGGAAAAGGAAGTTTAATGCATCACGACAACATTCCCTTTGAAGGTATTACAGTGGTGAGGGAAAGCATATTGGAGTTACATTGGATTGTGAAGGAGATTGTATGCAGTGGTGGTCCAATATTTTTTTGCAATATGGTGCTGTCTACCATCTGGATGTCTCTTACGAAGCGTTGCCACCAGTTGGATGTGATCTCAAAAATAGAACAAAGCCTTATAATCTTCAAGGACAATGTAGTTCCCCTTGAATTATTGCAGTTATAGTGATCAATGTGTGGTTATTATTACATATTAAAATCAGTTTCTTTCTGTAGGTTATGGTATGGGAAAAAGGATATTTTTAGTTTTGTTGTTGTTGAAATCCATGGTTTAGGAACATTTCTGGAGGAGACCAACAAGTACAGGTGTTGTTCATAACCTAAACTATCTCCAACAATGACAAGTTAGTGATAGAACTATTCCTGTTTGCATTCATTTGAAATATTTTAATACAATCAGTGTGAGTGTAATCTTTCCATTGCTAAGCAAGTCACTTACTTTTCACATTGCTCTTATTGATGCAGGCATTTCTAAACATGCTGCAAAGTTTTGTAGTTTAGGACAAAAGTTAATGGGTAAGGCTGAAAAGAAACAGTCAAGTATATACATTGTTCAGCCACTTGTGAATTCTTAGACTTACCCTTTATTGTTCATTTATTTCTTATTAAGGCATAAAAGTTTACTAATATTGGAAGACATCTCAGTTTGTATTTAGTGTGACTGCGTGTGCCATTCAGAGAAGCTATTCTGTCTCTGAAAGTATATGAACATGTAATTATACTTGATTTGTGAATCTGTAGTATTCCATCAAATGATTAGCCATCCCTCCCTCATAGGGAGTACAGGATGGACCACGGTAACTTAAAATGCAGTGCTGTAAAAGGCACCTGTTTAGATATTGGTAAACTGCACTTGCCAACATGACTAAAATACTTTGTGTGAGTGTGTGACATTCCCGGAATGTATCTACCTCTGTTAAGGCTGCAGCATGTGGAAGCAATATAAATGGTTGAATCAAAACACTTTCAGCTGTCTAAATTTCCAGTATTTTATTTGTGCAACTGGTTTCAGCACTACAGTACGCCATCTTCAGACCCCATGACCAACATGTAGGAAGGATCACACCTCTGGTCCAGTCAAAATATGGTCCAGCATTCATTGACTGGTTTGCGCAGATTTCTTCTTAACACCGTGATCCCTTTGATCGTCGGCAAGTGATGATTAAAGGGATCACTTTGTGAGGCACAAACCTGCGGACACCAGTCTTTGAACGCTGTTCCCTATCATGACTGGTCCAGAGGTGGATTCTTTCCTACACGTTGGTCAGGGGGTCTGAAGATGGCATAATGTAGCACTGAAGCTGGTTGCACAAATAAAATAACTGGAAATTTAGACAGCTGAAAGTGTTTTGATTTGATACTTTGTATTGAACAACCAAGGTCCCTGAACCATATGTATAGAAATGGACTTAGGGACAGGAAGCAATTTGTAAGAATTTATTGGACCATTATAGAATAGCAAATGTGGAGTAATCAGATAGTAGTTTTGGGTTTATGGGAAATGTGCATTTATTGGATGATAGTTTTGAACTTATCAAACATGGGAAAATCTAGGATGGAATGTAGGCAGTGTGGTTTCAGTTGCCTGAGACTGCAATTTTGTGTGTGTTGTTGTTGCTGACGAAGGCCTTAATGGCCGAAAGCTTTAAACTTGTTGTGCTTATCTGCGATTCAGCATCTCTGCTATATGGTGAGTTTTGAACTTGTCAGCCGAACATTATGTCCACCGATCTATATAGACCCATCCAGGTGACAGCAGTGTCACCTGGCAAGGAATGACTGCTAGTCACACATGCATGGTGCATGTAGCATGAGTGAGTGTGCTATCCATGTGTGGAATGGGGAAGGCATATTTGAAAGAGAGCCAATTGTGAGGGCCCGGAGGCTCGCCATGAGCATTTCGGAAACTGCACAATTTGTCAGATGTTAGAGGAGTGCTGTGGTGAGCATCTTAAAAACATAGTGAAACCAAGGTGAAACCACATCCAGACATCATGGGATTAGGTGGTAAAACAGGACAGGCAGCGAACTGTGGCGGAACTAACATCAGACTTTTATGCCGGACAGAGAAAAAGTGTGCGTGAACACACATTGCACCGAACACTTAACGATGGCCGTTCACTGCCGACGAACCTTGCAAGTGCCAATGTTTACACCACGATATCGGCAACTACAACTGAAATGGGAATGTGACCATCAGCATTGGACAGTGGCACAGTGGCAGAATGTTGCAGGGTCTGATGAATCCTGTTACCATCATCATCATGCTGGGAGGGCGCAAAACCATTGTCTTCTAGGGAAACAGCTCCTTGACACCTGTACTGTGGAACAGAGACAAGCTGATGGCGGCTCCATTACGCACTGGGGAACATCCACGTGGGCATCCATGGGTCCAGTGGAGCTCATGCAAGGAATCGTGATGGCCAAGGGGGTATTGTACACTGGTTGCAGACTACATACATCCCCTCTTGATGATTGTTTCCCGATGGGAGTGGCATTTTTTAACAAGATAATGCACCATGTTCCAATGCCAGGAGCGTGATGGATGGGTTCGAATAACTAAGTGGCAAGTTCAGTTCAGCTGCTGGTCCCCCAGCTGACCAGATCTGAATCTGATCGAACACTTGCGGGACGTTATTGGATGTGGTGTCAGAGCTCATCAGCCCCCTCCCCAGAATTTATGGGAGTTGGGTGACTTGTGAGTGCAGATGCAGTGCCAGCTCCCTCCAGTGATCTACCAAGGCTCATTGCTTCTGTGCCAAGATGTCTCACCACAGTTATCTGTGCCAAAGGTGGACGTACTGGCTGTGAGATAGGTGGTCATAATGTTCTGGCTGCAGTGAGTGAGTGAGTGAGTGAGTGTGTGAGTTTGTGTGTGTGTGTGTGTGTGTGTGTGTGTGTGTGTGTGTGTGTGTGAAGAATTACAGGGAACTTAAAGTCTGGTATTTGCAGTAGGAGTTATAATGATTTCTATTAAAGTTAAACAAAAGACCCAAAGACTTATAAACTGAGTGGCAGCATGTAGATGGCACAGTAGTTCTTTACTATGATTTTTTCTCTTCTTTCTTGTTTTATCCTGTTAAGTATTGAAGAAATTTATACTTCCAAATGATTACAGATCAGAACCTTCATGTTAACAATTGTTTTTTTACCATGCAGTATTATCACATTGCACAACTGTTTTTGCTACTTCATACTGATACAATGTGTTAATGATGTATGTTTTTCTCCCCTTTTGTGTGTGTGTGTGTGTGTGTGTGTGTGTGTGTGTGTGTGTGTGTGTGTGTGTGTGTGTGTGAGTGAGAGAGAGCTAGTTAGCAAGCAAGCCAGCTAGCTGTTCTGTGCTTAAATTATTTCCTCTGACCACCTATACTTCGCTCTTTGAGATTACAATTTACATATGATACTTTTCTTATGCTCGTGCATGAATGTTTGTGTGCAAAGCAAATTGTTATGTGCAGTTGTAAAGTAAATTGTTACACATGTCAGTGTTAAGGAATGCACAGAATATTTTTATTTCTGTCTCCAGTCTTCTGGTATTATCTTCAGCTAAATGATATGCTAAACTGTCACAGTTTCTAGGTTCCTTTGATCGTGCTGTCCACTGGAACTTCTGTGTGAACAGTCCCAAGCTTACATTCTGTAAAAATACTGTGAGAACTAATCCCATGCTCTGTTTCATGACAGAAGTGAGCAGCAAGGATGACACAAGTGGAAGGTCTCACAAGAGTAATAAGCAGCGGTTTCCAGTGCACACCTTCCGTGGTATGTGGTGGATAAGCCTCAGCCACCTTTTCTTCTTGTGCTCTATGCTTATAGATTGGTGAAATTGTGTTTCTGGGTTTCTCAGTCTGCACCTTATTTTCCTTCTCTTTGTGGTTAGCTTGGACTGGTGAATGACCTGGCTTGTTTCCAGTTTCTTATCTGCAATTGCTTGTCTGTCCCCTTTGCCATGTGCCTTGTAAAATTGCTAACGTCTTAATTCAACGTAAGTATAATGTCTATTTCTAACTTAAATATCAGTTACAGTAATTTAGTACATATCAGGTTTTAGAATGCTGAAAGTAGCAGGGAATAAATAGTTTTTTGCTCAACTCGCCATATCCCAGAAAAGGGATTATATACTCCTAGCTGCATGTGAAAAGCAAGGAGGGCAGATTTGTCTATTGTGAATTTTTTCATGTTTCTGAGCACTTCCCATTAACAATAATCACCTTTTTGTTACTATCAGCCATATAATGTATACACTAAATTATCTCTGAAAGGCGATTCGGGAACTTTCTGACAAGACAGATAATGTAAAATATCTAATTATCACTTTTTGAAACAGGAATTACTGAACAAAATGACATAATAGAAGAAAATAGCAGTTTGTTCCAACTTTTGGAATTTTTAAATGTGTTCACTCACTAATAGAATAGGAAAGGTACCAGATATACTTCAAGATGCAATGTTGATAAAGCTAGCAAAAAACTTCTGCAGAACCAAAACTTAAGGTACAGAGAGCTTGAATTAATAGAGACATCAAAAGTAAGCATTTTTAAATTTTTGTAGACTTCTCTTACCTCCTGCCTTAAACCTCTAATGGCTAGAAATTCAGCAGTGGATTCAGTGTGTTTTGTGCCGAGCCGTCCCTGTTGTAATTGTTTTATGTCTAGTCTGGTATTCAGAGTCTCCTCATGTATCCTAAGTATTACTAATATTAAATTTTGTACTTCCATTTTACCAAAAAAAAACCTTATTTAGCATATCACACATCAATGTGGAGCATATTTCATTACTTGCCTATTTGCAGATTGAAGAAATTAGTGATAAATACAGTACATCAGTATGAAATAACATTCATTAGCAGCAAAGTTTGAGGTGTTACTTAAAGTTGTTTACAAATATACTGGAAGATAGAATGGGAAATAGTCTGAAGTGGAAAGAAAAGCTGTGAGATTAAACACAAACTGAAAATTAAAAACAAAGCATTCCAAAAGCATCAAGCTTTACATAGGATGGAATAACCAGAAACAGTATGAATGACAGAATGATTTGTTTTTTCCAAATTTGAATGCTAAATGTATTTTTGTAAGTTCTTGTCTCCTCAGATAAATTACTCACTTTGTGACCTGCATTTGGGCTTCTAAATATGTGGATAGAAGGATTTTATCACGACTTGTTTAGTTACTTTTTCAGTGTTGACAAGGGCAAATACATACATAAGTATTTTGTGTGGTATTTACACGTGTGTTGGTATGCGTTTCTTGCACTGTAGTCATTGTTTTGAGAATACCAGGTACTGTGTGTTCTCAGTTATGTAGAAAATCACACAAACAAGCTAACACATTGTTAGTTTGTGTAACATCATAAAAATATATATCCGTAAATACTGCACTTGACAATGAGTATAAAATCTTAACACTTTTGCTCGGTATAAAAAAAAATGTAACTGGCACTATATTTAAACTACAAACATTTGCATAACCAGGGTTGCCATAAGGTGTGGAAATCGGGGAATTTCAGACTTGTCAGGGGAATCAGGGAAATTTAAAACAAAAATGCTGGAAAAATCTCATTTATGTCTCAGTAGATGAAATGATTTTTTTACGGAGATGTCATGCATCGTTGCTATCTGGGCGCAGCTGAGTACGTGCACTGCTTCCCAACTCTTTCATTCTTACTGCTTCTCCATTTCCTACCACTCGCCTCAGCTAGCAGTCAGTGCTGCCATCACTTCTTGCCACTAGCCTAATATCAGGCAATGAGAGGCAGGGAGGCATGAAGAGTGGTTTGTTTGGATCTGATTCTCAGAGACTGTTGGTGCAGCGGCCGGAGACAGCCGTCATGTGTGCATGAGTTGTGTTTGAGTGATTGTGTGAATATGTGTGTGCTCTCGTTTTCTGACAAAGACTATGGCCAAAAATTTAGTTCTGTGAGTGCAAATGTCTTTTCTATGTTGCCTGTCTGCAGCTCAGTGATCATCTTTATGGTGAATTGGTACCCATATTCGCTAGTATTGATTCTGAGTATTTGTGGTGCAAGTTACTTGTTGCATGGATTGATCACTGCAGTCTCATTTCATCAACATGGTGTCTGTGACTCGTGAATAACTGGCCATACGAGTGGACTTCAGCGATGGACCAAAGCCGCAAGCCATTTCTGCGTGTATCTCTAATGGTTCGGGCCTCCCAATCTGAAGCCCTTTTGTTTCCCACTAATGTGCAGGTCCTGCCGGTTGGATCCAGTCTCACCAATCTGCCTGCTAGCTGGGTCTATTTGTGTGTGGTGTAATGCACCAGATTTTTGTGGTTTATCCATTAACCCAGGACTGTGGAGTTCCTCGGAAGGCCAGAGGGAATGGACGTAAGGAATTGTGACTTGTCACCACAAGTTCATTGTACAATGCAGCATTTTATTTATGGACATTGTATTTATTCTAGAACGTTTTGGCTATTTGAAAGCAGTTCCTGTATTATAAAGTATAGATGATATGAAGAAAATTGTTGCAGTCACTGGCGGTTTATATGCTATGTACTCGTAAAATGATATTTGTTCAGGTGATGCCACATTGGGGGACTTGCATGTCTGAGATCTTGAAATGATGATGACGACAATAACACAGTCCATAAGTGGAGAAAATCTCCAACCTGGCCAAGAATTGCACTTGCCCATTGTGCTGTAAGCACACACATTACCAATCAGCTAAGCAGGCGGACACACGATACCTGTAAAATAATGGATATAACATTGTGGGTAATAGCTGGAAATAACATTATGGGCATAGGAAATCGGACAGGAGCAATAAAGAAGTCATGAACAGCAGGAAAACTGTAATTCTGGGAACGTGAAAGTGGGGTTATACTGTACTGCTGAAAATTGCAATTAGGTTGTGATTTTATTAGTTGTTTCATGAAAGTATAGCTGTAGTATAAAAACTTAGTCTGCCTCCATATCCAAGAGGTAGCACATCTGAGTTGCATGTTGAGGACCCAGATTCAATTCCTTTGCTGGCATGGACTTTCCTTCCTTGGTGGGAGTACTGGAACAGGGTGAATTCCACTACATGATGCAAATTGAAGAGTTACTTGGATGAGAAGTAATGGCTCCAAGACCTGAAAAGCCGATAATGGCTGGGAGAGTGGTGTGCTAATCCCATGCCCCTACATACTGCATCTACAGTGCCACTTGGTGGAGGTTGACATGGTGTCAGGTCAAGGTTGCATGGCATTCAGGGCCTGATCTTGTAGTTAAGTTTAGTTTGTCTATGACAAACCCTCACAGAGCAGTGTACTTCCTGACACACCGTGAAAGATTGAGTAATGGAAGAGAATCACAAAATTCTAATTTGATTTTAAAACATACAATAATATTTGAGAAAAGATCTATTTTGACAATTGTGTCCTCCTGAAGAAGCTTGTGTGTATCACCAGGGACCATTTCTTGCAGAAAACAGTAAGTTTGTACCAGCAAGTTATAAACCATTTTGTTGCTGTCTTCTCTCTGTGCACTTTCACTGCTATCTTCTGAGCACTTTTTGCTGCTGTCTTCATACATTTCCTGCCACCGTTATCTTCTTCTGTTGTTTTTCGTCATATTTATGCCACACACATTCTGATAATATTTCACGAAGTAGGCAGGTATTGCACCATTATCACTGCCACAACAACCACCTCCACCTCCTTCACTTGCTATTACCATCCTATACCCATGTGCAATAGAGCTGCTGTGAATTCTGATAATGTTTACATTTTTTTGTGTGAGATGCACAGCAAAAGTGTAAAACTCTAAATTTAAAAGAAATTTCTTAAGTCCTGATGTTTTAACTCTGTTCAGTCTCAACAATTGTTTTGTGGTGCTGGAAGAATTTACATATTTCATGCTAAATATCTCAGGAGCTGCTGGAGGCTGGTTGGGAGCTGTCCCACTTCTGTGATAGAGTTTCATAATGTTAAGATCAACTCCTTAGGTATAATTTTGCTGGTATTGAAACTACCTTAGTACGCATGCAATAGCCTTAAACTAGAAACAGTGCCAGAAATTTCCCCAAAATGCACCTAAATGTTGACTGTACAAATTTTCGTATTTACTGGCATTACGGAAAGGTGTAAAACTGAAGGGTTGAAATTATGCCAGTGATAAATAATCCATGTAAGACAGCAACCTTATCAAATAAGTTTGTGTAGTTCTCCAAATGTATTTTCTTTCCTTGCATTTGTTAATTTTGTATGTTAAAACTTAATTTCAGGATAATAGAAAAAGGTTTGTGCAGTCACTGAGAAGGAAATGACTGACCTTTTTTTTATTTATTTGTGTTATAGTTCATTCACCGAGTAGAAAATGATAGATTTTTCTTCAATTGTGTAATAGTTTCTTCTTCAGTTCACAGCATAGGCAAAATTCCTGCTCTGGTTTCACCCTGAGTGCTGTTTCCACCTTTCAGAGGTTTTCCAACATCTTTATATTCTCGTATCAGTTTTGGTTCTTTCAATTTCTTCGTATGTTATAATATTTTTGTAACAGTTTCAATAAGTATAATTCTGTTTGTATCTCAAGGGTACTGATCATTTGACTTTTTCCAGGAGTCTCCTTTCTGGTCTTTGGCTTTTATTTAAATCCTTCTTATAAGGGACACACATCACTTTCCCATATGTCAGTATTAGTACCACTGTTATTTTATAAATTTTTGTTCTTGTGCCTTTTTTTCATCGTAGTCAATATTCTGCTGGTGGTGCCACCTATATGATCGGAATATTCTTTTGTTTTTACATCTGTTTCGTTGTCATAAATTATGTCAACTTGCTAAACAAAATAAATGTGACATTTGTGCAATTGGTGTGTCTTCAATCACTTCAATATTAATCTTAAGAAACCATCATTTTGAGCTTTATCTTTGAAACTGATATTGCTAGTATGGCTAGGATGTACTCTTTTTTTCAGTTAATCTAATTTGTCCATAGTGGGTTGGGAGTGATGATTAAATAATGATAATTATCTACATAGTTGCCTTACATTATAGTTGGTTTTCACATTTTGTAAAATATTTTTTATAGATATTAGTGCTGTAGATCTGAAGTTAGTTTCACATCATGTGTTAAACTGGTGTCCTTTCTAGAAAATAGTTGCTAAGTCTGTGTAGTGGGTAGGTGGAACTAGCTATTTATCCTTATAAACTTTGATGACAGTATTTTTATGTATCTTCAACAAAGTGTCTGCAGTTGTTTTGACTACCTTTGTTAGGGACAATAGTGTTACACGATTCTCTCTCTCTCTCTCTCTCTCCTTTTCGAAATACTCCCTCATGGAGTACATAAGCTCACCTGTCTGACAACGTAAAACATGAGCAGATTGTTGAACTTTGCGAAATATTCTGTTGTGCAAAATAAACTGGCTGCACAGTGGAAAAAAGCCCAAAAGACGGACCACAGCTGTTTGCTTTACTGGTTGTGAGCATTGTCTGCAATTGGCTGCAGTAGCCACTACCTGCAATAGCAGAGAAATTTTACAATGGTGAACAGAACAGGAGGAGTGGCAATTACATTCTGTGATTCGGCGTTGCTATAGTAGCAGCACTGTGAACAGTTAGACATCAGTCGCTTCATTATTGTGATCTGGATGTAGAACGTGAACTTTCACAAGTAGCCAACAAGTGAAAGTAAAGGATTTTCACATATTACTGTCCTGCTGTATGTTACATTACTGCAGATTCTCCATTAATGGCATCATATGTGAAAAATTTATTTTACTGTGCGTCATCTGTATTGATTAGAAATCCAATTTGAAAGTGCTGCTGGATAGTGTTGATCTCATAGTCTGTGTATGCTACCTTCATACATTGTCACTACTTTGTTACAAGTTTGTTTCACAAATGTATCCAGTAAGCCAAAAAATGTCACCATGTCTCATTTATATTTTTTCGTCAGTTGTTATGAAGAATTAAATATCCTTGATTAGCTGTGACATGAAGACCTTTGGGCGATTTGTGACTATTTTAATCGCCCAAAGTAATCTTGTATTTGTATTGTAATATATATTAATACCACCTTATAATGCATTTTGATGTGCACTATCTTCAGATCTCTGACACACAACTAAGAGTATCTTGTCTATATGCACTTGCTACAAAACATAAATTCTGACACCTATAGACAACATTGTGCATGTTAAATGGGTTATGCTACAGTGATTGTAGAATAAAAACGATTTTGGAAGTTTTGTGGATTGTGCCTCTGAGAACAATTGCACAATTTATTTATACCTCATTGTATTTCATGTTACAATTAGTTAGCAATGAAAACTGTAAGGAAAGTGATACTTTTATTGTATAATAGTAGTGCACATAACTTCTGCTAAGCATAAAATGGCTGAGTTTGTTATTAATTATTCCTGAAGTTTTTTGGTGAGTAAGAATGCTTTGCCCTTGTATAAAGAGGTGCACTGTGTGGTACTCTACCCTCCACCTTACACATTTTTCAGGGGGAGGATACCTGTCTGTTTTCAAGTGTTTGAAATATCAGGGAGAAGATGTCTACATTCTAGCACATGTTTTACACACCAGGAAGAAAATAGATGACTTATCTGTAACATAATAATGAAATGGCATGTTTGCTCAGGTACAGATCAGATATATATTATTTGGTTTTATGTTTAAATGGCAGTAAATTTTATTTTTATGTTTTTGTAGTTAACTTTTTTAATACTAAAAGGTAAGTTGTACTATCGTTTTTTTGTTTTAAGAAATTCGATGTTAAAAGATGCTACACGTATTCTGTTCTTGTTGTGAAATGCTTGGTCTTTCTTTGCCATTGTAATACATGTAATAAAATGTTCCCCTTATCATTTTTGTTGGGCTCGTGTAACAGGATGTGATGTCTGTATTTGTTTAGTAACTGAAGAATTTGTTTTTATTCCTTTTTTTTTTTAAATATTTGTGCTTGCTTTTATGTTGTGGTATGTGTGTTATAGCTTAATGTTGGTGCAGTATAGAAGTAAGATATTTTCTTGGTTATCTTTACAGGGAATTCCTTATGATGGATATAAAAGCTGAGTCTGAGATATATTGTTTTCGGGCATTTTTATAAACATGGTGGAGATAATAGCTGATCTGATGATGGGGTAGCCTTTATTTCATGTATAATGCTCAGTCTGTACTCATATTCTTAATTGCCTAGACTAAAATGCCAAATATGGACATCATATAATGAATGCAAATCATCTTATCACTATAAGATGCTTTATGAGAGGTCATTTAAAAACTCATTGTGCTTACAAGAGGTCTATTTGATCTGCTGTTTCCAGCGTGTGTTGTGTTGGTAATATTTGGGTGTCATGCCAGGTGATTATAGATCTATAGAGAATTTCTGTGGCATAATATGGCCACTTTCATGCGATGCGTCTTAACTGACAAGAGTAGTTCCCCAGCAATGGGATCCACTTTTTGAAATGAAGTATATGGTGAAGGCCACTGCTTGAGAAAATTTCGAAATTTTGCATGATATCTCAGTAGCATTAAAAAAGTGGTGTTATTAGATTGATTATGTGGTGTATTGAAGAGGGTAATTATTTCATATGCAGGGGTGGTTGGGGGTTTGATTCTCGTCGGATGAAGTACGTATTTTTATTTTTAAATATTTATTGAAATGCTTTTCATCATTATTTTTAATCAATTAATTGGTTTAAATGTAATTTTTTGTTTCCATTTCTTTGTCACATCATTTTAAATGCCATATGAACTTTTTAATGTGTTTCATTTTTCTTTACATAATTCTTTTCCAATGGGAATTTTTGTGAATATGAATTTGATTACATTTATCTATTATTATATTCAGTTGTTTGAAAATTCCAATCTATCAGTTAAAAAACAAAAGATGAAATAATCTATTTTACATTGACTGAAGTGGTGAAAAATGTAGTTTTTGTTACCTGATGGACCATTTTTTCTGCACGGTAATCGTCAGACATTTTAAACATAACCTAAAAACCTACTGCACTTCGGACAAAATATCTGGGGACTGGACAGAATAACACAAATAGAAAGATTTAAATGAAAGAAGGGTTTATGAGTAAAATTAAAAACAAGCAAAATGAGGAATAATATTATGAACACAACAATGTGGATGAAAAAACAGGATGATAAAAGAAATTAAATCTAAATAAATACATAATCTTAAATAAAAACAGTGTAAAAAGACATGAATTGGAAAAAGACTGATACCAATAAAACTGAGAGCAAATGAAGTTGATATTACGATTAAAATTATGTGACAAGGAAATGGAAATAAAAAAATACGTTTAAATTAATTAATTGAATAAAAATGATCAGAGTAATTCTGGTTAAAACACACACACACACACACACACACACACACACACACGCAAAAAAAAAGGTGACTGACGAGATTTGAACCCACAACCTCTTACACGTGAATCTAGTATCCTCCATTACACCATACAATCAGACTATGTTTAAAAACTTTTTTAACACTATTATCACACAGAATTCCATTTTTTTCATCAGTTAGTCGTAAACTAGGGTCCACCAGGGTGAATGGCTGCAGTGAGCGATACCTGGGATCTTAACCTACATAACCTTAAAGCTGGTTTTAAAAAGTTGATCCCACTGTGGGGTGCTTCACTTTGTGAGATACACAGCAAACCTTTAAAGATTTGTCAGAGACTTTTCATGCTGCTCTTGCCGTCTTTTTTGTCCTGCATTCTGCCACAGCTAGCTGAGATGCACATTGCTGATAGTGACAATGAGGCAAATAAGAGTTCTGGAGTGAAATTTCACTCTACAACAGTGTTTGTGTTGTTTACAGACTTCCTAGCTGTTTAAAAACATATTTACTCATTGTTCACGAATTATTTTGTTCAGTGAGTGCTTCCTATAATGAAATTGCATGAAGAGAAGCTGAAAGATTCTCTGTGTAACCGCGGTGGTTTTGTTTTATCAGAGAGCATAAATTTGTGTGCACATGTATGTATTATTTTATCAAATTGTTTGAGAGATGATTAGAGCTTTTCTATAGCTGAAATTTGCCACATCCTTTCAGATACAGTGTAGTGTACATAGATTAGACACTACACAGATACTGATGCAAAACCATTACCGTAACTTCGTTACAGTGTAGGTAATTATTTATGTAAGGACAATGAGGAACAGTGGATATTATTTGAGAAAAGTATACCTGTTTAGGCCATTTTAAAGACTAACATTGGTGAAATTAGTGATAAAGAAATAAGTAATAGTAGTAGTAGCTATTGATACCAGAAAGTGACACTGGTGGTTTCATTATAACATAAAAATGGTTCTCACTTAGCATTACTTGGTTATGTAATGAGGGAATCTAACCTACTCGAACAGTTGCCACGCTTTTGTACAAAGTAAGCTGACATTTGCAACTTAAGAGTTTCAGGAATGGTGGAAATATGAGATAAAAAGTTGCCATTATCTGCAGGAAATGCACGTTACCTGACTAAACAGTACACCTAACATGAAGTGTTGCAAGTAGTTCTGCACATTCAGTGGAATCTTTAGCCCAGTCAACACCAGTCATGTTAATTAACTGCTTAATGTGACATGATGAAGAGATTGAAGAAACATACGATCGATAAAAGAAATTACTCAGATAGTGAAGGGAGACGAAAATTTAAGTCATGGGGGAATTAGGTTGTAGGGAAAGGAAGAGAAGGAAAAGTTGTAGGTGAATATGGAATATGGGTAAGGTATGAAAAAGGAAGCTGCCTGGTAGAATTTTGCACAGAGCAAAACCTAATCATAGCTAACACTTGGTTTAAGAATCACGAAAGAAGGTTGCATACATGGAAGAGGCCTGGAGACACTGGAAGGTTTCAGATATTTAACGGTAACACATAGGTTTAGGAACCAGGTTTTAAATTGTAAGACATTTCCAGTGGCAGATGTGGCTCTGACCACAATCTATTCGTTATGAACTGTAGATTAAAACTGAAGAACTGCAAAAAGGTACGAAATTAAGGAGATGGGACCTGGATAAACCGAAAGAACCAGAGGTTGTAGAGAGTTTCGGAGGAGCATTAGGGAATGATTGGCAACAACAGGGGAAAGGAATACAGTAGATGAAGAATGGGTAGCTTGGAGAGATTAAATAGTGAAGGCAGCAGAGGATCAAGTAGGTAAAAAGACAAAGGCTAGTAGAAACCATTGGGTAACACAAGACATCTAAAATTTAATTTATGAAAGGAGAAAAGATAAAAAAATGCAGTAAGGTGTGAAAATTACTGAACTATCAGTTTAATAAGTCATGACTGCAAAATACTAACACGAATTCTTTGCAGATGAGTAGAAAACTAGTAGAAGCTGACCTCGGGGAAGATCAGTTTGCATTCCATAGAAATGTACAGAAACCAAATAGCAGTTACGAGAGTCGAGGGACACAAAAGGAAAGCAGTGCTTGAAAAGGGAATGAGACAGGGTTGTAGCCTATCCTCGATGTTATTCAGTTTGTGTATTGAGCAAGCAGTAAAGGAAACAAAGAAAAATTTGGAGTAGAAATTAAAACCCATGTAGAAGAAATAAAAACTTTGAGGTTCGCTGATGACATTGTTATTCTATCAGAGATAGCGAAGGACTTGGAAGAGCAGTTGAACAAAATGGGCAGTGTATTGAAAGGAGCATATAAGATGATCATCAACAAAAGCAAAATGAGGATAATGGAATGTAGTTGAATTAATTCAGGTGATGCTGAGGGAATTAGATTAGGAAATGAGACACTTAAAGTAGTAAAGGAGTTTTGCTATTTGGGGAGCAAAATAACTGATGATGGTCAAAGTAGGGAGCATATAAAATGCAGACTGGCAATGGCAGGAAAAGTGTTTCTGAGGAAGAGAAATTTAACATCGAGTATGGATTTAAGTGTCGGAAAGTCTATCGTGAAAGTATTTGTATGGAGTGTAGCCATGTATAGGAGTGAAACGTGGACGATAAATAGTTTAGACAAGAAGAGAATAGAAGCTTTTGAAATGTGGTGCTACAAAAAAATGCTGAACATTAGATGGGTATGTCACATAACTAATGAGAAAGTACTGAGTAGAATCAGGGAGAAGAGGAATTTGTGGCACAGCCTGACTAAAAGAAGGGATCAGTTGGTAGGACACGTTTTGAGGCATCAAGGGATCACCAGTGTAGTATCGGAGTGCAGTGTGGAGGATAAAAGTCATACGGGGAGACCAAGAGATGAAGACACTAAGTAGATTCAGTAGGATGCAGGTAGCAGTAGTTACTCAGAGATGAAGAAGCTTGCACAAGATAGAGTAGTATGGAGAGCTGCATCAAACCAGTGTCTGGACTGAAGACCACAACAATGTTTTTTGGTGGGAAATAATAACATATATGCCCTGAATTCATTAAGAGTATAGTGCATTTTACTGCATTTGCAAATCTCTGATGGATAGACATTAAACAATGGAAACTCCAGGTAGAAAGCTCAATAGTATATGAAAATATGTATTGCTACGTACCACAAAGACAGGCACAATTAAGACACTTCCATAAAGGTTTCGCCCACAGTCTTCCTCAGCAAAAGAGAAACACATGCATCATTCATACACACAAGCAAGCACACCTTGTGCCCGTGTGTCTGCCACCTCTGGCAGCTTGGACTGGAATTCTGGAACAAAAAGTTATGTAATTAAGTTTTTTTCGATGTGATAAATAAAGCTTTATGGTGTGTTCATGAAACACTTGCTGAGCAGTATTCGTTTGGGATGTCTTCATCAATTTCTAGGACAAGGAGAAGACAGCTTTAAAAATATTAAATATATTAAGTGTGTATGTGTTTAATAATCTTCTAAAGACAACAAAATAAATTACAAACAGTTGAGTGGTTTTAAGACATAAAAATGAAACAAATGCAGTGTGGTCTTTCTTTAAGTTTGAATTCTAAAATTAAACCTGAACAATTATAATTTTTGGACAAACATGAATGCTTCAGTGAATTCCTATCATTTGCATTACGTGGTTATTATACTTCAGATCATTCCATATGTTAACACGCAGGAATTTGATGATAATTTTTGTTTCCAGTGATTTGTTGCCAGTGGCGTAATCAAAAAGTAGTTGATCTATTCCCTATTTGTGCTTATTACATTACATTTATTTCTCCCAGTCCATGCTCTGCTTATCAATCCTCCGTAGATATTTGTGCTCTTTCCTACAGTCGTCTAGTACTGCCATTTCATCCTTCATTCCGACAACAGTTTCATTTGTGAACAACTTCACAGAGCCTCCAACATTTTCACTAGATTATTAATATAACTCGCTACGGTGCATACCTGCATTGTCGATAAAGGCCTTGGTGTCTCTATGATCAAAGTCTTGAACAATAGCTGTAAACTGACACCCAGGAATTGTGCAAAAGATGTGCACTACACAGATTTCCAGCTTACACTGCATTTTTCTTCATCAATCATCACTCAAAACACTAGGATGATAGGATTCTGTTTCTCATCAAGTAGCTGTTCACAGTTAAAACACTCACATTCCCCTATGACACAGCATCACAATGCCAAATACAATCACAGTGCACTTTCACTAAGGTTGATACAGATGAACATTCTTATGTTGGTAATGAAATACTCAGTTGTGGACACATTAAGTTGCATGATAACGGATAATAAAGCATGGAAATGTATTTGGTACATGAAGACATTAACACAGTAAACAAACCATAACCGTGAAGTACTGTCTGTTGTTTAGGTATGAACTCGAGAGTCTACTTAACACAACCCACACTAGCCTCAGTTTCTCTGGATCTCGCATAGCTGTCGCACAAGTGGTAACTGGGCCTCCACTGAGAATTTGGGGTGGTGGTTTACGAAATTAAAAACAAGTTTATGAAACCATTTTATGCATTTGGTAATTACTGTAAATAATTCAAAAATTTTAATTAATGGTTTAATCAGTTAGTGAAGTATGTCACCTTGTGCATAATATCCAGGTCAAAGGTCAGAATATAACAAACACAGAGGCAAAATCTGCATTGGAAAATGTAGCTCCTCACAAACTTAAATATTAATGAACTTGTAAATTAATGAGTTTCAAAGAAATTGAAAAAGTTACGGATAAGTCAGATTGCCAATCTCTATAATGATGGTGTTACTATGTCCATAAATACACGTAAGCTCACATGAAAATTGCAATCATACTGTAGTAAAAAGTTCAGTAACTCATATTTTTTGATTAATAATGTTTTCTGCCCCCTTGCGGGTTCGGGGGTAAGAATAGGCCCGCGGTATTCCTGCCTGTCGTAAGAGGCGACTAAAAGGAGTCTCCCAAGTTTCGGCCTTATGTGATGGTCCCCACTTGGGTTTGACCTGCCATTTTCAAAATTTCCGTTGTTAGTGCGTGCCATTTGGGGAAGGACGCCTTACGTGGTGTTTTTCTATTGGTCCATCGTGCACCTCCATCTTGCATGCTATCTATTGTCGTGTGGAGGGATTTACACCCCATGTCTTCTGGGTTGCCTCCACGTCTTGTGCGCAATCCCCTTCTTAGTGCCCACGACAACTGTGGGCCCTTTCAACACCTAAAATCCAGCACGGTAGCCAGTCCGTTGTGGTGGGGTCGTCATGTACCCTCTTGGTGGTAGCCCCCTGACCACGCAGGGATCGCACTACAGATGCCAGAGCTGTTTCCTCCCCATGCATGCCAAGGAGTATGTGCCCATCTTGTCTGGGGCATGGGGACTCCGGGCAATGGGATATCGGCCAGGTACCCGTTGCTTTGGCTGGGTGGCGCCCTTGGGGAGAGCCCTCGTTCGGAGTAGGTGGCATCTGGGCGGATGTGGCGCAATAAATCTCACCAAGCTGGTGGTCGCACTGCCACCAGCGTCTCTAAGCGAGGCAGAATTGAATTCGATGCTGCACAATATGATCCTCAGTCGTTCCCCTCGTTGGCTGCGCCATGGGAGGGATGCAGATCTAGTGCCAAGCAGGAGCCTTATGTACCACAATACCTTGTCTGCAGCAGGACTGATGGTGTCTCCTTTCTTTCGACAAAGCCTATGTTTTTTGTGGAACACCTGGAGGATAAGTTTGGGGAAGTGGCGGGGTTGTCTAAAATGAGGAATGGGTCCATCCTCCTCAAGACGTCCTCCCCAGCCCAGTCACGGGCGTTGTTCTTGTGTGATAAGCTGGGAGATGTCCCTGTTACCGTCACTCCCCACAGTAGCTTAAATATGGTCCAGGGGATTATTTACCATCGCGACCTCTTGCTACAGTCTGATGATGAGCTGAGAGCTGACTTGGAACGACGTGGTGTGCATTTTGTCCGTCGTGTGCACAGAGGACCCAAGACCAACAGGGTGGCCACCGGTGCCTTTATCTTGGCCTTCGAGGGTGCTGTATTGCCTGAGAAGGTCAAGGTAATGGTTTACCGTTATGACGTCAAGCCATACGTCCCTCCCCCGATGCGGTGCTTCCAGTGCTGGAAGTTTGGGCATATGTCCTCCCGTTGCCCATCCAGCGCCACATGTCGAGATTGCGGACACCCCTCTCATCCCGATTCTCCATGTGCGCCTCCGCCTGTCTGTGTCAACTGTGGGGAACACCACTCTCCATGCTCGCGGGACTGCCCCGTTCTTCATAAGGAGCGGAAGATTATGGAATTTAAGACCCTGGGCCGGCTTACTTATCGCGAGGCAAAACTGAAATTTGAAAGGTTGCATCCTGTCCCTCTTCAAACTTCTTATGCTGCAGCCACGTTATCGTCGCCTTCGCGGGCGGCAGTTTTCGCCTCCTCTGTGCCGCCTTCAGTGGGCCCTCAGGGTCGTACATCTCTTGTCTGCCCCCCTCGTGTCTGGGGGCAAGCGTTCCTCTGTTGCCCCCTTAGCAGTTGGGGGCAAACCCCCTTCTGTCACTCCCCCCGCACATGCTTCAGGAGTGACATCTGCTCCAAAACCAGGGGGCTCGATCCCTCCCCCTACCCCTACCCCTCCCCCTCCCCCTCCCCCTCCTCCTCCGCCGGCGTCGTCTCTGCCGGCTCCTCTCTCGCGGAAGGGGTCCCTCGGGGCCCTCCCTCCTTCCGTTTCTTCTGCTACCCCGCCGGATGTCAGCCAGTGGCTGAAGGTTCCTCCACCTGCTGGTCGTAGGGCTTCTGCGTCGTCGTCAGCCTCCGACGCTTCTTCAGAGAAACTTTCCCAGCCCTCTAAGCCAAAGGACAAACGCAAGAAGAAAGGACGGAACGTGTCCAAGAAGAAGGATGCTCCGGCAGTTTCAGTACCGCCTGCTGTCAATAGTTCTGGCTCTGGGGATGCAGTGGAGATCCTCGCCTCTGCCACGGATCTCGCCCTCACGGAACCGTCGGGGGCCTCTCCTATGGACACAGCTGACTCTCGCCTAGTGGCGGCCGTTGACTCTGTGGCACCGTCTGCCTCTTAGTCGCCTTCACGCCCTCCCAGTCCCTTCCTGCTTCCATTCTTCAGTGGAATTGCGGCGGTTATTTCCGCCACCTGCCTGAGCTCCGGATGCTTCTGAGTGTTTCCCCTGTTCTCTGCATTGCTCTTCAGGAAACTTGGTTTCCAGCAATGCGGACCCCTGCCCTTCGCGGTTATCGGGGATACTATAAGAACCGCGCTGACTGTCAACGAGCTTCAGGTGGAGTTTGCCTCTTTGTTCACCACTCTGTCTGTAGCTCGCCAGTACCCGTTCTGACGCCTTTAGAGGCAGTCGCTGTCAGGATTGAGCTCTCGCTGGCTATTACTCTTTGCTCTGTTTACGTTCCTCCGTATGGGCAGCTCCCCTGACATGTCTTGGCTGTGCTGCTGGCTCAACTCCTGCCGCCATTGCTGCTTCTGGGCGATTTCAATGCCCACAACCCTCTATGGGGTGGGACTGTTTCCGATGACCGCGGTCGCGCTGTGGAGCATGTGTTGGCTCAGCTCGACCTTAGCCTCTTGAACACCGGTGCTCCCACGCATTTCAGTGTGGGCCATGGCTCGTTCTCGGCCATCGATCTCTCTCTTTGCAGCCCCGGACTTGTCCCATCCCTTCACTGGAGAGTGCATCCTGACCTGTGTGGTAGTGACCATTTTCCCATCTATTTGTCACTGCCCCAGTGTCATTCTTCTGGGCACCTGCCCCGCTGGGCTCTCAACAGGGCTGACTGGCCGGCTTATACTTCCGCTGCCACCATTGCTTCTCCCCCACAGGGTGACATTGACGAGGTGGTCCGTGTCTTGACCTCTTCAATTATTTCTGCAGCCGAGACTGCCATCCCCCGCTCTTCTGGACTCCCTCGGAGGAAGACTGTCCCCTGGTGGTCGCCGGAGATTGCTGAGGCTATTCGCGACCGTAGGCGGGCTCTCCAGCGTCATAAGCGGCACCCGTCTCTGGAGACCCTCATCGCCTTTAAGAAGCTCCGTGCCTTGGCCCGTCGTCTTATTGCACGGCGTAAGCAGGAGTGCTGGGAGAGGTACATTTCATCCTTGGGCTCCCGTGTCTCACCGTCACTCGTGTGGTCCTGCATCCGGCGGATTTATGGATACCAGACCCCTATGGGTGTCCCTGGAATCTCCCTGGACGGCACTGTCTGCACATACGCTGCCACTATTGCTGACCACCTTGCCACGCACTTTGCTACGAGCTCTGCGACTGCAACTTACCCTCCTGCCTTTCGCTCTCTAAAGGAGCGCGCCGAGCGGACGCCGTTATCATTCCACACACGTAGTTCTGAAAAATACAATGCTCCTTTCAGCGAGAGGGAATTCCTCGCTGCCCTCGCCGATTGCCCTGATACAGCGCCAGGACCGGACTGCATCCACGCGCAGATGCTCAAGCATCTCTCCGGGGACTGCCAGAGACACATCCTCACCATCTTTAACCGCATTTGGAGCGAGGGCGTGTTCCCGTCGCAGTGGCGAGAGGGTGTTATCGTTCCCATCTTGAAGCCCGGTGCGGACCCTCTGGCGGTGGACAGCTATCGTCCCATTACCCTCACCAACGTTTTGTGCAAATTGCTCGAACGTATGGTGGGGCGGCGTTTGTGTTGGGTCCTTGAGTCGCGCGGTCTCCTCGCTCCATCCCAGGGTGGCTTCCGTCAGGGCCGGTCTGCTGTGGACAATTCGGTGCGCCTGGAATCTGCTATCCGTACGGCCTTTTCCCGCCGTCAGCATCTCGTTGCTGTATTTTTTGATCTGCGGAAGGCATATGACACAACATGGAGGCATCACATCCTTGCTACGTTGCGCGACTATGCTGTCCATGTGCATTGCTCACCGGGCCATCCCAATCATCGCCTGCTTTTCCCTGCCAGGGTCCTCCCTCTGCCCGACCGGCGACCTAGGTCTGGGCTTTCCATTGCTGTCAGAGTCCAGTCCCTGCTGTCAGAACTGGGGTCGTTCCCTCTTCTGCCGCCCTTCCGGGCCTGTGCACCCACGCCTCCCTGGTGTATGACCCGTCCGTCCGTCCACCTGGGCTTGGCATGGGAACCCAAGGACTCGGTTCCGCATGTGGCCCTCCGTCACCGTTTTCTTGCGCTTGTCGCCTCATTTTCAGGCTGTGAGCCTGTCTACACTGATGGTTCCCTGGTGGATGGTCGTCCTGCCTACGATTTTGCTCACGCTGCCCATGTTGAACAGCGCTCCTTGCCGGCTGGCTGCAGTATTTTTACTGCAGAGCTGGTGGCCATATTGCGCGCTCTTGAGCATATGCGTTACTGCTCAGGTACGTCCATCGTCATCTGCAGTGACTCCCTGAGCAGCCTCCAGGTTATCGATCGCTGCTATACCTCTTCTCCTCTGGTATCCTTTATTCAGGAGTCTGTTTTTGCCATTACCCGCTCTGGTCGTTCGGTGGTCTTTGTTTGGACGCCAGGTCACGTTGGCATCCCGGGGAATGAACGTGTCGACAGGCTGGCCAAAGGGGCGGTCGACGCCCCCACTTTCGCGATCGGCCTCCCGGCTCGTGATTTGCAGCTGGCACTGCACCGTAAGGTGCTTCAGATATGGCGTGACGAGTGGC
The DNA here is from genome assembly GCF_023897955.1 of Schistocerca gregaria. NCBI lineage: Eukaryota > Metazoa > Arthropoda > Insecta > Orthoptera > Acrididae > Schistocerca > Schistocerca gregaria. The sequence continues at coordinate 327,022,983 of NC_064921.1, forward strand.
GTAGCCTGACTTTTCCGAATAAACTGCGGGCTGTTAAGGAGACGACCGATGTCTGGCGGTCCTCCCTGCGGGCTTCTCGCAGGGACTCTGTCATCCTATGTCGGCTCCGCATCGGCCATACCTACCTGACGCACGGACATATTTTGCGTCAGGAGGATCCCCCCCCCCCCCTCACCCCCCCCCCCTGTGTCAGTGTGGGTCCCAGTTGACAGTCGCCCACATTTTGTTGGAGTGTCCCCGCCTGCGCACCCTCCGGCAGACTTTTAATCTCCCGGGCACGTTGCCTTTGGTTTTATGCGACAATGCCTCCATGGCTGACGACGTTTTAAATTTTATCCGTGGTAGTCCTTTTTATGGTTCCATTTAGGGGTGACCTGTCCCTTTCCCTTTCTGTGCATCTTGTCCTAGAGTGTCTCATTGGTTGCAGATTTTAATGTGTGTATTCGGATGGTTGAGTCTTCTCCAATTTTTGTTCCCATGGTCAGTCAACCAGTCTCCGGCACTCTTCTTTTCTTCTGTTTCTTTCTGTCCAGTGTTCGTCTGTACTCTTCTTGTCTCTAGTGTTCGCTGCCACATTGGTGTTCTTTCAGTGACTGGGGGGAGGGGCGTCGCCTCCCCCCTTGGGGTTTTACTTGTTCCGTAAATTTTGTTTCGCCTGTTTTTGGAATGGGGGACTGATGACCTTAGCTGTTTAGTCCCCCTTAAACATCCCAACAACAACAACAACAACAACATAATGTTTTCGGTAAGTCTAGATGCACTATTGAAATTGACACATTGAGAATAATGGTGAGTAATGAATATATGTCATGAAGAGGTTAAGGTTTCGAAATTTTTGGACACCTGCAAGTATATTATCTTGGAAATGTATATAAACAGAAAATTTTGTAAATGAAAAAATAATTATTACTAACAGGAATACAACAAGAGCAGATGGGAGATTCCAGCTTGCTCTGTTTCAAAACCGATCTGTGAGTGATTTATTTTCATTTTTTCCATTAATGTTCCATTTGTGATACACAGGTCTTAGAACACTAGGGCCTCCACTTCTTATGTTTATTTACATATTTTTGTGTTTATGGATTGCTGTTAATTAGTGTTACTATACTTTACTTTGCAATACGGCGGCCGAACTTCCCCGCATGGGGCCTCCCGCCCAACAGTGCCATATGATCATTTCATCATTCGTACCCCGTTTTTTTTCCTTGAAAGTCCTTGATGTTCTCTTTAGGTTCTCCCCCAACTCCTTTCTCCAAAAACGAAAAGTGCTCTCTCCCAAACACACACACACACACACACACACACACACACACACACACACACACACACACAAACCCCTTCAGTAAAAAATAACAGTTCTTCATTGTGCTTCATTGTTTGATCTTCACGACTGCTTATCAGCAGCTCACAACTTATGGGAATGAAGTACTCATGACTTTTTTCTAGTTTTTGCCCTTGTAAGGGGCAGCTCTTTTGATATGATATGACATAGTTCAGAATTCTGTAGTTCCTGCTGACATTATTACTGCTGAACAAATGTTCTAAGTTCTAATGTATCACCTGCTGAGTTACCTAGCATGTATTTGTAAAGTATGATTGATTGCTTTTGTTGTCTACATTAGCAAACTGTGCTGTACATGAAAATGCATTGTAGTTGTTTTGATCAGCACATGTCCATTAATATTTCTTGAGTTTTGAAATATTATTCAGTGGGTCCCCTTGTTTCATATGAACCAAATGTTGTCCCTGGCTGGTTATTACCAGAATTCTTGCATCATCAGTGAATGTTACATTCTTTCTGGCATACTTTAAAAATATAACAGTGAATTAGATTGCAGTCATATAGAAGACATGTAAGGGGCTTTTGAGATATACCAATAAAATTTTGTAATTTTTTACATAGATCACTCAAAGGTCATGTAAGACAGCACCAGTTTCATTTATGTGCTTTACTCATAATGGTGTGTAAAGATGTCATGGTAAGAAGTCTTTATGAAAGATTTAAGTTTTGAAGTAATGAAGCAGCATTAAGATTCTTTTACAGAAATGTACTTTCTTATCTCTTGCTCTTGCAAGAAGACATTTTTCAGTCCCATAGCTAATATATGTTATTTATGATTCTTAGTTACGGTGACAAAATGCCGAAGGAAAGGGAAATCGTTATGCACTGTGTGAGGTAGTTCTGTCAGGCTGCTAAAACATCTATATTCACATAAGAGGGGTGTTTGAAAAGTCCGTGTAAAGTCAGAGAGATGGCACCAACAGCACGTATCAAGGTCATCTTTGGAAAGAACGCACACCAAGTTTCAGCCATATTGGTCGATTTCTTGGTGTTGTGATTAAACATTACTTTATGAAAGGCAAAATGCCTCAGGACACTAAAGAGAGGCTTGATAAACATTACGGTGAGTCTGCAACTTTGATTAGAACAGTGTATAAGTGGTTTCAAAATTTTCGGAGTGGTCATATGGGCACAAGTGATGCTGAACATTTTGGACGCTTGTGTGGAGGTTACTACTTCAGAAATCAATGATAAAATCCATGATATGGTGATGGATGACAGAACAGTTAAGGTGCATGAGATTGCTAGTGCTGTGGGTATCTCGAATGGGTACATAATATATTGCATAAACATTTGAACATGAGAAAGTTATCTGCAAGATGGGTTCTGTGATTACTCATGCTTGACCAAAAATGGAATTGTGTGAAGCATAGGAAGGATTGTTTGCAGCTGTTCAGGAAGAATTTGCATGACTTTTAAGTGTCATTTTGTCACTGGGTGAAACGTGGATACATTACCATACTCCTGAGACCAAACAACAATCTAAACAATGGGTTACCAAACGAGAATATGCACCAAAAAAAGGCGAAGATCATTCCTTCGGCCAGAAAGGCCATGGCGACTGTCTTTTGCGATTCACAAGGGAAAATCCTCATCGACTATCTGGAAAAGGGTAAAACTATTACAGGTGCATATTATTCATCGTTATTGGATCTTTTGAAAACCGAGCTGCTAGAAAAACGTCGGCAGTTGGACCGCAAAAAAGTCCTTTTCCTTCACGACAATGCACCAGCACACACCTCAGCAGTTGTGGTCGCAAAATTAATGGAAATAGGATTCAAACTCGTTTCACATGCCCCCTATTCTCCAGACTTGGCTCCCTCAGACTATTATTTGTTCCCCAGTTAGAACAAATGGCTGGCGGGACAAAGATTTTATTCACACAAGGTGGTGATTGCAGCAACTAATAGCTATTTTGCAGACTTGGACAATTCCTATTATTTGGAAGGGGTCAACAAATCAGAACAGTGTTGGACAAAGTGTATAAGTCTAAAAGGAGAATGTCGAAAAATAAAAAAGGTTTATCTCAAACACGTAAGTAGTTTTTATTTTTGCATGGACTTTTCAAATGCCCTTAGTATATACTTAGCATATAGTGGCACAGTGCTTGGTGTAAAATTGTTTGGAGCAGTATTAGCCACTTTGTCTACACTTTCTGCACATTGGAGCAAGGGAAAGTTTACAATATGTATGTGATCTGAAGCCCTCTCATCTTACTCCCATGCTCCTTGTGCAGGGTAAGCAATGGAAGGAGTAGAATTATTGGCACTCCTTTGTGAATAATGGCATTCTTATTTTACCCAACTGAGTTTCCTTAGAATATTACTACATTTCTTTCAAAGAGTTTCTCTGTTAGATATTTGTATGAACTATACAAACTTACGATCCTTCCACTGTGTTCTTAGATTGCTTTAATGTATGCTGTCATGTTTCCTTGACAAGGATCCCAAACAGTGGACAAATATCCTACAGTAGGTTGTAGCACCATTGCAACTGACGCGTTCCACTTTTCTCAGAACGCTCACTACATATTTGAATCTCCCATTCTCCTATCCTACTAGTAATTCCATGTGTTCTTTCCATTTCACATCCTGAGCAAAATTCAACAGAAAAGTCTGTAAGTGGTCATGTAAACCTCATTGTTTTTGTTACAGTTCATATCCCTTCATACTGTTACCCTGAGGTATGTAAACAATAAAACAGCCTCCATATGTTTACCAGTTATAAATGAGATGCTGTGAGATTCTCTCACTGATAATAAAACCTGCTTTGCAGTGCTCTAAGTGAAAACATTGTCCAAGCTTTTCTACATTTCGTTATGATCATCAAGCAACATACTTTCCTACAAACAGCAACATTGTGTTGAGTAGTGTGGCAGTTCAGCATAACACACTGGATTGTTCTGTCACAAACTCTTTAAGCCAGTTGCATACTTGCAAAGATGGTCAATATGATTTTATCTTTGTTATCAGTTGTAAGTATGGTAGTTGTCAGATGCTCCTTGGAAATAAAAGATGATAAAATCCACCTGTTCACTTGAACATGCTGTTTGCAAGATATTGTTTGTGAAAAAAAAAAAAAAACATGTTGCACAAAAGTGGTTTTGTTGAACTTATGCTGATTCGTAGAACGAAAATTTTTGACAAGGAAGTTAAAGGTGTGAAGGCTGTTCTGTTGTATGGTTGCGAAACTTGGAAGGTGACTAACCACATAAAAAACCAGCTCCAAGTTTTCATCAACCACTGTCTCCTACGTATTTTAAGTGTGAGATGACCAGATATAATGACAAATGAAGATCTTTGGAGGGAGACAAATCAGAAAACAATCAATATACAAATCAAAGAAAGAAAATAGAACTGGATTGGGCATATATTGAGGAAACCAGATGGAGCTATTGAAAGGATGGCATTGGAGTGGAACCCCTAATGAGTTAGAAAACGTGGTCATCCCAAACAGATGTGGAAAAGGACGATCAAGAGAAAAGCTGCAGAGGATGGGAAAATGTGGAGTGAAGAGACTTGCTGGAAATCGTACCAGGTGGAGGAATTTCATCATGGCCCTATGTTCCAGAGGGAATGACAGGAACTAAGCAAGCAAGTTACAGCATTTTCCTTTAGAATAGGCTGCAGGATGCTGCAACAAATGGATGTTAAGATTATCATGGGTTAGATATTCACTGTCGGATAAAGCAAACATACTTTTTCATGCATCTGGAGACTTTCAATAAGAATACAGAAACATTGCTGAAATTACTTTAATAAACTCCAGAATGCATTCCTTGTATTTCAGTCTGTTATCTGTACATAACACAGAAAAAATTCTGATTTTCCCCAGCTTATTAACTGTTGCTCATTACTACCACGATGTTCTTTATTTGTGGACAATTGCCAGTAGAATTAGATGTCATTCTTTTCTTCAAACTCTGTCTTCCTACTAGTTCTGTTTAAGTAGGTTGACTCTGCGTGTTGATGAACATTGATTTATCAGCCTCGTACGAGTATTTTGAAGTGTAGTTTCACATCTCAGCTGCCTTGATCTCAAACGAGGAGAGAGAATTACATGGATGGATTTAAAAGTCTGAAATTTTAGCAGGAAATTTTGTTTAGCATTAGGGCTAGTATCATAGTTATGGATCTATTGTTGCTTTCACAGTTGAATGGTAACATTGAAACAGATAATTGTAGTGTCATGTCTTAATTGATTGGTTTCACATGTTCAGTCAAAATGAGTAAAGACATGGATCAGGAAGAGGGTAGAAAAAAACCTTTTTATTAATGAAAACTTAATTGTAACCCAGATGCAATGTGAGTGCACAAAACTGTTCATGATTAGATAAGTAAATTTAAGCGTTGTTGTACTATAACATGTGATGATTCTAAATTGACTCTGCAACTTAAAAAGTGTACAAATCTAGTTACAATTGTGGTACTGGTGTAAATAGGTTTTGTTATGCAACAAGTTCACTTTTTATAAAATTCTATTTCACAGGTCTGTCTTGATCGCACAAACTTTTACACATCACTGTTATCGGTTTCTGCTACTGCCATCGTTAGATCATAAAGTATTCTGATGTAGTATCAGTGTCAAACTAAACAGGTAGGTACATAGTACATGCTGATGATGATCAGAATGCATTTGATATATATACAGAAAAAATTTTGGTATAAAAATCAGTCACATTCTGATCATCACCAGCATTTACCATGTATCTCCATGTTTAGTTTGACGTTGACACTACATCAGAATATCTTATGACATGAAGATGGCTGTAGCTGAAACTGGTAATAAGGAAGAGTAAAAGTTTGTGTGATCAAGACGGACCTGTAAAATAAAGTGCCAAAATATGATCACGGACTCACTTTCACACTTTTGTCTTCAGTTTTATAAAATTGCCATCCATTCGACATGCACTACAGGATAAACTATTCCTCCAGACATGCGTTACAAACTTCAGCTATTTATATCCATGATGTACTTGCATGTTTTCTAATTTCATCTGTCCACTGTCAATTAGGTCATCATCATTGCCATTGATTACCACTTATAATCCAGCAGAAAAATTATTTGATCCATCTGCCATCAGTTTGCTTGGCTACATGTTCCAGGAACCCCATTTCCCATCTTCCACTCCAGTCTGTTACCTGATTCATTTGTTTACTTTGAAGATATTAGTTTATAATTCCTTGCATTCTCATACCCTTTTTTATCATTGAAAATCACCTGTCCCTTGTCCTGAGGGAATGTTCATTGTGCAAGAGCAGTAGTGTTTCAGTACCGTTTGATAAATTTAATTATCAGCCATTTGTATGTCTGTGCTGATATTGAAACTTTGATATAGTAGTAGGATTCTTATGCATTTTTAAATATAGAATTTAACAATTTGTTTTCAGTTAGTTGTCTTCAGTTACGGTGGCTGACAGAGTTTTGGAGACTGGATGTGAGAGGCAGTGTCCTTTCATTCTCTTCTCTAAACAGAATGTAACAAACACTGTTTCCACAATATTCTGTGAGTGCTGCATATAACAGTGTTCATTGACTTTACATAGGTCCAAACAATCTCCATTCATTCTCTTTCCTAAACAGATTGGAACACTGTTTCACATCATTCTGTGACTGCTGCATATAACCTAGCTGTTTTTTTTTACCTTACTTCTATGCAGAATGCATCTAGTTTTTTATTTGATTTATTTGAACTTTGGTGACAACTCTTTTTCCTTTTGTTTGATTTGAAACAAAATCTAATTTTGTATATTGAGTGTGACATTAGTGATTGTATAACAGATCCACTAAATACAAATACTCTGCTAGCAGTTGCACTAAACTTATTGCCCTTTTTATATCCTGGTGTCATAGGTTGACTGTTTGTCACTTGCTTAGTTAGGTACATCAAATCACAGGGAAACAAACACACATTTCTATAAGTCTGGAATAGATTGAGTTCACAAAGCGAATGAAGACCAAACAGGTCCTGGCCATAGCAAAGTTAGTGTAGAAATACAACAGTTCCAGATCAGTAACCACTTGAGATCGAAAAACAGTCAAGTCGTTTGTGCAACTCACAATACAGCTACGAAGTACAGAAAGCACTGAATCTGTGCCACAAGCCCAGTGGTAAACAGTTGCCATGGGGTCTACCATGTGACATGCATGTCTTGGCCATGGCTCCCATTAAGACGGCAGCTCATGGACAGGGGACCTGAATCACTATTGGATACAAAACCCTTTGGGATTATATTGACTATAACAGCATTGTGGCCAATATTTTGATGATGCTGGCAAAAAGACCAGGATTAAAATCAGTGGGAAGTCCAGGATGGAATGACAGCAATATGGAAAGGGTAGGTTGTTACTTACCACTTACAGGAGCCACTGAGTTGCAGTTGGGTGCAATGGAGAAGAGCACTAGAAACATTTTTTTGTTTGGGACAGTCCTTCAGAAGTAGAACTGTCGCACAACAACTTGCAAGCGCGTGCGCCCACACACACACACACACACACACACACACACACACACACACACACACACACACACACAACCGCTGTTACGGAGCCTTAAGAGGTTTAATATACATGTTTCGCATATGGGCTGCAAGACAAGTTATTTTAGGCAGCTGTCTGCATTTAGACTGTCTTTACTGACTCTTCTACAGTTCTATGAACATGACAGCCAGTAGAAAAATATGATTATTTAACTAATTCCACCCTCATTCGTTACTCTTGTTTCCACACCTACTTCGGCACGTGAATGATTGCGCATAGTTTACAGTATACAAGCACTCAGCCAAATTGTGGTTCAACTGTACATTTCACTGCCAAAGTATGTTTGTGGATATAATACGTGAACAAATATAAATGTGACAATTATAAATCAGATTGAGAAGTTAGCTCCCGATCTTAAGAATTTATTATTCATAAAATGCCTCCATTCCCTTCGTTCTACCTGTTAAATACCTATTTTACTGTGAATTATTCTTATATTCTGAAAGGGGACAAGTTTTTTTGGTTCTGTGACCATTATAATAGAATGCTTACAATTGCAATCAAAATTGTATTGCTGAAATTATTGCATTAGCGCAAGAATTTAGTATGTATTTCATTCCTCATGTTCAGAAAGATTTGTTGTCAGAATAAAAAGTACTTTACAAATATTAACTTTTATATCTTTCTTAGAAGCTGTAACCCATCAAAATTTTCTCACTGGTACATGGGGGTGTGGGTATTATTATTATTATTATTATTATTATTATTATTATTAATGTTGCTAGCCATGGTTGGGGAGTAGGGAGTGGGTGCTTTCAATGCTTGCATCAGTGTCCCTGTAATCTGTATCATTCTTTTTTTAACATTGCTTAGGATGCATTTTGCTTTACTTTCAATGTTTTTATGTCTGTCATTTTTTCCTTTTGGTATTAAGGAATTTACTGTGTTCTTTAAAGCAATAGTTCAGCTCCAGAGCAAGTAATTTACCTTACGTAGACCTGGCACATTATTCATCCCTGTTATTAACTAATTCTTTTCTCAGTTTTCATTTTATTAGCACCCTTGAATAAGATAGAAAAACTGGATAGAAAGTGCTACAGTGTTACATTAAAAAGTAGCTGGATATCATTTGTTTGGTAATATCTCTTATGGTCGTTCTTAATGCAAGGCATTTTTAAAGTATTAACTACTGTTGTTTGTGTGTGTCATATTTTTGAAAAATCAACTTAATAAGATTTGACTATTGTTTCTCAGTGGCAAATAATAATAGTTGCCTTTCTTTTTGTATCAATAAAAATTTTTGTATTTCTGATTCCCATTAAAGAAATTAATTGGTGAGTGATGGCACACATCATTTTTGCATTGTCATTCCTTAGTGTAGCAATTTATCACTTTAATTTGGGGTGTATAAGTTGTAAATGACATAGCACTTGCATGCTAGTTATATGCATTTTACAAGTATTTATTCTGTGGTTCTACTAGTTTCTACTTCTTACATCATTATTACTGCTACACTAATTGAAATTAGAACTTCACCTCAGTAGCAATTTGTACCATAGAATAGTCATGTGTATTGCAAAGTGCATACCAGGAAACATTATTATGTACATTTTTATGTTATGAGTGATGTTTGTATTTATTTCCTATTGGGGAGTTATTAAGTTTATTATAGTCATGTCACAATCAGTGCAGATATTACAACCTTGCAAAATTATTTATACAGCAAATATATTGTAAATCTTAAAGATTAATGTCAAATCACAGTGCTCTGCTGATTCCCTAGACACTGTAGAATTTGTTCATTTATACAGAGTGTTTATAAAGATCTGGAAACACTTAAAAAAATTGGTACAGATAAATGGCAAAGGACAACATAAGAAATGCCACAGTATGTGAAAGAGATACTCTCATTTTTGTTTACAGTATTTATAAATATTCTGTGTGTCCATCCTTCATTACGTGACACATCTAATCAGTACTACTACTCTGCCCACACTCAACCCAGCATATCAGGAGTGACAGTAAGAACAGCTGCTGCAATGTAAGTCCTTAGAGTTTTTGTGGTAGAGATGGAACATAGACACCATTTTTCATGTAATACCACAAGAAAAGACCGCAAGGCATCAAGTTGGCGACTGTGATGGTCACTTGAGTAGTGCCAAGTCAGTGGCTGCAACATGGCCTGTCCAGCAGTGTGGCCATGTCTCATTTAGGTAGTCTCATACACATTTGTGGAAATGTGGAAGTATGCCATCTTATTGCAAGATGAAATCCTTTCTGTCAGTTTAAAGTTCTGGCATGAGCCGTAGTTACAGTGTGTCAAGATAGACAATACCATTAATAATTTTCTCAGCGAAGAAGAAAGGTCCTAGACTGTCTTGTTGGAAATGGCACAAAATGTGTTTACTTTCTTAAAATCCTGAACATATTCAACAGACAACTGTGTGTGGATTTTGTGTCACATTCACTACCAATTGGCAGAAGGCAAATGGTATCCAGATAAAATTGCCTCTGCCTCATTCTCATTCATTTTCACCGATTATAGTCTGTGGCAATCCTGTCATCGGTTTTCTATGCAGTAGCATGTGAACAGACTTGGCACTCACTTGAAGAAACTTAACCTTCTTAGAAAGAAAGCTGTGTGCTAGTGTATGTGGAGACACAGTTGAAGTCTCAACAAACTCTTACCCATAGGTGAAATGATCAGAAGTGTACCTTATCAGTATAAGCATTGAAATGGATAAACAGAGCAGTGGAGTTCCAACAAGATAGGACTCTGTAGCATTGAAAATTTGAAAATAATTGCCTTGAAATTTTAGGTTACACTGGCCTGAAGCACTGTACCAGTTCCAAACCTGGTGGAAATTCTTTGTGGTGCAGCATATGCATCAGATGCAATCTGTGTTCAGGTGCCATTACTCTGCCAACAGGACAACAAATCTTTCTACATCACTAAAGAATGAAAAGCCACTCAGAACAAAAGTGAAGTAGCAACAACCTAACCTAACATGACCTGGTAGACTAAAAAGTATCAACATAGGTTTACATAAAATAACACTCCAGCTATTGTGAATTTAATGAAATACAAGAAATAATACATGCAGGTTTTATTTTCAGATAGCTTTTATGTAATTGTATATGAGCACCATAACTTTATACTTTACTCTGATAGGTCTCAAGTAAAGGACATTGTTGAATGTTAATGAAATAACTCTCTTTATCTGTATGGAATTTGCCTTTCAGAAGACTGTATGAACTGCCCTTTAAGATCATGTTATATGACAAAGCTGAACGATTGAATAATAATATAGACTACATCACATTAGTATTCTTAGTGGCAAACTGGCCAGTAGGCATACAGTATCTTTTAAGACTCTGTGTCTATTTTCCTAATTTGAAGCCAGATATATTTCGCTAATGCAGTCTGTACTGTTATCAGTCGGCTGTTTTGACATGAAACATATGCATCATGCAATGTTCTGTGATGCAAAAACTTCTGAAGCAGCCGAAGATTTTTTTGTCTGTTGTGATTTCCTAAGCGCCATTCATGCTGTTGAACAGAAATGTGCAGGACATTCACTTCACTCACTACAGTGCTCATAAAAGGAACACCAGGAGCATTGGAAACCCAGAGAAATACACAAGCTGACAAGGCTGTTAGGAATGACTGCATTTCATTTATTACGATATCGTGGACGAGAAAGACAAAAGGCAAAATGTGTATTTAGGATTAGATTGTTGAGGATACTAAATAGTAAATGGTACGAGGTTAGCATTGTGTTGGCTCCAGTCTTTCAGATGGAAAGGAATATCCTTAAGGGGGTGGACCAAGGTCACACTGGATTTTGGCACTGATATTCATGATTTTTTTAACAAAATAACAAATTACAAAATTGATCTCTAACCTTTATACTGCACCCTCAAGATTGTATTGTGTGTGCGGTTGTTTTTTTTATGTAAACTTGCACCCAGAGGACACTACACAACATTGAAGAAGGCCTTCGCGGAGTATGAGGGTTGTTGATGGGACCTCTGAACGCTAAAATTTTCAACCGAGAACAAAATTTCAAAAGGTGCTTTGAAACTGATGATATTGTCCAACATAGTACATAGGAGTGTTTCAAAAATGGTTTTTAACAAAATGGCAGCACTCTGAAATAATTTAATGTTTTTGACAGAACAGTCATGTAACAAACATGCACCAAAAGTCAAAATTAAAATATATCACAAAATTCTATGAACTGCAGTAAAACAAGGCCAACTCACCAGTTGCAAAAAGATGTAACGTCTTTGCTTGTATATTTTATGAGTTATAGCTCCTGCCAGCTTGAAAAATGTTAGGGGGAAAAATCAGGCATTTAAAATTGTTTTTTTTTTATATATTGAAATTGAATAAACCTTTAATCAGCGATGGCTGCACTGTACAATTGCCCACCCCCACCAATGTCTAGACTCTCATTTTGATGAAATGGACCCTCTCTTACAGAATTAAGGCAGTGTTTTTTATTTTTTTATTTTTCCAGGTCATTGAAATTGCTTGAGGGTTCTACTATGCCTTTGTTTAGTGTACTTACCATCTTTAGAAGTCAGTTTAGTTATAGCATATTATTTGTTCTTTTGACATTTTCTGAACTTTTCATTTGCAAATTGGTGCTGTTGACCATATCATTCTGTACTTAATTTAACAACAGCAGCAAGCAGGTACACTGATCAAGCCAAAACATTAAGACCATTGCCAACCGCAACATTGGATGCCACCTGGTGGTGTTGCAGGCAAGTGATTCAGTGAGAAAATTATGTAAGTGAACCTGACATCAACGGGGGATCACCCTGGCAATGGTATGGTATGGGCTACAGGTGGGGAAATCCGTTGCTTATCTCAACTTTGACTAAGGGCAGATTATAATTACACACAGCCTGTGAACGACTGTCACAAATGGCGTAGCTGGTTGGTTAGTCATGTGTTACTGTCTTGAGCATCTACAGAAAGAGGTGAAGGACAATGAAACTACCACTAGATGCTAAATGATTGGATGTCCATAACTCCGGAGGCTTGTTTGCTCTGTAAAGTAGGACAGATGGTGATGTGTGGCATCTCTGCTGAAAGAGCACAGTGATGGTGCATGACCAAGTGTTTCAGAGCTCAGCGTTCATCGTACATTGTTGAACTTGGAGCTCTGCAGCAGGCCACCCCTTTCACATGTTGCCACAATGACATCGTCAATTGTGATTGCAGTGAGCACGAGACCATTGGGACTCGATCGTCGATCAATAGAAAAGCGCCGGCTCTTCGGGTGAATCACACTTTTGCTACATTAGGTTGATGGTAATTTCCACAAACACTGTCAATGTGAATGCTGGCATGAAACGTGCAGCACGCCACAGTTGCAGGCTGGTGGAAGCGGTATTTTGCTATGGAGACATTCTCCTGCGCTTGAGGACCTGTGGTAGTAATTGATGACAAGTTGGCAGCTGCAAATTACCTGCCTCTCTTCATGTGTGATGTCTTCCGTGATGGTAATGTCACCTTTCAGCAGTATAATAGTCCTTGTCTTGGAGGCAGAACTGTGCCACAGTGGTTTGAGGAACATTAAAATGAACTCACATTGATGTCGTGGCGACCAAAAACGCCTGATGTAGAGCCCATGGAACCCATTTGGGTCACTATTGGGTGTCATCACCACATGCACAAATCGGTGGCCAGTTACTTGTGTGAATTACATGACCTGTGCATAGACATCTAATGCCACATACTTCCACAAACCTGCCAAGAAACTGTTCAATACCTGATATGTAGATTCAGTGATGTATTTCATTCCAAAGATGGACAAACAACCTATTAAGCAGGTGTTCTTAATTTTTTGTGTCATCAGTGTATATTTCTGTTGCTAATATTTACAGCCATTCCTTCTCAGCTTTTACATAATTGATTTCGATCTTTTAGAAACAGCAAGTAATATTTTCAAGATAAACAGCAGTAGATATATATTTGTTGGGAGTTAAATATAGCTTGTCACAATTTATTTTTTCAAGTAAAACAAATATGTTAAGTTTGAACTAGACATTATACTCTCCATCTGTGTCATTGAAAAACTTTTGCTGCTTCAGAGCTCAGTATGAATAACTGCGAGAGCATGTGCATTTTCTTTATGTACTAACATACATAGAAAAATTGGCGTTATCTTGTGTCAGAGTTGATTTGCATAATATGGCTTACACCATCCCCCCTCCCATCTTATATCTGTCACTATTTTCTGCAAGTTATTTGGTTCATTTTGCTTAAAAGTGTAATATGATTTCTGTTCTGTTTAGGTATTGTGGCTTGATGAAATTACAAGATTATCCATGCTTCTTTTTCAGACTTTGATTTACAATACTTCTGGGCTTGGACAGACTTCATTTCATATATAGATTTTCTCATAGTTTTTCACATAGCCTGTGGCATAGTTATGTACCTTTTTATCGACGTGCCATTATTTGTGGAATTGGTTGGATTCCTAGCAGTACTTTTTGAAGCAATGCTTGGTGTCCCACAATTAAAAAAAAATTACCAGAACAAGTCTACGCTGGGCATGAGGTGAGTAAACTAAATGTATCACTAGATGCATCTTCTCTAGTTGAGCATAATCTTGAAATGCAATTGATGATGTAAGCTTATGTTTATGTACTGCAAATGATGAAAATGATATCCTGCTATGCCAAGAGCAGCCTGACACTTTATTATGACCACATTGTCAAAGGCTCACCAAATTTCAACTCTTGTAATCATATGTTGAATATTGTCTCGCATGTTTGCATGCATGTTGGCTTTTAACACTTCGAAAGATGAATATCACTTTGATTTAGATTTTAGGTGGAAAAATATTTATTCAGTTATCCTTATAATAATGAGTTGCACACCACACTCCTGTTTAGACATAAAACAGAAACTCATAACTGATGATTTTCAGAACATCATTGTTGATTGTTTTGTAAGTTCACATACCTTGAAAAATGCAGCCTTTTTTTCTTTTGAAGAACAGAGCATTTTAGGGTCATGCACATAATTGCAATAACAATTTGCAATGTTGACATCAAATACCATCTGAATTGATCAGTCGATGCACTGACATTATTTTCAAAGGTCTCAGTTGGAATTTGTGCACAGCTTTGTGGGCAGATGTGCGGTCACACAGGTCTGAAGTGCTGAATGGTGGACTTCTTGCCAAGGCTCACCCTAACTCATGTAGTATATTCTTTTGCAGAATATGGATTCAGTCACATGAAGTTAATTTACTAGTCTATGTATCATCCACTCATTCAGAACACATACAGTGACAAATTCTTTATGAAGGCAAGCTGACATTCTGCTTGCAGCTCAGTTCATGAGTATTCAACATAAGAAACAGGTAATAAATACCTTAATGATCAGAAACTATACACAACAATAAAGGGAAAACAGTAGACTCATTATCACACATTAAACAAGGCACGTAGACTCATCATCACACATAAAACAAGGCACGATACACACTTTTAACCGATATGTACAAACAGAGGGCTGGAGCATCATGAAACCTGCCTGCTTTTGTTTTGGTTCTGGCACAGTGCCCGAAGGTCTAGCTCGATGGCCTTTGTGCCAAGAGTCGTAATAAATAAATAAAGGTAGCACTTGCATTGTGAGTGAGTTTTAAGAAATAAGGTGTGTTGATAAGTTCTGTCTGATATCTACTTGTATCTGTGTAGATTTATGGTAGTGCTTTACAGGATACCAGGTGTTGTGTATGCGAGAGGGAATGTTAAATCAGTCACTCAAAATATATCGCAAGTACCGTGTCATAAATCCCACAAAATGATGTGAAACTTCTTTTTGCCAGAATAGTGACATTTTCCTTGGGGCTGTGCTGCAGTCTAGGTGCTGCAGTCTAGGTGCTGAAGTCCTGTCGTCATGAATATTTTAAAAGATTTAATGGTTGTTGCCTTTAGGAATGTGAATTGATCACACCTTGCTGTAAGAATGTAAATTTGTGTTTTATATAGAAATTAATTTCGTTAACACTTAACTACTATCGACTGTCTCTCAGACCGCTACGAATTTTTGTGTCAAGGTATTTCTCACATCCCTGCAAAGCCAAATGGACTCTTTCTGTGTACCTTGCTATTGGCTGACAAGCTACACATGCCAGCATTCTCGCATTGTTGCTGCTTTGTGTTTTATAATTATCAGCCTTGAGAGGTCACACAGACGTACCATAGTGTTTGCATGCTGTATTTTTGATGCGTGCTACTGTTTCTCCATGGTGGTAAAAGCTGTACCTTCTATGCAATGCCTATAATGTGAAACAGATGTGGATGTGACAGCTGATGACGATGGACCTTACTTCGTTGGTAAGAATAGATGTTTTCGATGGAAAAAAGAAAGCAGCCACCAGCTAATGTAAGAACAAAGCAACACAAAATTGTCTTGCAGCTTTCTGGACTGGAACAGATGGTGAAAAGTCTTAGAGAATAGCCTGCTGTTTTGGTGGTATGGAAACTGTTCTTTACACCAGACATTCTAGATTAAATCATTGAATGGACAAATCTGAAAGTATCTAAGCTTAGAGCACAGTATGCTAACAATTGCTTACCCTATCTACAAGATGTTGATGTCATTGAATTGAAGGCTCTAATGGGTCTATTAGTGTATTCACCCATTTTCAAGTCGGGGAATGAGTCTGTTTTCAGCATTTTTGTAACTGATGGAACAGGCAGAGATGTTTTCGGATGCACTGTTACCAAAGAAACATTTCAGTTTTCATTGTCTGCAATACGATTTGACAATCCAGATGATCAGGTGGAAAGAAAGAAAATAGACAAATCAGCAGCAATTTCACAAATCTTTCTGCATTTCATCGAAAATAGTCAACTGTGCTACTCTGTAGGGTGTGTGTGTTGATGAAATGCTTGCTTGTTCCTTGTCGTGGAAGGTGGGGTTTAGAATGTCATGCCAAACAAACCAGCAAAATATGGCCTGAAAGTTCAGTGCTTGACTGACGCTCTTACAAATTACTTGTACAATGCGTACATTTATTCTGGAAAAGGCAGTGAGGGTCACACCCTTCCCAGCCATGCCATGACAAAGGTCACAGTCTTCCCGCTGAAAAAGAACAAAAAGGAGATCCCACAGAACTTCTTACCTAATAAGAAATGTGGTGTGCTCGGTTTTACAGAAGACATGACTCTGGTTTCCTTCATGCCCAAGAAGTCTAAAGCTGCTATACTGATCTCTTCTATGCACCATTCAGTAAACAATGATCCTGAATAAGGAAAACCTGAGTCATCCTATTTTATAATACAATAAAAGGTGGTGTGGGCTGTCTCGACCAAAGGTGTGCAGCATCTTCGTCAAGTCACCAGGCAAGAAGACGGCCTTTGGCCATTTTCTTCAAATTAGCGGATGTTACTTGTGATGTAAATGGTAATGTGGTACATCAAGCTTATCCGAAGGCAGAAGTAATGACGAGATTGAGCTTCATGAAGACTCTAGCAAGAGACCTAGTTGAACCTCATATGAATCATAGAATTTCTATTGGGCACTTGCCAGAAGAGTTAAGTGACACCATCAGAAGAATCTTTCGCTTACAAGATAAGCCTCAGATAGTGAAAGAAGACTTCGAAAATCGAAAAAGGTGTGCCTTTTGCCCTCGTCTGAAGAGGAAAACAAGATACCCTTGTCACCAGTGTGGTGTTCAGATTTGTTTGGAGTGTTCCAGGAAGGCCTGTGTGAAGTATTTGCAGGTGGAAACTGACTAAAGTATGATTCAGTGGCACATGAGAACACACATTTAGTTTTTACTTGTAATTTTAGAAGCAAAATGTGGCAAAATTTCTCCATTCATAGACTTATGGACTGAAATATTCGCTCTACATTGCAAAGATGAGTCGTAAACTGAAAGCTGACTTCGCACACAATTTATGGTAAGTAAAGTTGGATTTTTCCACCTAGTTATATTACCAATTCGTAATATAATCTCTCTGATGATGATCTGTGTGTGGGTAGAGAGCTAACTATTGGCTCTTATTTTCGTAACTCGTAAAATAAAAATATACTCCAAATTTTGCCTTATTCTAATTGTCAGAGTGTTTAAAATACTGCTTTGTTTAAAAAAAAAAAAAAAAAAAAAATTCTACAAAGTCCACGTCTAAGAAGTGTAATGAATGACAGGAAATCAAGAAACTATATACATTCAGCAAAATTCTGGCTTGATATATAAAATAAAATAAAAAAAAAATGCAGTCTGAGAGACCCCTCCATAGCAATTGTGTTCCTGTCAACTACCATAGTAGTTAAGTGTTAAGTCACATTTTTGAATGGTGCATGTATGTTGGTGCATTCGGGAGGACGACGGTTCAATCCCGTCTCCGGCCATCCTGATTTAGGTTTTCTGTGATTTCCCTACATCGTTTTAGGCAAATGCCGGGATGGTTCCTTTGAAAGGGCACGGCCGATTTCCTTCCCTAACCCGAGCTTGCGCTCCGTCTCTAATGACCTCGTTGTCGACGGGACGTTAAACACTAACCACCACCACCACCAAAACTTTCAGCAACCTCTGAAGCAGAACATTATTATTATTACTACTATTATTATTACTACTATTATTATTGGTAAAATAGATAAGGTAAACTAGACAAACATCTTTAGTGATCATTTCACAGCAGTGTCCTTTCATTTAGGACATACTCTCCTGCTGTGTGTTGGTATTGTAAAAATGTTCCCATTTGTTTGGGTCTGGCTTATGTAAGTGTATAAAATACAAATAAGCTCCTAATTTTATGTTTTGTTTTGTTTTCAGCGTGAAAATGGTTCTAATGTGGACAACAGGAGATATCTTCAAAACAATATATTTTTTGGTAAGGCAGGCTCCTCCACAATTCTGGATTTGTGGAGTTTTACAGATTCTCATTGACATTGGGATATTGTCACAAGTTTATTTGTACCGCAATAGCTCTGGCGTTAGAGCTAAAAAGCAGGATATGCCAGACTAATAAAATAGCATTTATGTGATCAACTGTGTTGTGATTTTGCATTACTGATGTAAATACAGAAGGTTTTGTAGTTTGTGCATTTAATTGTTGGTCTTTTATGAAAAAAATATTGTTTCAGTATTTTGTATTAATGAGAACTGTAACAACTATTATATAGTGATTGGTGTGTGTGTGTGTGTGTGTGTGTGTGTGTGTGTGTGTGTGTGTGTGTGTGCGCGCGCACAGCATAAAATTAATTAGTGGTTTTAATATTTTAAATGCAGATTCAAAGTAATTAGAAGGTATAAAAATCTGTACTTAAACTGAAGTAATTTTCCACTTACTTAAGACTAATCAGTTCTAAATTGAGCTATAATGCTGAAATAGTCTCTTTATGATATACTTTAAATCTAATGAATGAGAATATTTTAGTATTCAGGTAGATGTTTATTCTGGGTGTGGGGGGGGGGGGGGGGGAACTCGCATGCGAGCGTGCATATCTTTATCTACAGATTAACTAGCATTGTTGAGTAATACTAAGTACCCTCAACAAGAAGTACTTTGTATGTGTGTGATGGAAAATATTTGTGGTTCATGACAACTGTTTATAAATAGCCTCAATGATTAGTGGTTTTAGTAGGTGGTAATTATTACCACTAGGTTCTGTTTGTTCAGTATAAAACAAGTATTAATAGTGCTAGGAGTAGGGAATAAAGTATGATGTTAATTTAAGAAATTGAAAAGTGAAATATCTCATTTACATGTGAGTTTTGTAGTATTCAGTTAATATTGCCTTGTCACTCAGCTCTCTAATCCATTATTGGTAGCTGTGCAAATACCACAAAACATCTTATATGTCATTCTTAAATCTACCCATTTTTGTTTGTGTGCAACTACAGGCATCAATCATTACCGTTTGTTTCAAACTTCATTAATGATCTGCAGTAAATGTGGAGGGAAGGGTTTCTTCCCCCCTCTCCTGAGATGTGATACAAAAAGAACCACCTCTCATATGTGGCCAGTAACTTGCAGCTTTCTCTAAAAGTAGATATAGACTTGCAAAATTAACTTCTTATATTGACTTCTCTAGCTTGCATTCCTAAATATGTGGTATAAGAACTTTATTTTGATTCACCTGACTAAAGTTCTTTGTTAAAAACTTAATTGTACCTCCCAGAGTTGCTGTAGGTAGCTTTCAGAGAAGCTAGTGACATTTAAGTGAGTGTGTTGGCCTTGAAGTATTAAAAATCTTAGGCTTGAATTTTATGTAACAATTAAGAGTATATGTGCCTAACACAACATACTAGAGTTTATCCCTATTTGATGCATATTGTACTCCAATTCCGGGCTTAGTGTACAGTTCAATAACAATTAACGATCCTGCACATCTGTTTGTAGTCATTATAACAGTGAGCATAATTGAAATATTTGTAAACAAATAGGTTAAGGAAATGGCTGCCAATAACTTCGAAGGCAGAGATATTTGTTTTGTAAATAATGTTTGTACCCTATTTTATCATTCCCACTGTGTGTGTTGGGCATACCAATAAATTTTAAATGTTTGTACATATCACTAGTATTTTAAGAAAATTAATTGTTAGGGAAGATACAGAGCCCCTGATACATTTGTCAGTACAACTTTAAATGTCTTATAATTTTATACTTAAGGGACTGTGTAAAGAATGTTAGTTAGTAATGTAAATTGATATGTGTGAAATAAGTTGATCCATACTGCAGAGTTTATTGTAATATAATATTCCACGTTGCTTTTTGAGAATAATCATAAACTCATTCATATAAATTTAAAGAAATAGCCTAAAATAGTAGCTACAGCTTCTGTTACAATTTAGTTTTTAAGGTTTCGTGTAAGTGCAAATATTTTTTAATAAAATTCTTTTGGCCAACAAACTGAAATGTTGGTTTACTGAGCACCTCATAAGTATGTTTAATATTACAAAATTGATGTCAGTTGCTAAAGATTCTCTCTCTCTCTCTCTCTCTCTCTCTCTCTCTCTCTCTCTCTCTCTCTCTCTCTCTCTCTCTCTCTCTCTCTCTGTGTGTGTGTGTGTGTGTGTGTGTGTGTGTGTGTGTGTGTGTGTGTGTTTATATCCTTGACTTGTATTGCCATACTTCTTACCTGGTGTACCCCACACAGTCTACTTGAAGGTAAGAAACCAGTCTGGCATTTGTTGAAACAGGAGTGGAAAATATTACTTAACTATCTGTTTTGTGGTGTACACTGGGATGTTCAGATTTATTTTTAAAGACGATATTAGCACAGATATGTTGGTGATGAGCACCATCTGTATGACAGTGAATTGATTATTATTTTTATGTTTTTGGAATGCGTTGGGTGAAACCATTACTCACGCCAGATTGATCAGAGTCTCTTAAGTCTCTCATGGTATCAATTCATATAATGTGCTGATGAACTGCAACTGATTTGAGTACTGCACCCCTGCTCTTCAAACCTATGTTGTACAATTATTTCCTTGCTTTATTTTGGAAGAGAACACTTAGTTTTATAATGAGTACAGTACCTTGTTTGGACTTATCCTGTATTTTGAGCAGCAATAATATTTTAAGTGTTGAGAGCCTTCTAATTTTTGTTTGATATCCAGTTATTATCCAAAGAGAGCAAGCATTAATTTAGTCATAAGAATGGTTCAACAGATAACATGGAAAATGTTCAATTTTTTGCACCCATTTTTGTTTCTAAACATTTTTTTTCCCCGCTGAGGACTGAACTTTTTATTAGTTTTAGTTTGCTGTGAGTTCCTTTTCTCAGTTTGGCTTTAAATATTAGTATTTGGACAACACAGACCTTGAAAAAAACTGTTCACTGGAGTGGGATTCAAACCTAGAACCTTTGCCTTTCACAGGCAGATATTCTACCAACTGAGCACAACACACGACCTGTCCTTGCAGCTTTACTTCCACCAGTACCTCATCTGCCATCCCCAAATTTTACAGAAATTCTCCTGCATAACATTCAGGACTAGTACTCCTGTTCTTCCACGAGTGCTGGTCCTAAGTTAACAGAGAACGAACATCTGTAGGTAGGCGATGAGATACTGGTGGAAGTAGAACTGTGAGGATGGGTTGTGAATCTTTCTTAGCTAGCTCAGTTGGTGGAGCACTTTCCTGCGAAAGGCAGAGATCCTGGGTTTGAATCCCGGTCCAGCACACAGTTTTAATGTGCCAGGAAGTTCTATATAATGGACATTCTGCTGCAGAGTGAAAGATTCATTCCAGAAATAATGACCTTGCTGGTGCTTGCATTTAGAATAGCAACTGACGGTTTTTATCCATGTGAAAACTGGTCATATTGTGTGTGTCAGTCACCTTCAAGGGATCCTGAAATGTGTTTGTGACAGTATCTACAGTAGTGAACATAATAATACATATTCTGAGATTCACCTCATTCCTTACGTCTTGACTGATCTAAATTCAGCAGGGTGGACTACATTTTGGGGAAGAAAACTAATTAAAATATTGAAACAAATACACTGACTACAGCCTTCCTTTTAGAAATACCATATTTACTCGATTGTAAAACGAGGTTTGCCCCCAAGTTCGTCACTTGAAAAATACAGCGTCATCTTATATTTGCTAATTAAATTATTGTTCCCAAAATGAACATCTTTACTTTGTTTAATAGTGGTGTCATCTTACATTTACTGGTGGAACTTTGGCATACTGCCAGTGCTATATGCCAGGCTTCTTTAGGAGACTGAAGGAGGGAAGGTTTCATGAAATGGTACAGCTAGTTGTTCAGTGTGTGAGAAAAACACGATGAAGAGTTCCTGATTACTCAACCAATTTTTGGAATGAAGGTACAGGAGATAAAGAGGAATTTTCTGAATACAGAGCAACTACTGGCAGGTGGGTGAGGCTGATAAAAGCAGGACTTACATTATGAAGAACAATGCCAACTCATCAGCATTTGACAAAAAAAACTACTTAAGTGTCAGTGTGATACAATTAAGCTAAGAAGTCCACAACAATTTTCTGGGCCACGTAGATAACACTTTAGATGCCTGTTTCTTTTGATGTACTGTCAGATATTACTGTCGATGTGAATGATGTTAAAAGTGTTCCTATAAGAAGTTCTATCAACGAAAAGTCGAAAATAACAGCAATTCAGGGTGCACTAGAAGTTGGAATTAAGTTCCTCCTGTATGAAGGAAAGCCACATCAACAGAACAGAAATGTCTGCAGAGCTTGATTTTAGGAGCCAAGAAAATGGATGGATGACAGGTGACCCAATGCTAGATTAATTAATGGTCATTCAGAGCATGCCAAGCTCTTTAACAGAAGGAAGAGGTTGGTACTGGATACTTTAAAGGGACACGTGGAAACCCTCTGTATATATTCTAGGCCAGTGGATTCTTAACTGTCTGGAGCAGAATCTCACCTGATTACACAGGGTTGTCAAACAGCCTGAAAAGCTTGTAAAGGTTTTGCAGGGTAGGTTGTGCTGAGAAACAATTACAAAGGGGAAAAAAATTGATATCTTGTGCTGTTTGAGTTAATTAGCATTGAAGTTAGCCAATCAGGCTATTTGATGCGCAGATTCAAGTGTCCCGCCAGATACAATTAGTGTCAGTTCTCATAGTGTAGATGATAGTTCATGAGACTGCTCAGCCTTTGGCTTGGGTTCGATACTTGCTAGCACCGTAAGTCAAATTTTTGTATCGCTCTCTTGTCCAGTTTTCTAAAATCGAACAAAGAATGTGTTAAGTTTCGCAGTGCCATCTGTGGCAGACCGCTTGAAGTTGTACATGTAACTGCCTAATGGGCTATCTTCAATGCTACTTAACATGGAAATGGTGCAGTGTATCAGATTTTTTTTCTTAACAAGTGTTTCTCAGCCCAACCTACCCTGCAACACACATACAAGCTTTCCAGACAGTTTCTGACCACCCTATGTAATAGAAGGATTAAAAAATTGTTGCATATACAATGCTATTTAGGTGGCTTAAAAGATGACATTATGGAAGGAGTGCTAGAAAGGAACAATTGGCAGTAGGCTCACAAATGAAGATTATTGTTATGATCATTATCATTAAAAATAGTAGGGCCTACCACATACTATTCACTTCGTTAGCGAAACAGGAAGTGAAGATAAACATTGATGTAAACAATCAATACATAAAATTAGAATGGCAATAATATTAATTTTTCAGGCCCATACCTATATCAGTAAAATAGTTTGTAATTTTGATTAGAACACGTTAAAAATAAAAAAAGTTCTCAATGGCTAAACTGAATTCAGATCAATGTAAAGAAAGGATAAATTTAGTATGACGACGAAAAGTAGTTCATAAGAAAAGATACTTTGGTCTGTTACAGAGAGGAGGCAAATCCTGTTGTCAGATCAGTCTTTCCCTTAATACTATTTTGTAGTCCAACTGAAGCATCACTGCAATTGTAATCTAGTATTTCATTATAAACTGTAATCTCAAAGGAAGGTTGTTGCAAAGGCAAGAACAGCAAAATTAGCTTCTATTGCAGTTGACCGATCATATACAGGGTGTTTCAAAACGAGTGTCAGGTTTTTAAGGCTATGTAACACTTATTATGTCAGCTTACAATTATAAATTATACATCAAATGAAAGAGCAACTCAGTTTTTCTTACAAGTGTTTGTCACACAGCACACATTGAATTGATAGAATTCCTCCCAAACCTTGAACAGTGTGTCTGAAGTAACTGTTACAACAACTGCTTCAGTTATGTTTCTTAAATGGCACTTAAGCGTGATTCTTTATGAAACCCAAAAGTAAAAATCACATGGCGTCAGATGTGTGAATGTGGAGCCTATGCAAAATGAGCTCTGTCATCTAGTCCCTTGCGACCAATCCCATGGTCGGTTACTGTCATTTAACCAATCACGTACTGACATTCCTACCTGGAGTTTCCATTGTTTGATTTTGTTCAGTCATGAATTGAGTTATGCACTATCTTGCTGCAAATAAAGTTCTGTGATTCAGCTTCTTCCAGTTGAGGAAAGTCATGGTTCTAGTGCATCAAGATAAGAAACACCAGTTACAGTTACTTCACCAAAAAATATAGGCCCATAAACTTTATGCTGGGCTGTGGCTCAACACATTCTATGTAGAGAATTCTGGTTGTAACTATACCATCTCATGTGGATTTTCTGGCCCTGGGATGCGAGCATTGTGTGTGTTCAGATTTCCACTTAGGTGAAATGTCGATTTATCACTGAAGATGACACGATCCAGAAAATCTTCATTGCCATGCACCATGCAGCAACATATTGTTTGTAAAGTTGGCACGTAAACTGTAGTCAGTAGTGCATGTGCGTAAGTATACAAACAAAACTTAATTTCTCTTCCATTTGATGTATTATAACTAATTGTAAGCTGAATATAATAAATGCTGGAAAGCCTTAAAACTGCGATATTCATTTGGCAGCACCCAGTATTTTTATAAGTAAATCGAATTGAGAGATACCAAGACCCCTCGTGCAAAACAATGGTGTGACACAGACTTCGCAAGGCAATGAACTTACCATAAATAGAGCCATTGTGACCGATAAAAAAATTAAAGTTAGTCAGATCTGGATCAAAGGTATGAACATCTTGTTTGATGTTTTAGAATTGCTCATTATGGTACCAAAAAATGCCTTACGTCTGTGAATGTTCTTCATACGGCACAAGCCACCTGCAGGACAAATGCAACTGGACAAGTTTCCTGTGAAATTCACCAGTGTGTGGTGATGGCAGACATGCCAAGGACTGTTTCATCCTGTGTAGACATCTCCCACATGAGAATATCATTGTCAGTTGGCTGAACAATTTCCTTTTGGCAAATAAGATGTAGCGCCTTTTTCAATTTACTTGTACATTGAGAGTGAAGTCTTCCGTGATGGCACTGTTGTATAAAAC
The DNA here is from genome assembly GCF_023897955.1 of Schistocerca gregaria. Lineage (NCBI taxonomy): Eukaryota > Metazoa > Arthropoda > Insecta > Orthoptera > Acrididae > Schistocerca > Schistocerca gregaria. The sequence goes on from NC_064921.1 coordinate 327,048,704, forward strand.
ATTATCAGTCTTCTTGCCATGTCAGTCAGGCTAAAACCTCAAGCTACGTCCATTGTCTTTGTTAGGAGCAACTGACTGTTAGAACTACTGCTGTGGTAGCCTTATATAGCCCATAGAGGCTTTTGATTGGTCAGTAATTATGTAAAGCTGTCACAGATGGTGTCACTACTCCCACTGTAGCACAAACACTGTGTTAAATATCCGTGGCTCTTCTCTGCAATGAGAGCTTGCTTTCATGTAATACTACGATTATCTCTGCTGTCATCACACACACACACACACACACACACACACACACACACACACACACACACAGGTATTTATACCTGGGAGACAGACTCTTCTAAACAGGGCATAGCATCTTCTTTATCTTCTCAGGTCAGAAAATAGATCTTATATGTTATCTCCCCAGGCCTCTATTTTGAGGGATGTAGTGCCACAGAAAGGAAGGAATGCGGTCAATCGTTCATCACATGAATGTTCAACATTTTAACGTTTCCTTTTCCTGGAGAAAGCTGATTTCATGTCACATGACCCATAGCTCTTCTTTCGGACACATACTTTAGATGATCAATTTCAGAATCTAAGTGGTCCTAATCCGAAACAGTTTTCCTCTGTGTACCAGTATATTTAATGCTGCTCTCTTCTGGACTGGATGGAGAAAACTGTGTGTGTTGGCTTGCAGCACACTGAGTGGCATCCATCCAACTTTCATTTTACCAAAACATCTAAAAATGGCAGCCTTTTCTCTTTCTCTGTCTCAATAGTGAACTGTATGTTTGGGTGCATGTTGCTCATATGTTCATGGAAGTGCTAAAGAGCTGCTATGCTGTGTGGCCAAACCATAAACATGTCATTAACATAATGATAAAATAAAGATGGATGATGGGGAGCTAAGTTTAATGCATGGTTTTCAAAATACTTCACTAAAAACATGGCCCATGGCCATTCTGTCTGTCGTTTCGTAAAATTTACAGCCATACAAGAAATAGGTGGACTAGACCTATGTCATCGTTGTTTCCCACAGTGGCATGACTGGCAGTGGCTGTTATATTTAAATTAAAGCACTTGCGGCACACTCATGAGACAGCATGTGAAAAGCCCATTATCTGAATGACAATGAAGATGGAGTGCCTTGTGCACAAGGTACTGAACATTGGCTGTGAACAAATGCACTGTTGTCATCCATCATACCCATCCTGCACAAGACTGTCATAATAGCAGCCAGTATTACATCTGATGAGCTCATAGTCATATGACAAGCTGCACTTGGTGACAGAAAAGTTCCCTCCAAGTTAACAGCTACCAGTTGCTTGTGAGTGTGTTTTCTCTTTCTCAGCTCATACAAATCGTGTTGCATGTGTGTAGGGTCCTTAAATGACCTATGCAAATAAACAAACATTTGCATCATCCCTGTGCAATACAGATATTATTGGGAGGTATGATTATATCTATGCTGACAGAAAATTAAAAAAAAACTATCATTTTTTTTATCTCATTTGTCTTTTTTCACCAATCTGTGTCTGTCAAGTCTTTTGAGCTGGTGTGATAAAGACATATATAATTGCACTCTCTCACTATTTTGTTAAGTTACAATACCCCAACCACTATATCTGGCGACCAAAACAGGAGAAATTGTCAGTTATGACAGTTGTATAAAACAATACTGTATTGCCAGAATGTATCAGTAGACAGTAAACACAAAGTAAGTGGATTAAGACAAGCAGATAACTATGAAATAATATACTCAATGGACTGCAGTGGTAGAGTAAAACGTTTCCTGGAGAGCAGGACACACTAAGGAAACTTGTCAGATGTGTAGCTAAGCGTAGTTATGTAAGCTTATCGCTAATTCATGTTATGAAGCTTTCTTTCCTTGGCATCTGTAATGATGGATACTCGTGTTATTTGCACTGTATGAACACAGAACTTATACATATTATGTGATAATGTTGTACGCAAATATTTTGTCAATGGTGGGAAATGAGACTGAAAAAATGACAACCTGTGCATGTTAAAGTAAGATGAGACTACTAATACAGAATGTTGACAAATGAACATTCAAAAAGGGAATGCCTGAGAGCAAAAATGATATAAAAAGTGAAGGATGTTATGTGACATAAAATCACAATAAATGTATGTAATATTAACTGTCATGTGTGTTTATGTAAATTTTGTATGATATTGATGTAAAGAATGTAAATGTCATGTTGAAATGTATCTGTACGGAGTAAGAAATATGCACACTCATGTGTCAATATATTTCAAAATGTATATGCTTATGATATCGTAACAATGATGAAATGTAAAGAAAACATGACGCAATGTGAAGTTGAATGTTTTCCAGGACTGCTTATGTGAACTAATAACTGTGAATTTGCTACAAACATTTTGTGAAGGTTTGAAACCCATAATTCCATGTGAGTTCCCATAAAAAAAACTTTTACCACAGTGAGTGTATGGAAAAGAATAAAGGCATTGGAGACCTACCTTGAACCCATTCAGCTATCTTTAGGATGCTAATAGAATGAGCCTGGTTCAACCACTGAAATATGTGGATTACGACAGGAACAAATGCCTGGGCCGTAAACGATGAACCTCTTCGCCACAGCATTGACAGTTTCACTATGCACAAGCCTCAACACACCACGTTGCAGCAATGAGATGAAAACTTTTATAGGCTTAGGTTAAACAAGTGAAATTGTAGTAGGCTCATAGTCAGCTCTGCTTCACTGCAACGTTAACAAACTCAAGTTTGTGCACAGAATATGTCACATGAGGTGCACATGCTGGACAATGTTACAATAGCAGTGGTTAGATTACAATAATCAAATTACAGACTCTGAAATCAAATGTGCCTGCCTTCGCAATCTTTTTTTTTTTATTTATTTATTTTTTTTTAAATAGTGGTAATAACTTGTAAAGTGTACATTAAACAAAATGAGATATACATAATACGTAATGACATGTTCCGGGAGTAAACAATGTAAGCTTGGCTACAAATAAAGGTCACAGTACCCTGCCTAACAGGCCAAGAGTTTCAAGTTCAGAAAAGGGACATACAGCGTGGATGCACCACCACTGTATACCGACGTTGAGTGATATGGATCATGCCTGTGTGTGTGGGGGGGGGGGGGGGAGGGTGTTGTGTAGGTTCTTTACATGAGCTACATATATAAATATTTGTACCATCTCCATGTTGCAAAGATATTGTAGGGGGTATGATTATATCTATCTTTCTCCCAATGTGACAGGGACTTGCATTTTTAAATGAACCTTTTCGTAGACAAAGTCAACGTGAAGAGAGGATAGACGCCGCAGCCACGCAAGCATTGTTCTACATCGTTGGGGAGAAAAGGTAAGTACCAAGCCGTATACCAAAACTAAAAGGAATTAACACTGAATAAATGCATCAGAACTACCACAACATTCTACACACACACACACACACACACACACACACACACACACACACACCTATCTATTCTATACCTGTCTTTCTGGGTAGATAATTTTTGGTGCGGCTAAACGATAATTACTTGAGCTCTGGACAATTCTCATTCTCTCTCCCCCCAACCACTATACACGAAAATGCTGGAACACTTGTAATATGGTGAAAATGCAGCATTTTTTAAAATTACAATAGATGAATGCTACGACCACCCAAATAAGTGTTGTTTCACTTTCAGCATACAACATAGATGTAGTTTTTGCTGTCACATGCTCTGCCAAGCATTTTGTTGAAGGCTGCTGGTATTAGATAATGCACATCATCATGGTATTCCTCCAGATCAGTGATCTAGAGATCTTCGGCTGAATGCAGCCTGAATCAATGTCATTGTAACATATGGCTGAGAACCATAGGCCGCATTCGGACTCCGGGCCGCAGTTTGATGACCACTGCTCTAACTTGAGATGCTGGTTTGTGAATTGCCCTAGCTTGTACTCATCAAACCATGATAGTACATTGCTGCTTTTTTACACATGGATATTTGTCATGATAAAAAAAAGGTCTGGAGGAGAAGTCATGGACCACTAAGGTAACTGAAGTCCATTTTATTGTGGGCTTTCTGTAAAAACCACAAGTACAATCACCATCCAGTATATGATTTTTCTCCTGAAATATTTTACTGTTTCCTTCATTGAAAAGTCAATCACCATGTTCCTGGGCCCATTGGGGTTTTAATGGATTCTGTAGTCTGGTTCATGAACGATGGCAGTTTTCACAGCTCAAGATACGGACAGGAATTGCCTGGTCCAAGCCACAGCTGCAGGAAGTACACACACATGTTCTGCACTTGAAGAAAGCATTTATACTAAAAAGTTATGTCTTGCTTGCTTGTGCAGAATTTGTCATGTACCACCACCATCAGTCTTGATAACTCATGACAAAAAGAATAAAAATTCACTAAATAACTTGCTATGACCACGTTTAAGCTTGCATTGGTTACGACATTCGCAGCAGAGTGCTGAGAACACTACTGAATGCTTCCTGGTTGTAAGAAATGTGCGACATAGATGTGCAGAACAAGCCTAAACTTGACCACAATCATACGTGACTCCAACAATAGTAAGAGATCTACACCACCGTGCATGCAAGGCTGTGTGATGTGGAACGTTATTTGCAACAACCAGTGAACTGTGTGTTCCCTGAAACACTTTCTCCCACCAATGTACCAGTTGAACAACACACTGCCACAAATTCTAATTTTCATAAAGGACAGGCCTTTAACATCTACATTATTGGAAAGACAACAAACATCTTGTCTACAAAATGTGTCAGTCATTCTTCTACTTTTGAAATATAATCATGGCATCACATTAACATCAAATAAGCTTTGTCATTTCCATTATCTCCTTTCCCAGTAATCAGCAAAACGATCTACCCTTTGTCGAAGTCATTTAAATAAGCGTGTTCTCTTGGCAGCATTAAGATTATAGGACAAAAAAAAGTCATGTACCTTCAGTAGCCTGCTGCAGCAGCAATTTGCAGTGACGTGAAAAGGTTGGCCACATTGATTTCATGCTATCTCAGACATCTGACACATTGTTCTATATGGATACACAAATTTCCAGTTTTAGCTGCCAGAGTAAACTTCTGGCTCATCCCAAATTCAGAGCATCAGCTTATACGCAGTACTCCTAGCAGGCACCCTGAAGCCTTAGATAAATGTAGAATGAAATTTTCACTCTACAGCGGAGTGTGCGCTAATATGAAACTTTCTGGCAGATTAAAACGGTATGCCGGACCGAGACTCGAACTCGGGACCTTTGCCTTTCGCGGGCAAGTGCTCTACCAACTGAGCTACCCCAGCACGACTCACTCCCCATCCTCACAGCTTTAATTCCGCCAGTACCTCGTCTCCTACCTTCCAAACTTCACAGCTCTCTTATGAACCTTGCAGAACTAGCACTTCTGGAAGAAAGGATATTGCGGAGACATGGCTTAGATAAATGTATCAGTTTGCATCATTTACATTCAGCCATAAATGTGTTCATCCGACAAGTTACCACATTTTCAGTCCATGGAATTTGAGGGGACAATGTTTGCAAAGGTCTTACAGCTGGTATTCCCTGAGGAGTGTGGTTGTATCCAACCCATTTCTCTGAAGTGTGAGATGGCCTTTATCAATAATAATGAACAAATTTTAAGCTGTTAAATCAAGGTACACATCAGCAGACCACCCATTATGAACATTTTTGGTCCCGTTAAGATGTGAACCAGTTGGTAGCCATTGTGATGTACAAGTTCAGAGACTGATTTTGTAGCCACTTGATTGCTTTGGAGCCAGCCTGTCTGATGGGATTCTTCCTAGGATCCAATTAAAGCAAACTAGGGATAGTTCTGTACTGTGTGTATCATAGCTTGGGGAGTCTTGCAATCATTCCTGTGCATAGCAACAGTAATTCTTGCTGCTCCTTGTCTGATGGGATTGAGTTTGTGCCAGATGGAATGCAGATCTTTGAAACCCATCAGTTTGAGCAGAAAGAAACCTTTCTGAGGTGGACACAAACACTCCGATTTCCAGGCAGTTGTTGGGGGAGGGGGTTTGAAAGCAAAGGCTAACAACAGTTCACCAAACTGGTTGATAACATGTGAGCTGGATTGTAGAACCATCCTGGATTGTACTATTTAAGGCAAGAGTCTGGTTGTTATGCATTCTTACCCATAACTGAGAGAACTTGCTGTCTTCTTATATGAGGTAGACTAACATTGTTTAGCAGTGTGGGTCCAGTGAACAGTTGAAGGCAGAAGTGCATCACATACAATGTGCATGGTTTCTCCATGCAGTCTAGTAGGGAAATGTGGGAACTATTGTGCCATTTGGGTACCCAATACTCAGCTAATGTGTAAACTAAGTCCAATGCTGCTGCTGTCAGTGTTTTTGTCGGTGCCCACGAAGTAGCAGTTGACATCTACAATAAATGATTACTTTTCACATTTGCAGCTGTTTCCTGAATTTGATGTCAGTAGGTAAGTGACTTACCAACGGTAATCTACCCCCTCCCCCCCCAAAAAAAGATGATTAGGAGTAATATTGAACTGTAATATGCAAAGGGGGCAATCAAATGAAATGAAATGAAAAAAATTAAGTGAACCATTTATTATCTCACAAATAATTGCCTTTACTGTTAATACATTTATCTCACTATAAAACAAGGCCTAAGAAACCATGAGTGTAGCCAGGCGCACACCTCTTCATCCAAAGCAAAATGATAGCCACAAATGTCTTTCCTCAGGGCTCCAAAAACATGGTAATCACATGGGGAGGGACTGGGACTATATGGAGGATGTGTAAAGACAAACTTGGCAACATGTGGGCACGCCTAGGTATAATCATGATTCCTCAGGCAACTGCAAACATTCTTTCTTGAAGGCAAAGACCACATTGTATCACAGTGGGGTAAATCCATTTAACATTTATGATGATTTTTGTGACCGTCCTCTTCCACATCTATACACAAAAACCACTGTGAAGTGCATGGCAAAGGGTACGTCCCAATGTCCGATGAGGGTTTCTTCACTTTCCACTTATGGAGTGTGCGGAAAATGATTGCTTGAATACCTCTTGCATGCTGTGATTATTCTAATCTTGTCCTCAGATCCCTATGTGAGTGATACGTAAGAGGGTTTTGGTATGACTCGTCACTTTTCTGGCAGGTTGTGTGCATTTATGCTGAATACAAGGCACAGAAGTGAACTATGCAACATGCCATTGTTCAGTTTGCAGAATTTACTCTGCATGTGGTTGCAATGGGCTTGCGATAGGCAGTTATTCAGCATATTATTCAGTAAGAAGATGATTTTTATGCAGGCAACTGCCTTGATAAATTTCATTATTAAGTCCTCTGTCCACAAACTTCATTTGCTGCCGTTGCACCTAGGAAGACCAACACTTTCTTCTCAAATGAGTGCTTAGAAAGAGTATTATCACTTCCAACAGACACTGTTATTCTGTTTGGAATAAACTGTTCAATCAATTTGTTTAACACATTGACTGCCACACAACTGGTGACAGACATTTCACTGCCAGGCCACGCCATGGCATCTAGCTAAGGCTCAGGCTCTGCTGTGGCTGTCAGCAGGCCCACAGTGTCACGCCTTGATGTGGCCACCAGTGGTCTTGTCATAGTCAGCATATTAAGAAGTGAGCAATTGCTGTAGCTTTTGTGGAAGCTTGTCATCTCTTCCCAGCTTCAGCAATGTAGTAACTTTTAGTCTCCTTGAAGAGTGGTGGAAGTCTTACTCACTTGATTCCAATGTGCAGATTAAAAAAGCACCAAGTCAGCTTTTAGTGTGTGGCCTACAGTATTTTTAAGTGGTTCCAGATGTATGACGTACAAGCCTTTCTGGAGGTTGCTTAAGCCTTACTGCACTTCTGAAGGTGTAAATGGTTGGAGCAAGCTCATGTTGCTGAGGCAGTTCGCTTTTTTACTTTCCACTGAATTTCTTATCTGCTGCTGTGCTGGAAGTTGGGACAAGGTGGTTTCTATAAAGTGTTGCATATCTTCTGAAGGTATTTGAGTGATCCAGCTTATGAATGACACACCAGGCTTACCTGCTGGAATGTGTCAGATTCTTGATCTACAGTTTTCATCCATCTATCTTTCTTGACATGATGCAGTGATTTCAGAAGTTCTGAGTTGCTTCATTCAGTAGTAAGTCTGCTAGTCTTCTAATACTGTCCCAGTATATAATCTTTATGGACTACTACTTGAACACTTGTTTTAACTCATCTCACATCAATATCAGGGTATTTGCCACATGGTTTATTTGTCATCCAAAATGTTTCATAACTACTGCCTGTCAGTAGAGAGCAAACTAAACAGAATTTTCTTTGATAACAGCAAGTATGAGCTGATGTTCCAGAACAGTTGTTTCTGATATGCTGCTACAGGAAATATGAAACGAAGAAATTACTCTTCATTAATAAGTGATCTATAGTTTTGTATAGGTATGATAAAACATCAAGTAGACATTGGAGAACACATCATACATAACAACTGTACAGTCGTTTGAGTAATAGGTTTCTTGGGAGCTCTGATTTTCCAGACCGATTAAAATACTCACTGGCACATTTTAAAAATGGAATAGGTATAACTCAGTCAGTTTGACTTGCTAACTACCAAGGTTGTCTAACTAATTAATGGAAAATCTCATATAAAGATGTGAAACAATTACTAACAAAGAGATAGAGGGGCTGGCCAGTACTTACCTCAGCTCAGTACAGCCGATAGAAACACAAAAAACAACCGAAAATTTAAGTTCCTAGCTTTCGGAATAAATGTTCCTTCATCAGGGAGGAAAGAGGGGAAAGAAAGGGAAGAAGGGAAAGTGGATTTAGTTACTCACAACCCAGGTTATGAAGCAACAGGGAAAGGAAAACAGGGAAGGTAGCAAGGATGGAGGCATGGTTGTCAGAGGGAAGCCAAAGATATTCTACTGCAGGTACTGTGCCAGCTTCAAACCAAAGAGGATGCATACAGAAGTAAAGAGGTGTATAGTATAAAGATGTAGGATGAAAAGATGCATGAATGGCTACAGAGGAAATGGAAAGAGGAGAAGAGTGAAAAGTAAATGGGAGTGAGGTTGTTCAAGGTTCTTCAACAAACTGTTTTCCTGATTAGCAACACATATCAGTTCGCATATTTTGATATCACTTTCAAAAGGTCTGGAGTGGAATGAAAAAGAGAAATGCTATTTCTCTGTGTGTGATGAACAAGAGATGTTTTGAACTGACAAACATTTGATTGTGCAATACTTTTTCTTAATGTGAAGATAAATTATTACTGATGGTTACCCTTGTTATCTAGAAGTTATTTATGTGCAAACTAACATAGTTCTCATTGAAACATGATACAGCACAGAGAGCTATGGGATTTTGTTTTTAATCAATTGCATTTCTTCAGTTACCTCACTGATTTGCAACTGAACGCATCATAATTACGAGTAAAGCAAACTTATTTCTGCAGGTGACAAGTGACACTTAATAAACTATTAACAAGTAGGTGGTATCACTGTGTGGCTTAAAGTAAACATATCTTTCTAGGAACAAGTAAGCTTATACTTTCAGAGGCAGAACTCTCCTAAAAGTGTCAAGTTATCAAAACCAGCTGGTTGAAAGGTCAGTGATATCAAGTATTTTAATTTATTAGAACTAAAGATGGATAAAAGATTTTTTCAAAGCCTCATGTTCAGGATCTTGTGCAGAAATCAAGCACTGCTGTCTTCACTAAGAGATTAATTGCTACTGTCACTTTAACATGAAGGATGGTTTACTTCCCTCTTTTGTCTCTCATGGTAAATCTACAGTGTCAGTTTCTGAAGTTCTTGCAAATTGTTATTAGTGTGCATCAGAATTTTGACTATTTTTTTATCATTCAACAAGATTAGGAGGTAATTAAATGGGCTCATTGAAAACCAACTACAGCATTTACTCAGTGAATATGAGGGAGAAAAAATATTTGTACTTTGATAACACAGTCGTAACTACTCCATTGACAAGTGTTACATATTCACCAGATTCCACTAAAACTATGGAAAATCCAAATTTTTAAGCTGAAATTGCAAGGCTCCCTTTTGGAACACTCTCCTTATTCCATACCACAGTTCCTCGGTCTAGTTGACAGCCTTTTGTTGTAACTGTTACTTAAATGTAAGAACTGCCATTAACCTCACATCAATTATTTAATAGCAGCCTGTAAATAATTCATTATTGTAGAAAATGTATGTATATTGAATCAGAATAATGAAGTGATTGACAGTTGGACACGGAAGAGAGGGGTTTTGTAGCACTGTTATGCGCAAGTGCAGTATGTCTTCAGTAGCAGTGCAGTTGTGGAGTTCCATACTTAGTATGTTCATACACTTCCTGTTAACCTGCAGACTCACAGTAGTCTTATCACTTTCCTAAATGATTTCAGAATATAGAACTGTTCGCTACACTAATGGTAAAGACCACACTTATCTTCTGCAGTTTGTGACTTATTTCATAACTGAGTAGTTACAATACAAGTGGTCCCTTGGAACTTGAGAAAAAAAGTAAAACCTGTTTAATAGGACTCCAATCACAATGGTCCTACTGGCAGCAACAAGGCCTTGTCTTCCCCAGGCCAGGTATAAGGCAATACAACAGAGAATCGGAGCAAGATGGAATTTGTCTTGGCTCTTGTAAAAGGCTCACAAATAGCAAAAATGCACATTTAAGTATAAAAGAAAAGAACCAAAACCAAACCATTGGACTCCTAATGTGAAACCTACAAAGGAAAATCACTTTTTTTTATAGGATATCAGGAATAAGAGAGATTGCAACCCACCATAAAGATGTCCCACTAAGTTGGTGACAGCCACAATGAAAAACCTAATACAGATGCAGCTGTTGGCCAAAGCCTTCCTCAGAAAATAAACACACACATTCACACAACCATGAACACTTCATGCAGACTTAGCCACCATCACTGGCAGCACACAACCAAGAACACCTCAACGCACACTCGGCCGCCATCACCAGCAGCTCCGACCAGATTCCACTCAGAGTTGCCAGTGATTGTGGCTGAGTGTGCAAGAAGTGTTCTTGCTTGTATGTATGTTTACTTTGCTGAGGAAAGGTTTGGGTGATAGATGCACGTGTAATAGTCTTTTTGTTGTGCTTGTCTGCAACTTAGTGGGTCGTCTTTACAGTGAGTACCAATCTACCCTATTCCTTATATTGTTGTTATTCGAATCTGGAGTCTCCCTAGTTTATTTTAGCATCACACTGCTTCTTAAAAACCTCTAAAATGTGCTCAGTTATCAACTGAAGCATATTAATATTAATCGTAAATACAGACTTTTCTCTGACAATCCCCCCCCCCCCCCCCCCCCATTCAAATGTCAGCAAAAACATGAAAAGACAATTTGGTCTCCTGCACCTTTAGCGGCTTTGTTTGTCAAAACTTAGAAGTACAGAAATGGAGAAACTGAATCCATGTTTAACATATATTTGTACATGAAACTGTGACTATATGCTCTACATAAAATGATTACAACAATTTAAGGTGTTTCGTCACTTTATCTACTAACGGACTAGGTCCTGGGCCTATTCCTAGAACAGTTGCACATCCAGGTTCTAATTGAGTTCTTCCTGCATCTCGTATGAGACATGAAACAAGATTTAGCTCTTCTGCTTTTCTCCTGAGTTCTAATAAACACTCTTCTCCATCCTTATCTCCTTTGACAATTATTTTAGGCTGGCCTACACACTCCCATAAATTTAAAATATCTGGAGCTCTCGTCTGGCACCTTTTGTAACAAGACAAAGCTGCATGGGCACACTGAGAAGCCACTTTCCCTTTGCCCATTTGTAAATCAGGTCTGACAATTAATACCATTTTCACATTATGTCCTGTCTGTGCTGCTGCTATTGCAACCTTCCAAATACTGCTTTTTTTAAAGATGCCCCTGCTCAAAAGAAGCTGACAAGTGAAGGCTATTCCTGCCCCTGCAAAGAAGGCCGTGTAGACATCCATGTCATTAACTTTTAGATTTCTCAATTTCCTTCAGCACTAATCTGTTTCTTCCTGTACACTTCCATACAATTACGAAATTCATTCACAACATCTTGACACTTTCTCCAGTCTTGTGTTTCAGCAATACATTCCTAGAATACAGGAAAGGTATTATTACTTTTATTATTACTATTGTTATTATTTACTATGCAACACGATTATTTTCTACAGTTAAAGAAATCTTTTACAACAGTTACATATGTGTAGATGCAGTCAGATACAAACAAAGACTAGTGAAGGTGAAATGTTGACTAAGAATACGACTATAATTCAAATGACAACCACCAGCCAAATGAGTGCCTGGCTATGTATTATATACTGATACGGGATGTTCACATAAGCCCTCATAAAAAAGAGTATTACAGGCTGTGCTACTTCAGTGAAAAGAGCTACCAGTGAAGCTGGACACATATATGCATGACGTTAACACACAACTCAAAAGCGAATTATTTGAGAGTAACATTGTATATACTTCAGTAATCTGCCTTACTGAAAATCATATGGACAAAACAAGAGTTTCGTCAACAAGCAGCAGGTTGCGAATAAATATAATGCAATACTGTTCAGACAAGCTGTTATAATACTGTAGTTATTAAATGCTATATAAAAAAAGACAGTTTAGCAGAGGCAGATAACGTATAAAATTGACTGTTTGGGCTAATTTCGAAATCCCACAGCCGAATCAAATTCTCTTAATAGTCCTCAATAACACAGCAAGTTCTACTAGTGATAATATACACCAGTAGAAATGAAAGCATCATAAAAAGGTAACAGTATCAGCATACCTGAACCTTGTAATGTAACGCTAGGCATCCTGTCTTCTTTAACATTTTTTCTACGTGGTCTTCAACATCGTCATTTTCTAGGGGTCTCATGTTACGATCAGTTTCACTTTTATCGCTACAAAAGTATTGTATGAAAATCATTAACTGGGCGTTTACTGATCTGTAATGAGAAATAGACCACAAAACACAAGTGTACATTACATAATACTTACACACGACATGTAAAATAACAACTACAGTGCTGATGAAGGTGATTTTAAATATCCCTGTGTAACAGAAACATGGAAAGTAAAATTATAATTCTGGAAGGATCAGGGCATGCACGATACCACTGTTACAACAACCCGACAAAATTGCGAGGTGTACCACACTCAACAGTCATAAACAAACAACGACGTAATTATTTTCACTGATTTACACGTTCAAAGCACTCGATAAAAGAGGTGCACATGCATTGAGAACTTGCACAATGTGTAATATATTCGCCATCTGTATGTACAACAGATTACATGTTCCGTGATACCATGCTTGCGTGTGTAATTCAGTTACACAGTGACAAATAACAAACTAGGTATTCAAAAATGATGTAAAACAATATCTCTTTATTCACTCGTTCTACGATTTATTTGAAATGAGGCGTAATTTCCAGTAAACTCCAGTGTTTATGTTACAGATATCTTAACTTGTAGATAACTGATAATGGAGTGTGTAAAGCTGCGTACACACTAGGGCAACGAAGGCCAACGAACGACAGAGACTGTATTCAGCCGTAAGTTGGTCGCCATTGCACTGACGTTCGGCCTCTCATCCACACCTGACAAAAGGAGTGAAGCCAAGGGACTGGACCATTTGGAACCATAATTGACTCTTGCAACTAGCCATTGTTGCTCCTGTTTTTTGTTGTTGTAAAAACGCGTGTTAATTCTAATTTTATCGGCCGATATTGTGAGGGAAGAAAAGGCTTTAAGTCGTCGCATGAGCAGAGTTTGTTTTGCTGCAAGAAGATGATCATCAGAAAAAGAAGAAGGAGGAAAGACGCTGGTGAACGACCTCTCTTAAAACTAATGAGCAGCGTGATGTGACTAAATGTCTCCCTTAAAGCTGAATCGCAACATCGGCTATTTCATAATTTTTAAATCATGAAAACTACAGATTACGAATTGTCATTGAATTGTGTAGGCCCTAGTACTAGCGCTAATACTACTACTAAAATTTCGAACGATAGCACGTTTTTTAGAAGTTCAGCATTAAGTTAATAGTCACTTCCAGTTTTCTTTCTCTTTGTCGTTCATGGGGAAAAGATGTCAATAACGACACTGTATTCTTTATCACGTTGTGCATTCACTACTTTCTAATAGCTGAGTTATTTTCCTCCAGGCGTCTAATCTCTTCAGTTTGTTTTTATAACCAGAGTTCATAGGAGCCCATCAACAATTCCATTCACAATAAACTCTATCAGCTTTAGTGCTGTCTCCATATTTCACTCTGTACTCCAGTATTTTTTAACACAATAAAATACACACCCTAAGCGAGAGATGGTATTACTTGTAGGTGGAAACAGTGACTGTTTAATTTAATTTTATGAGTAGAGCCACAAATCGCATTTAGTATGTTTTATTGACTGGTTTCGCTCTTTAATTTCGCAGCCAACTGCTGTAATTTAAACTCTAAATTCCAGAGTTTCATGTTAAATTAAAGAGTGAAACTAATCAATAAAAAATGCTAAGTGTGACTTGTGGCGGTACTGAAACCCTTAAATACAGGCCCATTCTAGAGACAACAAATCGTTATATGTTGCCAACAGTTAAAGTGAGCTCAACACCAGTTTCAAGTGAAAAAAACCACCAGAAAACTACTACCAAAAATACCCCTACTTTCATAATCGATAAAATTTCCACTAACAATTTTTTAAAATTATTATGAAAGAAAACAAAAAGTATGTTAGTAATTAGTTTCCTTTATTAATAAGTACCATAATAAAATATCCACAATCATTAAATGAACTTACAGTAAATAAATCAGCAAGTCAAGGTTAGGAACATACAAAGAGTTCTATAACAAAAGCTAATTATTTAACGAATTCATCTTCTTCAGATGAATCATTTTTGTCTGCATCATCATCATTGTCATTTTCAGATTGATACGATTCTTTGGTACTGACTTGTTTTACAATGTTTATTGGAATTTCATTTTCGTAGCAGGATATTCCTTCAAACCTGGAACCAGCAGTTAAAAGATTTAACTTCATTCTATTCCTCTGCTTGTTTTTTTATTACATTCATACTACTAATAGTCACTCAACATCGGCATTGGAATGATGCAATATTAGGAGAGAGATCGTAGAAGTCGCTAATTCCTCAAATCTGGATTCCCCTTGAGTATCTTTGAAATGCAATACTTCGTTCCAAATTTTTATGTGTCTTTGGTCTCGTTCTAGTTCAGCAAAAGAATTTGTCGCCATTGATCATCCATTCTTGCTATAAATTGAACACTTTGATTGAGCTGAACTATTATATCAATTAGATTTTCTTTTTTGTGGTTAAGTGCTTGTTCAATACTTATTCTGGAATGTTTTTCATGAACATCAAATTTTCTGGTAACCTGTTTTTTATTTCTTCAATCAGACTTACTATAAATGTTATGCACCGATTAGACATTTCCTCATCTTCCAGTGGTAATACTTTTTCTCTCATTTCAAGCAGCTACTTTTCAAAGTGGAATTCCAGATAACATCTTCGATGGAAGGAATCATGAATATTTTGAGTACAAATGTTAGCTTTATTTGCAGGTTACGTAACTTTGCTGATAAGCATGTCTATGAGGTTGGTCAACTCAAAGAGTTGACTCGAACATTTTATTGACTCTGTGTATTTCAATTAATATTGGATGTAAAAATGAAACATATGCCTATTAATCTCATTAACAAACATAGTGTCCAATAACTCTGTCATGTGCCACCTTTTGCGGATTTAAGCTACAGAAAAAATGTGTTTTTAGCTCTGTACATTGCGTGTATATTCTTGATACAGTGGATTCTATTGACAACCATCTTGTCTGGCATGCTTGAACTATTTTCAACGGTTTCTGTCCATCGTTGATGGTTTTGTATAGCTCCTTATTAAGAGATTGTCTGTCTCTTTAGTTAAAAATTCCAAATTTCTCAGTAAAAATGTTTTTGGAGCAACTGAAACAGCTAGTTGCAAGGAATGGTACAAGCAACATACTCAAATCAGGTGTGGTATATTTCTTTAAATTTCGTAAATACTCTGTTATTTACTCCAACAATAACAGAGGCATTATCTGTACCAAGGTTGATTAAATTTTCAGGTCACAAATCGAATCATTGAAGTGTCTTCTTTATAGCAGAGACAATAGCTTCAGCATTACCCTCACGCAGTTCAGCAATGTCAAGGTACGTAGATACTATTTTATGGTGTAATTTACTGTAATAAACTATGAGCAATCCCAAATATTTGTGTACAGCAGTATCAGTAGATTCATCAGTTAATAAGCTAAATGGTCGATCTTTGTAATCTTCTTTTAGAACACCAGCGAAATGCGTTGCCAACACGTTTTTCATACCTGAGGTGGACTTAGTTCCGCCCAGCTGAACTTTTTCGATATCTTATTCACGACTGTGACCATGTGGGAGAAAACGGTCTACTATATGTCCCGAGTTCGAGTCTCGGTCCGGTACACAGTTTTAATCTGCCAGGAAGTTTCATATCAGCGCATACTCCGCTGGAGCATGAAAATCTCGTTCTGGAAACATTTCCCAGACTGTGGCTAAGCCATGTCTCTCCAATATCCTTTCTCTCAGGAGTGCTAGTTCTGCAGGGTTCGCAGGAGAGCTTCTGTAAAGTTTGGAAGATAGGAGACAAGGTACTGGCAGAAGTAAATCTGTGAGGACGGGGCGTGAGTCGTGCTTGGGTAGCTCAGATGGTAGAGCACTTGCCTGCGAAAGGCAAAGGTCCCGAGTTCGAGTCTCGGTCTGACACACTGTTTTAATCTGCCAGAGAGTTTCAATGCAAGTCTTGCTTCTTCCTTGATTTATTGCCAATGGGCTGTGACTTAAAAGCAATTTCAGGCTGCATCGTTACAACCTGCAACAATTTACTTAGTCAAAGACAGGTCAATGATATAAAACCGATCAATGAATGACTAATCAATTTAATAAAAAGGGTAGCTTACTTTTTATTTTGTAGATGTTTCTTTGACATCCCATGAGACTTCAAATTTCCATAGTGACTCCTTAAAACTATACCACAAAATTTGCACTTCACTGTCTGACACATAGTACTTTCAATAACTGGAAGCCAATCTTTGAATTGTTGGTCTTGAAGCCAAGAATCTCGAAACTACTGTGTATATTGTGGTTTCGGTATAGTCGTGAAATAATACCATACACCGAGAGTCACGATTGTATAGTGCACACACCGAACGACGACAGTCGAGTTACCTTTTATGCACATCTGAAGTGATGCACCCTGCGTGAGCCAAGAAGTGCTCAGTGGGTATTCAAAGCGACAATCGAATACGTGAGCACACATTATTTGAAACTGGTTGCTGCACTCCCTGCACCTGTGCAAGCCGCTTTTGCTCGTCAAATGAACTATAACTAGGTGCTACTAAATACTGTTCATTCTATAGGGAATCCCTGCATGTAGTGTATTGAGTGTGAAGGATCGTTTGATGTCACATTGTAATGCATCAGTGTTGTCTTTGCAGCTAAAGCTCCTGAAACCAAATGAAGTAGAAGTAACATATTTCGAAGCATATAAATAGGTCAATGGTTGAGAGACTGCATTTTCAGTAACTGAAACTGAATTCTGCTACACCACCAAAAACCCACCAGCCACTAGAAGCAATATTTCGCCATTAAAAGAAGGGTAGAAACCACCAGTTTTAGTGGAAAATCCACTAAATTGGCAACACTAATCGTCACTGAACCAAAGGACATTCGACGTGTTGTTCTCACTAGGGGAGAGGTCCCAGCGGCAACCGACCACCATGCTTTGAAGTTACCTTCAGTAGACCGAAGCACAACCAAGGCCAAACGCTTCATTGGCTCTGATTTGCTGCACATATACACTAAGCAAATCTAGGCTAGCGAAATGGTTTGCTGTCTTCCGTTGGCCTTCTTTGGTCTAGTATGTATATGCCTTAATGTAATTGCTTTCTTTTAAGTAAAGGCCGCTCAGCACCCAATAATCTGCACAAATATCTGTCTATGTAGTAAAAAGTCGCAAATCTCGTGTGCTTATACGACACAATTTCAATACAGACTGTCTACTGCAGGCGCACCTTCTGTTGGCCTAGGAAAGAACATTCAATGACAAGCAGCTACTCCCCCAAAAAGAGTATTTAAGTTCATGACGCTATATTGACAGTGCAGGAAATTATGCTGTGGCCTGTGCTCCTCACCCTTAAAATTGTTAATAAAGTGACAGAGGTAGCAAGAACGATCTAAATAGTCAAGATAGTGGTTGTTAATGCATCAGTTGATTTCAAATATCAATGTACTTCGAGAGTTACATGGTGAACCTGACGACTGGTGAAATTGTTTGTGAGTGGGCATGGAGACACATAAATACCTACTGGGATGCACTACAATATTTTGGACGAAGTCTCAACTGGCAACAGATGTGGAGGCCGCGTCTACTAACCATCCAACAGAAAGCCCATAATATACTAAAACTACTAATAGGCCAAACTTGAGGATGACACCCCTACACTATTCTCCATGCCCTGATATAACCCATTCTCTGCTGTGTGAATGTTGCTGGGATCTGCACCTCACCCAAGTTCTGTAAGTCTGTCCAAATTCTTCAACACCATGGACTCCATCTCACTTTCCACATCCGTTTACCTTTCCCCACTTGGATCCTCTGCGATGCTTTCAAATATCCACCCCTCCGACCCACACTGAACAACACTGCATCTCCTGTACTATTTGCAAACTATATTCCAATAACCCCATTGTCTATCCTCTGATCACAAACCCTCATATACTGTTAATCCTTCACAAAAATGTCCCTCTGGCCCTACTCCTACACACACTCCTTATTCTATCTCAATGCAACTTCAAGCACCTCCCTGTCCTTGACAATGCGATGTGCCTCAATATTTATCCCTCCTACCAACTTTAGCTCTTCCACACCTATCCCACTAACCATCAAGCCCCCCTCTCCTTCTCCCTCTCCATCCATACGTATTCCTTTCCTCGTGTAACCATTACCCTCCTCATTCATAACTGTCTGTGTTTCCACTATCCACCTCTCCTCCTCCTATTATCTCCATCGTTTCCCTACCTGACAGTTCCTGTCTCTCTACCCACACTCCTCAACCATGTGGAACATAGTCTTTTTTCCAACAGCACTTCTCACTGACTGCAACTCCTTCAGATTTTAAGTGAGAGTGTAGCACTTCAGCGTTTATCTTTACATAAAAATTTCACATTTCTGCAGTGTTTTTTAAAAAGGTATATATATATACTGTCGGTCCATCTGAAGGTTCGGATGAGATTATCTCGAAAACTATACATCAGTTAAAAATAGTAGGTAAGACAAGTTCGTAAGCTCAAAGAGGGACATCAAATGATACTACACAGGGCCTCGAGCCCCCACCCCCTTTTGGTGGAGTGGGGGTAAACTTTTAAGTCTTAAATGGAAACACCAATTTTTTATTGCAGATTCGGGAACTCCATAAAAAGTAATCAAGTTTTGTCCGAAACATTTTTTTAAGCCATTGACAGATGGTGCTGAAATCGAGAAAAAAAGTAAAATTGGGGAAAAACTATGATTAATTTAGAATTATCCTAGAAAGACGTATCAAATCGAAAAAAATGTGCACCAATTCTTTCTTTAAGCCAAATTAAGCTATTTTTTTACAAAATGTATCCTATCCACAGTTTTTGATGGCGGGAGGCGGAATGGTATTAAAATCTCGTTGGGGAACTCTTCACAATTGCATTACTCCCCGTGGCCAAACGGCGAACTATGAGTCAGTATAAAGGTCAGTGCAGTGCGATCAGACGTCTCTTCACTTTCAGATTGTGAACTGTAAACATGAACTGATGAAAGTAAATTATTCCTTAGCCAAACATGGCTCACTAGCCTCTTACAGAGATTGTTTATATGATGTTAATTTTAGGTGAATTTCATAACAATTACGGTGCAGCTGCACAATTGTAGCAGATCGTTTCCCAAACACACAACATCCAAGTGAAAATATTATTCGAAATTGCACTCAATGAGGTCGAAATGGATATATGCACCATCCACCTTGTCATCGTGAATACAGTAAAAATGAAGCTCGTACTCTTACTGTTCTCACCTGTGTTCAACAGGATCCCGAAATTAGTTGTTTTTTAGCAGTCCATTTTTGATTTTTAATTTAAAATAAAACAACCACAAATTTTGTTTCTCATTTGTATTTTTTTTATATTCACTTGGCTGAAAAGCAAAATATTATACCCCTGACAGCCCATCTGGCCCCACATGCATATGGAGTGATGGGGATAAACTAACAATAAAAGAAAAAATACCTCTTGTCCTTGTAACTCCTCATATAACACGGAAAAAATGCTTTTATGATGATACTAATTTTACCACATGAACAGCTTGTAGCGAAAATGCGATTTCTGACAGCAAAAATAAGTTACAAAAATTTAAAATTTCGATAGCAGTGTCTAAACAAGCATGGAACGAAACAATAACTGAGACATTCAAGGATATATAATTGCTCTGAAGAGGGATTCCTTGAAGACAAGTTACACTACTGGCCATTAAAATTGCTACACCAAGAAGAAATGCAGTTGATAAACGGTTATTCATTGGACAAACATATTATACTAGAACTGACATGTGATTACATTTTCACGCAATTTGGGTGCATAGATCCTGAGAAATCAGCACCGAGAACGACCACCTCTGGCTTTAATAATGGCATTGATATACCTGGGCATTGAGTCAAACAGAGCTTGAATGACGTGTGCAGCTACAGCTGCCCATGCAGCCTCAACACGATACCACAGCACATCAAGAGTAGTGACTGGCATATTGCGACGAGCCCGTTGCTCGGTCACCATTGACCAGTCGTTTCCAATTGGTGAGAGAACTGGAGAATGTGCTGGCCAGGGCGACAGTCGAACATTTTCTGTATCCAGAAAGGCCCATATAGGATCTGAAAAATGCGGTCGTGCATTATCCTGCTGAAATGTAGGGTTTTGCAGGGATCGAATTAAGGGTAGGGCGACGGGTCGTAACACATCTGAAATGTAACGTCCACTGCTCGAAGTGCTGTCAATGTGAACAAGGGGTGACCGAGATGTGTAACCAATGGCACCCCACACCATCACTCCGGGTGATAAGCCTGTATGGCGATGATGAGTACATGCTTCCAATGTGTATTCACTGCGATGTCACAATCATGGATGCGACCATCATGATGCTGTAAACACAGCCTAGATTCATCTGAAAAAATGATGTTTTGCCATTCGTGCACCCAGGTTCGTCGTTGAGTACACCATCGCAGGCGCTCCTGTCTGTGATGCAGCGTCAAGGGTAACCACAGCTATGGTCTCTGAGCAGATAGTCCATACTACTGCAAACGTCGTCGAACTCTTCGTGCAGAAGGTTGTTGTATTGCAAACGTCCCCATCTGTTGACTCAGGGATCGAGACATGGCTGCACGATCTGTTGCAGCCATGTGGATAAGATGCCTGTCATCTCGACTGCTAGTGATACGAGGCCATTGGGATCCAGCAAGGTGTTCCGTATTACCCTCCTGAATCCACCGATTCCATATTCTGCTAACAGTCATTGGATCTCGACCAATTCGAGCGGCAGTGGCGTGATACGATAAACCGCAATCGTGATGGGCTACAATCCGAAATTTATTAAAGTCGGAAACGTGTTGGTACGCATTTCTCCTCCTTACAAGAGGCATCACAACATTGTTTCACCAGTCAACGCCGGTCAACTGCTGTTTGTGTATGAGAAATCGGTTGGAAACTTTCCTCATTTCAGTACGTTGTAGGTGCCGCCACTGGCGCCAACCTTGTGTGAATGCTCTGAAAAGCTAATCATTTGCGTATCACGGCATCTTTTTCCTGTAGGTTAAATTTCGTTCTGTAGCACGTCATCTTCGTGTTGTAGCAATTTTAATGGCCAGTAGTGTAAGTATCTCAGTCATGATATGTAATTCAGATGTGTTTTGAACTTAACATATTATAATAAAATCATGGGAGTGGAAAACGAGATATTTTTCACTTTGTTTATGAAAATACAGGATTTTCTGTTCCCTGTCTGAAGTCATATCAGTAAGCACCAGAACATAAAACTTCATTCTGAACTGTAGATAAAGATTCATAGTCTCTATGGAAAGTTTTCTTTTGGTAGTGTGGTGGTGAACTGCAGTTTACCAAAAGTTCACTCTTTTTATTAACTACATGTTCCCTAGAGGCTAAGTGTATGGACACATAAATATCCCTATGTTTCTGAAGACACTGCTGCAAGATAATCTTTTGTTAGTTTAGTATGATGTGCTGACATTACTACACCGTACAATAAATAATTTTATTTTTTACTACATAGTCACAAAAGATTATGACATAGGATAGTACTGAGAGGAAGTGTGCTAGCAGCCCCTTATTTAGGTCAAAAGAACATGTATTTCTAAATGGAAAAAAGGAAGAACTAATAATTTTGGTTGTCTGCAATGATTATTTTGTTATTAAAGTTTCCAGTTTGCCATTAGGTCAACTGTTCTTGTTTTTTCTATCAAAGAATTATAAGCAGCTGCCTTCTTATCTAGCTCACTGGATGCCTTAGCCTAAACTTTCCAAAAAAACATGTGGAACTACTACATATTTCAGTAAATTCAGCAATGAACTGCTTAACACACTGACACATATCAACCATTTTGGAATTCACTGCCTCAGCAAAGACGAGAAACACTAGATTGAACAAACAGCTATCTCAAACACGTTTTGCCACTTTTTGCACAACAGTCTCCTGTCTGCATGGTTACTTAACAGGGTGTTTTAATACATCACTGTGCTGTTGTGCTTAAATTAAAAACTGTTTAAATGTCTGAGCTGAATTCAATTTTCAGACAAGATGTATAATTTTGAAGTATTTGTTTAAAATTGTAGCGACTGTCCAAATTGATGAAAATGGAGAATAGTCAAGAAAGTAAGGTATCTGGTAAGACAGACAGTAGGAAAGCAAAAGACAGTGGAAGGGAAGCAGCAATAGGACAGAACAGATATAGTGAGGTATAATTAAGATTTGAGAATGTGGATCAGTGCAGCAGTTGTTACTTAATGTAAATATAGAAGAAAGAAATCTATCAGATAAGGAATGTACTGCAGGTTTGAAGAATGTTTGGAGGAAAAAAATAAAAATGATAAACAGAAAAAGATTAGGGACATGACATCAAAACACCAGAGTGTAAGGAAGGGACTGAAGTTTCTATCTATCAGGGGCACAATTGACACTTTGAAAATTTTATTAGAACAAATGTTAAAAGCAAAAGAGGATAATACTAAGGAAATTAAAGGAGGGATGGGATAATTAAAGGAAAATTGGACAGAGTGCACTATGGACCAAAGGAAGAGTTTAGAAGTATGAGGAACAAGACACAAAGTAAATTTAAGAATATGAGGATAAAATTCTCTAGGGAATTATACACAAGAGTGAATAGTTTGGGTACTGAAGCCAAAAAATGTAAGACATTTAGACTATTAAGCATTTATGCAAAAAGCACAAGGAGATATAGTGAACTGATGGGAAACCTTAAGAGCCCAGTGAATAGAATGATACAAAACTTGCAAAAACAAGCTACTGGTGTGTGGAAAGGAAATCTGATCTGCAGAGAAAGTTGGAAGAAGTAAGGCAGGAGAAAGGGATAGATAACAGAAAAGAAATAGGGGATCTCAGACAAAATACAGAAGAAATGCCACAGCTGCTTACTCAGATAAATAATAAGATAGAAAATGTTAAAAGATATTTAGAAGATAGATTTGTGTAAGGAATAAGCCTCTTAGAAATAGTTTCAGCATTGCCTGATTGATCAGAAATTTAAGCTAGAAGGGAGTTTACATCTTTTAATTTTCGTCAGGGCTATTAAGAGAGATTTACCAAATAAATGGTTTGAAAAATAAAAAAACTGATTTTGTTAGGAGTTTGTCAGAGGGTGATAGTGTTTCATGCCCTCACAAGTCCATTCTTGAACAACCACCCGAATTATTTTCAGAAAAAAACTTTCAGAATGCATGTCCTGTCTGTGGTACTAGTTTTAAGCACATTACATTTCTCTGGCTGTCAAACCAAAATCTTCCTGAATTAAAATAGTATGATAATGAATCTTACAATTTCCTCAAAATTTTCTCTGAACTACTCTACCGCTACAGTTTTTGAGGTGATGGTCTATTAATGCACCCAATTACCCTGTTTGAGCCACTTCTGATACTTATCTTCACCCAGGTTATTTCACATTTGTCGTCTGTAACAATATTACCAAGTACTATTGGCTCCTTTATGGCAAAAAATATACTGCCACCATTAATGCTTAGCATATGCCTATGATATAAATTGTAACATGAACTTAGGAGATTACAGCTATTCACTTCCAGTTTCAGTCAATCTACAATTCTTAATACTATGTGGGCATTATTATGTGAAACAAGTGTGCCTAATTCTGACATCTCACAATGGATGCACATGGAATTTATTAATACCACATTAACATTTCATCTTACTAATCAGCTAGGGTGAATGTTCTATTTTGAGGATAGTCTTTCTATGACGGCAATGGGTATATCATCATTAACTATATGAAGAGATTACTCCAATAAAAAAAACATAGGAATGCCATACATGCTCTGCTATCTGAACAGCATTTTTAGTCGTTTAGTGCGCTCCTGACAGACTGAGAGGGACCCTGCAAATCTCCAGCTGATATTAGAGGCCAAAAAATCAGCATCTGAGATTATCAAAAAATTGTCTGAACCCCTGGTTTGGAGCTTTCACACGGCTTCAAACCAGAGAACTGCTGTGGATTCCGGACATGATGATGCAAATAGTGAGCCATACCCAACCCTTGTGTAAAGTTAGTTCTTTTCAGTAATACAACAGACTCTCTAAAGAAATTGTGGATTGTCTCAAAACACAGCTAACGTAATTGGTGCCTACAAGAGTTGTGATTTGCAAACATTTGCATCCATTGTGTACAATAGCTGCTGACAGGGCCCTCTCCAGATCTCAGTTGATTATTTCTGGAAAACATGCTGAATGCATGCTGCATTTCATTCTTGGCCTATTTGAGGGGTTCAATTACCCACCCAGTATCAGATCTCCCAATGACCAACATTTCCAGCTTGTCCAGACAGGACAGAAATACTGGCCATAGACTCAACAGAAGAGATGTCCTGTGGTGGCTCAAATATATTATCACTACTTGGCAACACCTCTTACCCATTGCTAAGTTATAAGAGGACAGATGCATGATTAATTCCTACATTTGTCTCTCATCATTGTCAACCACTAACCTTCAAATGGCGACAATCTTCCCAGATTTTAAGCATTAGAAGTTGTAGTGTCTTCAGGATTTCCAATAACACCAGAACTGTTACAGCTTTCATCATATGTACCCCAACGATGCTTTCACCATGCTTGTCCCAACGATGTTGCTTCTTAGAGCAGCAGCTGAAGCCTGTCAGATGTGGCCAAAGAGGTTTATTGCTGTTTCGGTACAGCTGAAAATTAAAATTCACTTTGAGTCTAAACAGAACAAACACATTCCTTATCCTTTTCTCACAACGTAAAACTATAAGAACCCATGGAAATATAGTGGTCAGAGTAGCCACACTGACTAAGAAACTATTAGCAGACCACAATGAGAGACAGAGTTCAAACTACCATCTGTGGTGCTGGAGACAGCATAAATGTACGCTAATAAAATTGCAACACACAAAAACAAGAAAAAATCTAGAGGTAATTCTCATAATTATTGTTGTAAGCACATTAGCATTGGTCATAATTTGTTGTTAGTATACTTACCAGAAATAGCCAGTAGTGGCTGG
Organism: Schistocerca gregaria; assembly: GCF_023897955.1. Lineage (NCBI taxonomy): Eukaryota > Metazoa > Arthropoda > Insecta > Orthoptera > Acrididae > Schistocerca > Schistocerca gregaria. Next base: position 327,074,624 of record NC_064921.1, read on the forward strand.
TTGTACATTTTAATACAAAGGTTGAAATCATTTCACATACCTAAACACTCTCTTACATGAAGAGATTTATGGAACATCATCTGTGAATAAATGAATGAGTCAATGAATGGTAAATATGTGCATTGACTTGGAGATTTTTAGTAACTTTTAACTTGAATGGAATTTCTCATGTGCAAAAAAAGTGGTGGGTATATTCCCATTTTTAACATTACACTGTGCAGTGGAACAGGACAAAACTAAAGAACTGTCTCCTTCAAAAATAATTTTTCGAAATCTAATACAAAATTAACAAACTATAAAACAGATTTGGTAACAAATCACACAAAAATTGGTCAAAAATGGTATCAAAATTGTCAAGAATGATAACAGAATTGTCAAAAATTAATGATGACATTGGCAATAACATAAAAAGATTCTTTCCTATCTCTGGCAACAAGGTGTTCTCTGGCTTGCAAACTGAAATGAGCAGGACAGCTATTGTGCATACAATAAATCCTTGCCTATTTCCAGTAGTATGTCATTTGTGCCATCAGGTATAACTTTAAAAAAACAATAAAAATATCTCAAATTACGCATAAGCCTTAATTGACTGTCTTATAACTCAGAAACCAATAATTTTATTTGAAATTTTCTTATTATTCTCATATATGAATTTTGATTTTTTGCTATTGACTAATGTTTTCAATACCCTGTGTCAGTCTTGAAACATTTCAGTATTGTATATAGATGGCCTTAAGATCCTTATTGCACCTTTTTAATACATTGTTTATTACCATTGTACATAAATATTGTAAAGCTATGGAATTTAACTTGATAAGATGACCCTACAGACTGGCACCCTTAGATTTTATTCATATTTATCTTATCTTGTGGTTACTATCTCAACATCAATTTCTTAAAGTAGTAGTACACAAGTCTCAAAAAAACTTGAAGATATCAAATCTGAAGATTTGAAGGTTTTGGAGCACTCTTCAGACACAATACATTTCGAGTATATTAGCAGAACTTAGTCATTTGCACTGCATAGAAGGCTAATAACTTTGAAGTTGTTGGCTCAATTCTCAGTAGCAGCAATATTTCTTTTTACTTTAATATGAATTCTACATTTATATCCAAATGGAAATGTTAATTGACAAAAACGAAATCATAATTTTTAAATAAACTCTTCTTCTTTCTAATTACTAATCAAGTGAAAATAAATTGAAATTTGACACAGAAATCCTAGATAATTAATTAGTAAGTCAAAATTATTGTATCAGGAATATTTTTTGTCTGTTGCACCAGAAAAGTATTTTATTTTCTGTTTGATGTTTTGAGTTTTTGTACTAAATTTTGATTTATCGTGAACTGTCACATTTTTATGTGGATAATGTCTAAAAACAAAAATATGTTATTTTTGTTTAAAATATATCCCAATATTTGTCAATTACTATTTCCATTTGCTTATAAGTATGGATTTAAGATCAGAGTAAAAAGAATATTGGTACTACTGAGAAACAAACTAATAAATTTGTGACTATATCTACTGTGGTAATGGAACCCTGTCGAAATGGTCAAAATGTTTTTTACTTAGCAGCACTCGAAAATTTTCGACTCTTAAAAGGAATTTTTTTTATTTGTTTGGAAATTGCATCATATTACTTTAGGAAACTAATGCTCAGACACTGATCTCTAGACCTTGTAAGCATGAAGAAAATTGATTAGGGACATTTTGTAAAATTGTAACATCTGAATTATAGGTAATCTTTTGTGATATATTTGCAACAAATCGACAGAGAGAGAGAGAGAGGCATATAAGGTGAGCACTTCAATAAAGCTGGTGGAAGTGACTATACATAGCTATGTAATACAAGCAGCAATAGTAGGCCATAAACATTACTGCACATGGAAATGGTGGTGAGTTTATGGTTGCAGTCTGAGCTTAGTATGTACAATGGGTTGCAGTTGACAGTTAATGATAACTGTATATTATGCATTACGTGCGGAGATGTACTTACATAAATTCAGCGTTAAAAACTAGTATAAAATGTATATGAGTCACGTGGACACTCTTGCTGACAATGGCATTGTAGTTAAATCGCATTGGAGCAGACGAAAAGTTATGTAGATTAATATTAATGAATATTTTATAGACCCAGGCCCTACTGAACAATTTGATTAGAATGCAGTCATTATTATGTTCATACCTATACACTGATTTCCCAAATCATTATCATTTGTATTAGGGTCAACACCAGTTCTAAACTGCTATTTACATAGTCACTGAACAGCGAAATACCATTATCATAATCAACAATTTAAAAAAAGTGCAATGAAATTTGTGTCATAAAATAGTGATGTGAATTTGAAGTCAGTTTTCTTTAAACAGTTCTAGTAATAAAGTTAATTTATTGCACTAGTAGCTCCATTTAATTTATCACTGTAACTGCTGAAATGAATGAAACTATGAGTTCTTTATTTGAGTTTAAAATTGTCTTGTTGTGCATTGTACTTATCTTGCAATTTTTTGGCATGCAGGATTCCATTGTTGTCATAGCATTTCAAGTGATCAAAAGTCGTTAAGTGTTTTTATAGCAAATAGATGTGATGCTGAGCAGTGTCAGTTACTTCAGTTTCCACATTAGCTCTACTGTGTCATAATAAGACTTGCACAGTTGCACAAGCAGGGACCGAATTTTTCAGAAAAAAACAGTACCATCTTTTGTACAAAATTTATGTATGTAGTATGTCCAAGTGAGTGTGATGTGCCTTTATTTGGGAGAATAAGGGCATTTTAGCTTTTGAACTATGTGTTAGTATTCTAACATTCTGCGTGGTGTCTGTTTTTTCTAAGTCATGTTTCCATGCCACTTTCGCGCAACAACGCTCTGAGCGTGTTTTTTAGGGAATTGACTAGTTAGAACCTGGGACCTGTTGCTGGTAAGGAAACGCCAGACTACACATCACATATAGAGTTCAGAAGAGTTCAGTGAGACTAACGATGATATAATCAAATACTTAATGATTTCAGTGTCAGCTCCACTGCACTCCCTGTAAAAGATTCTTAATACTAACTAAATTTAGTGGAAGGGGTTCAAGGCTTTCCTATTTTTAGTTAGCTGGTAAAATAATGCCGAAAAGGCAGTTAAGTTTACCATTGGAAATTTTATGCTACTCACAAAACATTGATTATAAATTGCACTATTGATAAAAGGAAAATTTTAATACAGGATGATAAAAACCAACTGCGTTCAACAAAAATGTGAACGAATATTCCCTGAATGGGTTTCCAAGTTCTACAGTGGATCAAAGGATGACCTATGCCATATCACATCTATAATCTAGATTTAAGTTAAGTTTCATAAAAGAGAAAACTATCAAAATGGTCCACAGTGATGCTCAATTATCTTTAATTACTTATTTAACTTGTCGTAAATTACAGTGGCTGATGTGGTTTCTCAATAATTATATAACAAAAAAATCATCGTGTTTCAGATTTTTACTTCAAGTAGCAAATGCGAACACCATGAGATTTAATTGACGATCGACACTAGTATCACGTAAAAAGGGGATGTAACAGATGAGACTTCTGCAATTCTGAGTGAAGCCTTAAGCGCTCAAAAATGCGGCATCGCGTGCGCTCATTACCTTGTCGGTGTTTAGGCAGCGTCAGGGGGCGGCGGATGGCGCAACTCCACACAGCTCGCCGTCTTGGAAGCAACTCTCTCCTAACTTCTCCTTACTACAATTTACCAAAGTTGGTTTTAGGAAAGCTATCTGGCTGTGTTTTCAACTGACCAGTCAGGGTCTCAATGTTAACCTTAATTGGCGCCTACAAAACTTCTGTCTATCCAATGAGAGACGTTATGCTTTTCTTGGCGGGGCAATGTTTTTAGTGTTTGCTACGTCACAGAGACGTGAAAAAGTCTCACGCTAAAACTTGCATCTCGTGTAGCCCTTTTAGTGTTATCGTAAGATCTATACTGTTCTTCTGGAGAGATCTATCTTTGAACATGGACTGGGGGGGTGGTTTTGGAGGTTGGATGGTGACGTGGGTGTCCGTCCCTTATCGTAGGGCCTCCTAGCCTACACGATTCTGCTCTCAGCTTCTGTTCTCGTTTCTCCTCTCGGAACTGCGTTTGTTTCACGGTGGGAAGGTATAATATGCATTTAGGAATTCTTCTGTTAGTATGTGGTATTCCATTTGCTCACACGTTGATTGTATTACTTTGGTTAATTTAATGTCATGATTTATTTGGAGCTATGTGACATACTGCCGGATTTGCTATCATGTCAGGGTTTTCGTGGAAGGTGTTGGATTTGTCTGATACCTTACAGTATTACTGCATCAAGAGACATGTGTAATTACAGCGGCTGCATAGTACTGATGATAGCTACTTGGCTACAGAGCATAGTGTTCTCCATTGTTGGACTGGCAACTGTTCTTATTTTTGTAAATAAATTCAATTCAAATTTTAAATGATATGGTAGCTTTGAAACTTTTCAGCTCCTTTATGATAGATCTGTAAAAGAATGTGGAACAGAGAATACAGCATGATGAAGCCAAGAAATGTTTAGAAAAGAAAGTGAAGAAAATTTTAGCAGATTCTAATGCAAAGGATACAGACGACGATGAAGGCATCAGTGTGAGAGTACACAAAGGATACAGAGGAAAAAGTGATGCCTGCTCGATTTTATAAACTTGGTACTAAAGCTAATATTTTAAAACAACTGTATGAGTGTGAAATCTGAATTGAGTGTTTACAAAGAGAAGTTTTAATGAAAGAAGATGACCCTGGTGGAGAAATATCTTTATGTGAAACAGCAATAAAACAAACCCTTTTGTTACTGGACAGGGTTTTAGAAAATGTGACTGCAAAACTAAATGCACCACCAAATAAGTGTTCTTGTTGCAAAAACTAGTTTCCATATGATCCAAAGTGTCACCAATCTTTAGACTGCACTAATAAGTAAGCACAATTTTATCATAAACTTCATAAATTCATTTCATCAATTGTAATGATGTTTTGAATCATTTGATTCTTTGTATTAATTGGTGATAGGTACTAAGGGATTAGTGACTCCCTCTGTCCACTAATTTATTGATTGTTTGATTGTATTGACTTGATTCCTTAGAGACAAAAAATAAACAATAAATAAATAAATAACATTATGTTAATTAAAGTATACAGAAGTGTTCCTGTTTTTCCAGGAACGAACTTAGGTAATGTGGAGATTATTAGATAATTTGCAGATTATTTGCAGATTGTTAGATAATTTGTGGATAACCTAGGCAGTCTGAGATAAGTAAAAAGTACAGGACTTCAGTGCATTAGTATGACACTAGCTAATCTGCATATTACCTAGATAAACTGCAGACTAGCTGATTACTGCACTTTAGCGGTGACATATACACTACTTACAAGGGAATGGTCCAATCTGTCATGTCAAAATATACCCTGAATTTTTTTTACAGGGAAAGAATACACTGAAAGCAAGAGCCTGTCAAACTTTTAGCTGCTAAGATATACTGTAAGTATTTAAAAAATACCGAAAATTGCCAAATTCGTAGCTCACCAGGCAGCTGGATAAATGTGTACTCCTACTGAAGCCCTAGCGAACTATACATTCACAACATGGCAGGTGCAAATCACTGGTTGATGGCGCATCGGTAAGTAGATAACAAGACTCTGCATGACTGTAATTTGTAAAACAAATTTCAGTTTTCGTTGACAGTTTCTCTGAAAGAATTCTCTGACTGTGAACTGTGTAAATGGAAGAAATACATACATGGAGTAATAAATATGTGCCAAAATGAAACTCACAAAACTGTGAAAGAAGAATTATATGAAAGATTTACAATGCAGGATGGCCACAAAGTCCCATTACCAGCATCCCCCAATTAATAACCAACGAAAACCCAAAAAGTTGGATAAATAACGTGAACAAAAGTTTTTTAGAGGAGTTTTCCTGAGATATGAATCATGTGCAGCTGCTTGTGAGAGGCAGTGCATCGTTAATGATGGCGATGTATAAGACTGGGCTCCCCAAATCACAATTGACATAAACACTGCTGATCTGAAGTCTTTTTCGACTTTATTAAGCAGATTCAAGGAATCACACAGTATAGGAAGCTGCAAACAATGAAATTTAAATCAAGGGAAAGTACAGGGGAGATGCCACATTTGCCATGTCGAATGCATATCAGTCATGTGTCGTGAAAGAACTATTAGCAAACTGCGCTTCATCATTTCGAGGCAAAAAAAGACAGAGTCTATTGTACAATCGATTAATGCTATGACGTGTTGATACACAGCAATGACGTAATAAGTATTAGTAGATTACTTTTTCCCTAGCTTTAGATCTGTCTACAGATAATACAAGGCATATTAGTAGTAAAAATAACAAAGAGAGACTGTTTAGTGGCAGAATTCTTATAATCGACCAATCAAAATCTGGAAGAATGTGAAAGAATAATTTTTAACATTTCGTTCAAAACAGTTCTAAACAGCTGCTGAATTTACTTCACTGCTGTTGTTGACCTCTTGGCCAGGACAGAATGATACCTCTGTCTTTAAGGAGGACTGCAAAGAGACTGTTGAGATAATTCAGATTTCACCCAGAACAACCAATATAACTCTTGACAAAGAATGTGTTCAACTGTGGAAAGTATTTTTGAGGAAGTTATCGGACAATATTATTTCCCATAGCACTGTACCATTTGAGTTTTATCAGAAAATTATTCTTAAATTTCAATATTTGTGCATTATCAGTTTGTATTGCCACATTTTACAAATTGCTTTAAGTATGCTCTATATGCACCACAAAAGCAGAACAACGGTCAGGATCATTTCTTGCTCCATCGCATTTCTGTCTAAAAAAAGCTAGTAATTAATGTGATGTCCCTACAAGTATTAATTTTTATTTTGTCAGTTGTGTCATGTAAGGGGAATGTGTGTTTTCGTCATTCAAATGACACTTTGCTTTGTTGTGATGGCTGTGGGGAATAAACAAGAAACTGTTTCATTGTTAGTAAAATGTACATTATTCAAAAATTATAATAAGTATGTATCAGGAATTGTTACACAATAAATGTTTATGAAATATTTCACTGCAATAAATTAAAGTCATGATTGATGGAAGCCTTCTGTAATGTAACGTGAAACACTGACTTGATACACTTGCATCACTCTAGATATTAGAACTACATGGCCCTACACTATCTTATTTAGGCTGATCACGCTCTACTCAGGAAGGACTGTACAAACTGCTGTCATCAGCTGTTCTTCCTGGGATAAAAACGTTTAAGTTCAACTATAAAAAATACTTGCAGTGCATATTAGTCGTCAAAACTGTGATAGTGCATAGCTTATGTTGTATTCTTCCTGTATAAACAATATCGGGGTAGGTTTCAACTTGCTTTAATGGACCATTCCCTTGTTAGTTGTAATTTTAGGTCCACACTGCCTAATAGTGACACCACTGAATAGTGACTATTTGTTTTTAGCAGCCACTAGGTTACGCTGTTCTTAATGTAACACTTCAGTAATACATGTCTCATAGGACTTTTTAGCAACAGATGGTGTTTTGGAATTTTAAATAACTCATAATAGTTTTTTTATGGGCTCTATATTTCATTATCTGAGTGGATTATTATTTTCATGTTTTAGTTTATGGTACAACAAACTGAATTACTCTGAAAATTTGTACAGAACCTGTATGTTTGGTTCAGATCCTCACGTTTTATGTAGTAAGACCACATTAAAAACTAATATATATTCATGTAATATTGCAATATAAGGTTTAGGTACACAATTAGTATACTGTCATACCACCTCTGAAATTGTACATAGAATTTGTCATGTTTCATTCAAATTTTCACATGCTATAAATAATGGGACTACATTAGTATGAATTTAATGGACGTTTATGTAACACTGAGGTATATTATCAAGTAAATAATATAGCTCACTGATCTCCCATCTTCTGTCAAACCCATCTTCCACCTCACTACATACCCACCTCCAGATCTGCTCCATCCCCCATCCATTCGAAAGACCTCCCACTCCCCCTCAACTGTCCTCTCCACTCTCCCCATAACCCCCATCTCTTTTATCTACCCCACTTGCCACCCACTTCACCCACACACTTAATTCTCCCTCTCTTGAACAGCTGTATTCTACTGTGAGCACTGTCAGAGTGTGCAGAGAATGTCATTGAGTAGATTCAGTTCCAGGATCTTTCAGTTTCTGAGTTTTGTGACGTTTCGACCATCCAAAATGGGTTGTGCATGTTGTTGCATGTGTGTGATTTTTTTGTAGGTCACTAGGAATCAGCAAATTACTATTTTATAGTAGTACATCTATCTGATCATTTCTGAGACTATAATTTTGTTGTTTGTTCTGATCATACAATTTTTGTCGCATTTCTGTTTAGAATTTCGTGCATGGTGGGACATCACATGACCATGTGCAGCCCTGCAGCATGTTGTTGAGAGGGCATAGGGAGTTGTGCCTGGAGCAATTATTTTATCATATCCTACCCAGTTAAGGAACGCAAATAAGGAAGCAGTTCTTGGCGCAATATTCATTTCAAAACTAGACTTTACAGCCCAAAGTATCGTAACATTTTGTTATGTGTTGACTTTAACATAGAGTTATTCTTATTCGTACTCTGCAATATTGTTATGTAACGTTACCAATCAGGTTCGTGTGTACACAGCACTGCAAAAAGCTAGTAAGAAGGAATACACATTTCTTGCAAAAAGACACTGTTCTTTGTGTAGCTTACATCAGAATAAAGACTATTTCAAAATGTGTAAAAAATTATCAAGGTTATTTCTGAGGCAATGAAACTGTACAACTGACATTTTATACTTTAGGAGTAAATATAAATCCATAAAAAGTTAAAAGTTAAAATGATAAAACACAGTATACTGCCAGTCTACAATTTAGCCTAGAATGGCATTCAATAAACTGAAAATGTAAGCAACATAAATTAAGCAAAACAACTAGCTTAGATAAAGTACAAGACAAGTGTCTTGTGGCGAAAAACTTTGCTTCACAGAAGGCAGATTTGTAAAATTCTGCTAAAGCTGTCAATGTATTTGAAACAAAATATTTAATTCAAAACTGGTGACCAAATTTGCCTGCTTAATCAGCTTCAAGTAAATATTTACTAATCTTCATACATATATAGAATTAAGAGATCTTACAGTGCCATAAAAGAAACAGGACATCAGAGACTGCTCCAAGAACATTGGAATTTCGTCAACCACACTAAAATGGTTAATTCGGCTTAAAGTGCAAATTTGTGTTTCCAGATTCACATGGAAGTACCTGTTATTCAGCTTTTCTATGGTTTTCAGAATACCAATTTCCTTGTAATACTATAGTTCAATTCTTTTATCTTGGTGGCTAGTGCATGCCAGCCCAGACCATGGAGACTGCTGTGTTGCCTGTTAAAACGATGCACACCCCAAGAGTAGCAGCGGCATTGTATAGTATAGTTCGCAAAACGAACGACTTAATTTTATTTAGATGTTCAACGCAGTTATTGTGCAGCATTCAATGCAGTAAACCACTGCACGAAATTTTAAAAATTAGCAGAGGTAAAAGTCCATAGGGTATACTTTCTGCATGGTCGATTTTAGTTGCCACAATGTTCAGAATGAAATGTGGACAAGATACCTAAATTTCATATAAAATTTACTGTATAACAATATCTCATTTAATTTAAGTACCAGATAGGTGTCATATGTAATATTGACAAATATTCCGTCTTTCACGACCCAAAACTGAATTGTGGACGTAATAAAACACAGGAACTAAAATATATTGTCAGTGAGGCGCAGTGCACAAACAAGTGTTTGTCACAATGGACAGCAAATACTTGGCAAAACATAGATCAGTCGACGAAAACATTGAGTATGATGATGTTGCCAAAGCAGCGAAGCAAATAATTGCGTCAGACAATCAAGTAGCTCGGCAATGCACGAGCCGAAATTCTGCTCTAAATAATTCTTTTAATACTGTCGCAAAAGAATATATCTCAATATGAATAGTAAAACAGGGACTGCAGAAGAGAAGATATACAAACAAAACAGATAACATGAATATTATATGTGTGATTTTTCATTGTTTTTAATTGCTGTGAAAAGAAATATTGAAGGACAAAATTAGAAAAACCGAAAACATATTATGATTATAATGAAGAGACAAAGGACTAGAAATTTCAAAAAATTTCATTCAAACGAATAAAATTCATGAAGTAAGACACTTCGGTATTGTTTTTAAATATAGAAGATATTAGGCACCAACAAGGTTTGAACCCAGAATCTTTCACTTAGCAGCCAGTCACCTTAACCATTACACTAACGCAGTTGGTCGTTCAACAGCGTGCCTTGAGGACTGTAAAACATCAAGCAAAATACCGACAAACGCTTGGTATGACTATGAATTACTCACGTTTCGTCGAAGTACAATAGGAAATAAACAATTATCGCTGTTCTTTATTGTGAAAAAGCGGTTCATGAGAATGATACAAACACCTTTCCTTGCTGTTGCCTGACTTAGGAGGCTTATTGCTTGTTTGGTTTAATTGATTAATAGAATATGAAGCAATTGGTATAAAGAACGCTTTTTCCAAACTTTCTATAAAAGAAAGTCTGCTATCAAGACTTTGTTTTTGTTCAGTTACTTTATTTATGACTGAACATTTCTAAAACTGAAGACATTCGCCCCTGCTCTGCACTGCAGTCGAGCTCTGCAACATCGTTCTCTGTTCATTGGCTGACTGTGTTGTGAAGTCAGACGCACAGAACGAACCTAAACTCGGCCGCCGTCGTAAATGATGCGCATTATAGTTGTATGTTATGTCATGTTAGGTTCTTTATTATGATATAATGCCATTCGTGCCAGAAAAGGAAAATGTGCTCTTGAAACTGAACAAAATTGAAATTAGCCTATAGTGTAGAATGAGACTTTTTTTTTATCTGGCTACTTGCTGCTACTGCTCATACGGCAAACAGCCAGACTTCAAGTAACCAGAAGTGGGAGAAGGCACTGCTCACACACGAATTCAGCTCTGCGCATGCACACGAGCCCGCTGGCAACTTCTCAAAAGAACCTAGGAGTGTCGCTTTGTTGTGATCTCTGCCATTGATCTGTAAAATGTTAACATCAGTCGATGCACAGATGTGATGGATGCAGGTCACAGCAATGTATTGGTTGTTAAAAGTGTCATACTGTGTGCTATTAGTTATTGAATATGCACAATGTAAGCTATATTATGTATCTTCGATATGTATTCATATCCTTTAGTGTGATAACTCGTCCATAAGACCAGAAATGTGATTTTTTGACAGTGACATGTCACATAAACTGGCCAGATAAGTTGTAACATCCAAATAGTGTTTTGAAATACGTAATGATTTCTTGTTCCCATGACCTTCACTGTTTGGTATGTACATTACAGTCAAAACTCGTCTTTAGTTAGAACATTCTTGCTAGTTGAAAATAGTTTGTACTGAGCCACTTTGTCAAAACGCGTTTTGCCTAGCTAAAAACTAGTTTTAACTGACTTTCGCTTTTGATCAGCAGTAAATTCTGGTTGCAACTAAGGCAATCAGTATCAACTAGTTTCAGCTAGTAAGAACGCATTCTAACTAAACTAGACAGAACTAGTTTTCACTAAATTTATTTAGGGGCAAATATTAAACTTAAGAGCAACCACATGTTGATTGAAATAAAAAACAGCATTTTTGTATTATGCAATGCAATATTTATTGAGAATATTGATCATACATCTAAGTCATTAATATTAACTACAACAATACAAAAATAACCATACACTGAAGAAACATTTTAAGGAACATTACAGAGCCATATTAACAATATTAGTTGCGAAAGTGGAAAGAAAATAATCATACAAGAAAAGTATATTAATTACTCACACATTTGACAAAAGTTACTATTGTTTTAATAAAAGAGAAATGTACTAGAAATTAACTATTAAATTTTGATTATTTGTTATTGAAAGGCAAAATGTTGTGACATTTTGAGTTACAGGGGCTTCATTTTTCCTAAAACAGCACCTTTTAGAAATACATGCTTTCTTACACACACAGCGAACAAATCCTTGTCCTGATCCTAAGGCTGCCACCTTGGCAACAGTTCTTAATGATACTTTTGTCTCTGGCACGTCTTCTAGCAGCAAGAATTTTTGTTTGGTCACATTGAATTCGGATCTGGAAGAGAACTTTTAATTAGCTTGTTTGAAAGGTGATTAGGTACTTAATACATATTAAAAATATATTACAATGTAATTATTAAAACTTAAAATATTAATTAATTACTTGAATAGTTAGCAACATTTTCAGAGCATTAAATCACTGAAGTAATGAATATGTCTGACTTTTGTCCTCAATTATTGAAATCAGCTCAGAAATACATACCTGCGAGTATTCCATATTTCGTTCCAATCTTGTGCAAATCCTGTTCATCTTTCTGAAGAACAACTCCAATAAAATTGGGGATATATGGTTTTGCTCTGTCGATAACAGGAATCGGTATAATTATATTGTCACTGATTTCTACAGTGGCGTGTATTGAATCTGAAGCCATCTTTATGCTTTTGGCTGTTTCGTCAGGTTTTCATGAGTGTTTTCTCTAGCTGTTCGTATTTGAGATTGTCGTTTCGCAATAGCTTCAGCTTGTGGATCTTCGTGACAAGCTTGAGTTATTTGAGGCTCTGCTCTCGTACTAGCTACGGCTTCTGGATCTTCTTGATTGGCTGCTGCTGTTGTTGGAAACTGTATACTTGTACTGGGCAAAGCTTCTGCATCTTCTTGTCTGGCTGCAGCTCTAATCTGTCCATTGCTACTAGCCATAACCGCTATCTCCTCTGAGTCACGTGATAGTTCCAGTTCATCAGGTGTCTCATTTACTGCATCTAACACAATAATTTTATTTAAAGCCCTTTTAAGATCATCTTCATCTTGTATCTCCTTAATAACATCTATGTATCTCCTTAGTAACATCTAGAGGTAAACTTGAAGTCATAAGCCCTGCTCTGATTCTGTGCCAAACATAGCTTTGTAAGGTGTTTGCTTGACACCAGAATGATATGCCCGATTTTTCATGAACTGTACACAGCGAAGACCATTTGACCAGTTGGTGGTACTGTTGTCTTGCATCCATGAAGCCAATATTTTTTCAACATCTTGGTTGGCACGTTCAACAGAACCTTGGCTTTGGCTGTATCTCAGTTTTCCGTGAACCAGTTTACACTCAGACCAAAATACAGCCTGCTCATAAAATACAAGGAGCACCAAATGTCAAAATATATCTGCTAAATGATGTGCCACTTCCTCTGCCCTTTTGCTTTGCAGTGCATGTAACAAAACAAATTTTGTCAAGTGGTCCTGATACACCATTATATACTTAAATCCACCATCTTCTTGATCGATCAGATCAACTTGGCAACGACTGTCCATTTCTGAATGAAGTATAGGTTTCGAAACATGGTCCCTTTTCTTAATGAGTCTTTTTGCGCTGACAAGTTTCACACATAGACAGATAAATGTTTATCATCTCCAGTGTTATATTTGCATATTTTCTTGAAGTTTCAGTCTATAATCTGTCACGACTTCCATGACCAACGGCCTGATGAGCTGCTTCAATAATTTCGAAAATTTCTTTGACACAGAAGTGGTACTTCAGCGGCTCTTTTCTTTTCACTAACTTCCTGGTCCCACAAATATTAATAACCTTGAATCGATTTAATCTTTTGTACTGCTTCTGTCTTTTTCTCAGCTGATTGTGCTTCTTTAGTTTCGTCCACTAATTTATCGTAAGAATCTTTTGTCATAACATTGTAGTGGTTTTCTCTTTTGTCGTGTTCTTCAATCTGTAACACCCTTCTCACAAATTCTTCTTTCCATCGCCTTTCTTGATTTAGATCTCCCATGGTAAATACGTACAAGCTGATCTGCACGTGACGAACCCCTCGACCATGTTGTTTGTTGTGGCGAAAAGCACCCAGTGGCGAGCTATTGCCGGCTGCTGCGGCGCTGCTCAGGTGGGGAGTTTTGGCACCTACAAATGTTCCTGCACGTGTAATTCTTTCCCCGACTCTAGCCCTTATTGTAGTGGCACTTATTTGACACGCTTATGTGCGACTGTTGTGGGGACAAGTGATTATCTAACAACTGAAAACCTAACAATTCGAAGGTTTTCACAGTAGTAACGCTGTTACAGAATTAAAAATTATTTATTATTGATTTTTATAAAACGAGTAAGGATTTTAGCGGTAGATCGCACGAAGTAATGGCCGCTATCGACAGGGGATCTCAAGTTGATTCCGTATTTCTAGATTTCCAGAAAGCTTTTGACACCGTTCCTCACAAGCGACTTCTAATCAAGCTGCGGAGCTATGGGGTATTGTCTCAGTTGTGCGACTGGATTCGTGATTTCCTGTCAGGAAGGTCGCAGTTCGTAGTAATAGACGGCAAATCATCGAGTAAAACTGAAGTGATATCAGGTGTTCCACAGGGAAGCGTCCTGGGACCTCTACTGTTCCTGATCTATATAAATGACCTGGGTGACAATCTGAGCAGTTCTCTTAGACTGTTCGCAGATGATGCTGTAATTTACCATCTAGTAAGGTCATCCGAAGACCAGTATCAGTTGAAAAGCGATTTAGAAAAGATTGCTGTATGGTGTGTCAGGTGGCAGTTGACGCTAAATAACGAAAAGTGTGAGATGATCCACATGAGTTCCAAAAGAAATCCGTTGGAATTCGATTACTCGATAAATAGTACAATTCTCAAGGCTGTCAATTCAACTACGTACCTCAGTGTTAAAATTACGAACAACTTCAGTTGGAAGGAGCACATAGATAATATTGTCGGGAAGGCGAGCCAAAGGTTGCGTTTCATTGGCAGGACACTTAGAAGATGCAACAAGTCCACTAAAGAGACAGCTTACACTACACTCGTTCGTCCTCTGTTAGAATATTGCTGCGCGGTGTGGGATCCTTACCAGGTGGGATTGATGGAGGACATCGAAAGGTGCAAAATGGGCAGCTCGTTTTGTATTATCACGTTATAAGGGAGAGAGCGTGGCAGATATGATACACGAGTTGGGATGGAAGACATTACAGCATAGACGTTTTTCGTCGCGGCGAGACCTTTTTACGAAATTTCAGTCACCAGCTTTCTCTTCCGAATGCGAAAATATTTTGTTGAGCCCAACCTACATAGGTAGGAATGATCATCAAAATAAAATAAGAGAAATCGGAGCTCGAACAGAAAGGTTTAGGTGTTCGTTTTTCCCGCTTTGTTCGGGAGTGGAATAGTAGAGAGATAGTATGATTGTGGTTCGATGAGCCCTCTGCCAAGCACTTAAATGTGAATTGCAGAGTAGTCATGTAGATGTCATGTAGATCTAAAGGAAATACTGTTTCTTGAAGGATACTTATTAGAAATGACTCTTTGTATGGTACAGCTCAAAGCATGGTGTTGCACACAATCTAACATCGCACTCTTCACAATACATACGCATTCCTCTTCTTATGTTTTTCCCATTGTCATCCAGTTTGCAGCAACACTCGCCATTTTCGTGTCGGCACCTTATTGTTTTCACTATCTGGAATGTGTTTGGATGTATGATGAGTATTCCAATAAATACTGCATTGCACAATACAAAAATTCTCTTTTTTATTTCAGTCAACATGTAGTTGCTCTTAAGTTTAATATCTGCCTCTAAATAAATTTAGTCAAAACTAGTGGCTCTGAGCAGTATGGGACGTAACAGCTATGGCCATCAGTCGATTAGAACTTAGAACTACTTAAACCTAACTAACCTAAGGACATCACACAACACCCAGGCATCACGAGGCAGAGAAAATCCCTGACCCCGCTGGGAACCGAACCCGGGCCCAGGAAGCGAGAACGCTACCGCATGCTGCGGACTGAAAACTAGTCCTGTCTCGTTTAGTTAGAACGTGTTCTTACTACTTGAAACTATCTGATACTGATTGCGTTAGTTACAACTAGAATTTACTGCTTATCAAAAGCGAAAGTCAATTAAAACTATTTTTAACTAGGCAAAACGATTTTTGACGATATGGCTCAGTAAAAACTAGTTGTAACTAGTAAGAACGCTTTCTAACTAAAACAGGTTTTGACTTTAACATGAACACTTCATTAATTTTCATTTCAACATGCACTTGAAAATAGCTATAAAGCGGAAATCGTAACTGCGTAAACCAAATGAACCATTTACTGATATTAACTTACAGAGACAGTAATATTTTAAGACATGCTTAATTTAAATTGACATTGGTAAATTTGTGTCTGAGGTAAGTCAAGTTGGACTATTACCTAAGAATGTTGTGCAGGGTGAAAGAATATGAAAACAGGAATTTTTAATTGCCTTCCAATACTGACAAGTCACAGGTGTACGAGATTAGTACCGATCGGCTGCAATGACATAAATTCAGACACAGAAGTGGCGTGGATTAATGAATGAGCATCATAGGCACTGTCATCTTCAAATGCAATAAATATTTGCAGAAAGGAAAATGAAATGAAATTAAGGCTGTTGTAATACAATACAATGAGTAGAAGAAAAATGACATTCAAGACATTTAGTAAATATTTGTGTTTGTGTCATACATGCATAATGCTTTTAAAAATAAGTACAATTACTGATAATAAATTAATCATCCTCTCACTCAGACAAAACAACAACACATCATCAGGCAATTACAGTGAGACAACTTTGGTGTCGCTGAGGGTGGCAGTAGTCTCAAACAGAAAACAGTCAGCACGAAGTGTTCCAAATGACTGGTTGGGAAGGGAGTGAGACAGGGTTGTAGCCTCTCCCCAATGTTATTCAATCTGTATATAGAGCAAGCAGTAAAGGAAACAAAAGAAAAGTTTGGAGTGGGCATTAAAATCAACGGAGAAGAAATAAAAACTTTGAGGTTCGCTGATCACATTGTAATTCTGTCAGAGACAGCAAAGGACTTGGAAGAGCAGTTGAACGGAATGGACAGTGTGTTGAAAGGAGGATATAAGATGAACATCAACAAAAGCACAACGAGGGTAATGGAATGTAGTCGATTTAAGTCGGGTGATGGAGCGGGAATTAGATTAGGAAATGAGACACTTAAAGTAGTAAAGGAGTTTTACTATTTGGGAAGCAAAATAACTGATGATGGTCAAAGTAGAGAGGATATAAAATGTAGACTGGCAATGGCAAGGAAAACGTTTCTGAAGATGAGAAATTTGTTAACATCGAGTATAGATTTAAGTGTCAGGAAGTCGTTTCTGAAAGTATTTGTATGGAGTGTAGCCATGTATGGAAGTGAAACATGGATGATAAATAGTTTGGACAAGAAGAGAATAGAAGCTTTTGAAATGTGGTGCTACAGAAGAATGCTCAAGATTAGATGGCTATATCACATAACTAATGAGGAGGTATTGAATAGAATTGGGGAGAAGAGGAGTTTGTGGCACAACTTGACTAGAAGAAGGGATCGGTTGGCAGGACATGTTCTGAGGCATCAGGGGATCACAAATTTAGCATGAGAGGGCAGTGTGGAGGCTAAAAATTGTAGAAGGAGACCAAGAGATGAATACACTAAACAGTTTCTGAAGGATGAAGGTTGCAGTAAGTACTGGGAGATGAAGAAGCTTTCACAGGACAGAGTTGCATGGAGAGCTGCATCAAACCAGTCTCAGGACTGAAGACCACAACAACAACAACAACAACAACAACCACATAATACACCACTGGCCATTAAAATTGCTACACCACGAAGATGACGTGCTATGGACGAGAAATTTAACCGACAGGAAGAAGATGCTGTGATATGCAAATGATTAGCTTTTCAGAGCATACACACGAGATTGGCGCCGGTGGCGACACGTACATCGTGCTGATAATGCACGACCGCATGTTGCAGGTCCTGTATGGGCCTATCTGGATACAGAAAACGTTCGACTGCTGCCTGGCCAGCACATTCTCCAGATCTCTCACCAATTGAAAACGTCTGGTCAATGGTGGCCGAGCAGCTGGCTCGTCACAATACGCCAGTCACTACTCTTGATGAACTGTGATGTCGTGTTGAAGCTGCATGGGCAGCTGTACCTGTACACGCCATCCAAGCTCTCTTTGACCCAATACCCAGCCGTATCAAGGCCATTATTACGGCCAGAGGTGGTTGTTCTGGGTACTGATTTCTCAGGATCTATGCACCCAAATTGCGTGAAAATGTAGTCACATGCAAGTTCCAGTATAATATATTTGTCCAATGAATACCGGTTTATCATCTGCATTTCTTTTTGGTGTAGGAATTTTAATGGCCAGTAGTGTAATATAGTCGGCACATATACGACCAGAAATGGTTCCCCAAATGTCAGTATTGGTCCATGGGCATAAACGTTTGACAAGTATTGAGTTAGTTATTTTAGGCCATCGCTTGCTTTGTGAGGATTTCAAATAATGTTGTTCATACACTCGTTTCTCAAGCTGTAGCTTCCACCAAATTATGTCATGCACTAATGATTGTACTCGGAAACGTTGAATAATTATTGAGTACTTACTAACCAGTAACGGCACTGGACAAAACATTAGTCACTCCCAGAAGACACCACGCCGGTGGTGTGTACCAAAGCCCTTAGCTTTGATAATGGCCTCGGTTCTTCGAGGAAGGAAGTCCACTATTTTCTTCAGCTGTGCCACTTCTAGCTGTTTCCATTTGTTGGCGATTGATCCAGTAGAGCTACCAAATTGCGGTGATGCTGAATGTTATGTTTCACCCACCGTTCCAAACAGTCCCATGACAAGACGTGACACTCGCCTCTGGTTCTTGTCGGTTGTGTTATTTTTACCGCCACTGTGCTTACGCCGTGTTACATGGCTGCAAGTTGTAGATCAGTTCCTTTGGACACTTTGGACTATCTGCGTTGATATGGCGAATCGAAGAACGTCATTAGCGGTTTGATAACGGGCTCGTCCAAACATGAAGGTTCCTTTCTTTGGGGATATGGAAGATGATATTTTAAAAATAATTTTTCCTTCCTGACTGAATACTAAAGGAACCCGATAGGGTTTTCCTGCTCAGGAAATTTCATTTTTACACACACGGAATAATTACCACCTTTCGCCTCCTCTCACGGTGTCATTTCACAGGAAAATTTGTACACTATTCAATGTAGAGTGCGTATTTAATGACAATAAACAGCATGATAAGTAACTGGATTTGTGAGTCCCTTTATTTACTGCCAGTCTCACTGAGTATCTGCAGAAACACGTCATTCTGTTTTTGAAATCAACAGTACATTGAAGTGGAAATCTTCTGCTTGTTTGCAGAATACGCAGTGTGTTAGCTATACGTGACGATTTGTAACGGTGGGCGGACTGGGTCTGGAAACTGGACACTTGCGTTTTGAGGAAAGTGTGCTATCTACACTAAGTGATTAAAAGTATCCCTGGGCACTTGGCTGAAAATCACTTACAAGTTCGTAGCGCCCTCCATCGGTAATGGTGTAATTCAATATGGTGTTAGTTCACCCTTAGCTCTGATGATGGCTTCCACTCTCGCAGGCGTACGTTCAGCAACGCGGGGTAGCCGGAGGTCTCAGGCTCCCTGCACGGTCTGCGCGGCTTCCTCCGTCGGAGGTTCGAATCCTCCCTCGGACATGGTTGTGTGTGTTGTCCTTAGAGTAAGTTAGTTTAAGTTTGGTTAAGTAGTGCGTAAGCTTAGGGACCGATGACCTCAGCAGTTTGATCTCATAAGACCTTCAATCAAGTGCTGGAAGGTTTCTTGGGGAATGGCAGCCCATTCTTCACTGAGTGGTGCACTGAGGAGAGGTATCGATGTCGGTCGGTGAGACCTGGCACGAAGTCGGCGTTCCAAAACACCCCAAAGGTGTTCTGTACGATTCAGGTCAGGACTCTGTGCACGCCAGTCGATTACAGGGATGTTATTATAGTATAACCACTCGGCCACAGGCCGTGCATTATGAATAGCTGCTCGATCGTGTTGAAAGATGCAATCACCATCCCCGAATTGCTCTTCAACAGTGAGAAGCAAGAAGGTGTTTAATCACCAGTAGTCCCCACCATGAGAAACACGACTACACCATAACACCGCCGTCTCCGAATTTTACTGTTGGCACTACACACGCTGAAAGATGACGTTCACCAGGCATTCGCCATACCCACAACCTGCCATCGGATCGCCACATTGTGCATCGTGATTCGTCACTGCACACAACGTTTTTCCACTGTTCAATCGTCCAATGTTTACGCTACTTACACCAAGCGAGGCATCGTGCAACATTTACTGGCGTGACGTGTGGCTTATGAGCACCCGCTCGATCATGAAATCCAAGTTTTGTCACCACTCGCCTAACTGTCATAGTACTGGCAGTGGATCCTGACGCAATTTGGAATTCCTGTGAGATGGTGTGGATAGATGTCTGCCTATTACACATTACGACCCTCTTCAACTGTCGGCGGTCTCTGTCAGTCAACAGAGGAGGTCGGCCTGACGCTTTTGTGCTGTACGTGTCACTTCACTTTTCGACTTCACTATCACTCGTAAACAGTGCACCTCGGGGTGTTTAGGAGTGTGGAAATAACGCATACAGACGTATGACATAAGTGACACTCAATCACCAGACCACGTTCGAAGTCCGTGAGTTCCGTGGAACCCTCTATTCTGCTCTCCCAAAAAGTCTAATGTCTACTGAGGTCGCTGATATGGAGTACCTGGCAG
This sequence comes from Schistocerca gregaria, assembly GCF_023897955.1. NCBI lineage: Eukaryota > Metazoa > Arthropoda > Insecta > Orthoptera > Acrididae > Schistocerca > Schistocerca gregaria. The sequence goes on from NC_064921.1 coordinate 327,095,396, forward strand.
TAGGTGGGAGCACAATGCACCTAATATGAAAAGCGTATTTTTTTTGAGGGGGGGGTTCCGGATACTTTTGATCACATTATGTATCAATTTCTCTGTCCCAACAGTTCAGTGTTAAGTAAAAGTTTTGGATCGGGTGATGTGGTGTGTTTGGGTAAGTTGTAACACGACTGCACTCGAAAAGACAGGTATGCGGTTTTAAATTTTCACATACGAGGGTAGTGATGCACCTCGAAAAGAATGAAGCTGCGACTATGGAAGGTGATGTTAATCGTTCTCTGTACAATCACCTTCCGATATGACATATTTTCTCCATATTGGATTACTCTGAGGGGACCTTGGTTGGAGAAGTGGACATTTTGATTGTCCAAGAAGTGTTCCACTTTAAAACTCACATCGTCTTCACTCCTGAAATACTTGCAAAGCAATGGCTTCTTCCCCCAAGGAAAGAGGAAGAAGTCATTGAGCACCGTGTCGGAAGAAAACTGGGGCGATGCAAAACTTCAAATAGGCAGCATGTGTGGCTGCGTTCAGTCGTTCAGTGCAGTATGATCTGGGAACTGGGGCTTTGTCGTGGAAAAAAAATCCCGTTGGATAGCTTCTCGTATCGCTTCATCTTGATGGCCTCGCGGAACCTCGTCAAGAGATATGAGTAGTAGGCTCCTGCGATAGTTTGCCCCTTACGAGCGCAATCTGTAGCTCCACACCTTGGTAGACCCAAAAAAATTAAGCATCACCTTGCCCGATGATGGTTCGGCCCTTGGGTCTTTCAGATGTGATGTTTCCATTGACTTTTTTGCTCCTCAGTCGTGGGCTGATAGTGATATATCCATAACTCGTCCATGGTGAGTAGGTGGCTAAGGAAGTCATCTGGGTTGTTCTGACACAGCTGAATGCAACATTTCTGCTGCTGCCTCAGTTCCACCGGCTTTTTATATGGGTTTGAGCAGTCACGGAACCCAGAGGGCGTCGACCTATGTCGTATACAAAATGTTCAGGATGGTATGGACTGATTTTCGCTTTTCCCGCTATCGCCTCACTTGTGAAACGCACGTCTTCGAGAATTACCGCCTCCACTTCTCTTGCGATTTCCGTTTCTTCACAGAGATGGCCTGGTGCTTGATTTTTCGCCATTAAAACTTGTTAGACCACACTATAAGCTCCTGCGCCCCTTGTCTACTGTCGTATGATGGTGTATTGTTGTCGTACACTTCCACCAACTCAGCACGGATTGTAGCAGAGTTGTTCCCATTCAAATCCAGAAGACTAATTACCGCATTATACTCTACTTTATTGCGGTATTTCTATGGGCGCACTACGGTATTACGGTGTGGGCATTGCAATGTATAGGGTATACTTTTCGCGATAGAAGACACATTTTTCTCCTCAAGTAAGGCAGGCATTCTGCATACTGTTCCAACAGTCCTCAACAAATGGGAGGAATTGTTTTCACACTAGAGAAACATTCTGGGCGAGAATAAACCATGCGTGCGGAACATGTAGTTTCTTGTTTGTTGTGTGGAGGGAAATACGAAGTTTGCTGCTGTAATAAAAGTGTATTACGGTAAGTTGTCCAAGTAATCAGTCAGACACTTAATATTCGGTTGTACGAGCGTTGACTGAAAAGTAATGCCTCCATTTTCTTAACTCTTCTACAATTGGCAGAGCATTTGTGTGCGGCAAGTGCTGGCTTATCCCCTAGCCTCTTCTCTACAGCTCCAGTTGGCGGGAAGCTTTAGCACTGGATGGCTGTGCTGTTACAGAGTAAAGTATGGAACCCTGCGCAGACGGTCGGTCAATGCGATTTAAGCAACGTGCAGACATTGAATTCTTGACAGCAGAAGGTGTCACCTCAAAGAAGATTCATCAGAGAATGATAGCAGTTTATCGTGAGTGTGTTGATGTGAGTACTGTGCGTCGTTGGGCGAGTATGTTTAAAGATGCTGAGGCGGGAACATCTGACCTGCGTGACAAACAAAGAGTTGGACGTCCTGTGACAGCAACTGCAGAGTTTCACAAGCAAAATGTTACAGATAGATTCAGGACGGTCGTCGTATCACTCAGAGAGAAATTACAAGTACAATCGGCATTTCACAAGAACGTGTGTGTCACATTATTGCTTTGCTTGGCTATCGGAAGATCTGTGCACGATAGGTACCCCGGATGCTGACTCCTGAATTGAAAGCGCACAGACTTGAAATTTGCCAGGAACTCTAGAATGAAAGTGACGCCTTTCTCCATTCAATTGTGAAAGGAGACGAAACGTGGGTACACCATTAAGACACGGAGACGAAACTTCACCACAAAGACTCGCGCCAGAAAAAGAAACTCAAGACGCAGCCCTCAGCTGGAAAAATCATGGCCACAGTGTTCTAGGACGCAGATGGTGTTATCCATGTTGCTTTCCTTGATCGTTGAACAACAATAAATTCAAAGCGATACATCACAACGCCGCGAACTCTGAAATGGCGGCTAACAAGGGTCCGAACGGAAAAGGAAAATGTTTTCCTGCAGCATGACCATGCCAAACCACACACTTCACGTGCTACCACAGCAGAACTTCAGAGACTGAATCTCACTATCATATGGCATCCTCCGTCCAGTCCAGATTTAGCACCGTCTGACTTCCATCTGTTCCCGATAATTAAAGACGATCTGCGGAGACATCATTATGCTTCTGATGAAGACGCTGAGAGAACTTTGAGACTGTTGTTGCGGAAACAAAATGTCGACTTATAAAGTGACGGCTTCAGAAAACTTCTTCATCGTTGGTAGAAATGTATCCAAATGGCTGGTGTTTATTCGGAAAAGTGAATATTAGTAATTAAAGATCACATTCTAAGGAATATTCTTGCGTTTGATTTATAAAAATATTCCCATACAAATCCAATTAACGAAGTTGGAGCCATTACTTTTCATTCAACCTTCATATTAGCAATGGAGCACACTAGTAAACTTAGCCCTCATTGTTGAATTTGAATGCCTGATTGCTGACTCATTCGCTTAGGAAAACGACAGCAACTCTCAAGTTTTGTGTTCATTTCAGAAACAATGGCTCCGTTTCTGAGCAAATGTGCCTAGAAGGACAAGCCAAATAAGAGTTATGTGGACAAGAGAAGACAATACTACTCAACTGATGACTTTCGTGTAGCACTTCAGAAGGCTTTCGAAGAAAAGTGGTCGACGTACAAAGCTGCTAAACATTTCTCCATTCCCTGGAGTACTTTAGAAGACTACGCACACCACACTAATGGAGACAAAGACAATGTGACAATTTGTTAAATGAGTAGACCATTTGCCCTTACGAGTGAATTGGAAATTAAGTTAGTTAATTTACTAATACAAATGCACGAAATAGGGTTCGGCCTCATCATTAAGCGAATAATCTACTGACCATTGCAGTGCAGTGAAATCAGCGTCTGAGGGAAAACCGAAGTCAAAGAACAAAAGAGATGATGACATCTGATACACTTGTGGAGCTACAACTCTGGAAAGGATAAAAATTCTTGGATTCAGTGGTGTTTTTATCTGCTGTGGTTTCCTGAAAGTTATCAGCCCATCGATTCACCTGATGCTATGGCATTGATGTGTAATATCTGTGCAAATGTTAATGACTCGATGCTGAAAATGAATGAAAATTGCTTTAAGTGAAATTAAACAGCGCAAAAGAAAATATCACGGAATTAAATACATTTTTATGAAGTTAAGCGCAGTGTCACTGATTTAGGTACCCTGTAACGAAATTAGGTAGCACGTCCTCTTCTTTTATTACAATCTATAACTTCAACAGATTAGATTAGATTAGATTAATACTTGTTCCATAGATCATGAATACTTCGTAATGATGTGGAACGTGTCAGGTTAAAGAAAGATGTCTGTACAAGATATTACATTACACAAAATATTGCATGACACTAATGCTTAAGTTAGTTTTTTTTCTCTCCCTTAATTTATATCTAAAAATTCAGCCAATGAGTAGAAGGAGTTGTCATCTAGAAATTCTTTTAATTTATTTTTAAATGTTGGTTGACTATCTGTCAGGCTTTTGATGCTGTTTGGTAGGTGACCAAAGACTTTTGTGGCAGCATAATTTACCCCCTTCTGTGGCAAAGTCAGATTTAACCCAGCATAGTGAAGATCATCCTTTCTCTTGGTGTTATAGCTATGCACACTGCTATTACTCTTGAACTGGGCTGGATTATTAACAACAAATTTCGTAAGTGAATATATAAACTGTGAGGTTACTGTGAGGATCCCTAGATCCTTAAATAGATGTCTGCAGGATGACCGTGGGTGGACTCCAGCAATTATTCTGATTACACATTTTTGAGCAATGAATACTTTTCTACTCAACGATGAATTACCCCAGAATATGATACCATACGAAAGCAGTGAATGAAAGTAGGCATAGTAAGCTAATTTACTGAGATTCTTACCACCAAATTTTGATATAACCCTAATAGCATACATAGCCGAACTCAGACGTTTCAGCAGACCATCAATGTGTTGCTTCCAGTTTAACCTCTCATCAATGGACACACCTAAAAATTTTGAAAATTCTACCTTAGCTACAGACTTCTGTTCAAAGTCTATATTTATTACTGGAGTTGTGCCATTTACTGTATGGAACTGTATATACTGTGTTTTATCAAAATTTAAAGAAAGTCCGTTTGCTGAGAACCACTTAATAATTTTGTGAAAAACATCATTTACAATTACATCACTTAGTTCTTGGTTTTTGGATGTTATTACTATACTTGTATCATCAGCAAAAAGAACTAACTTTGCATCTTCATCAATATGGAATGGTAAGTCATTAATGTATATCAAGAACAGTAAAGGACCTAAGACCAAACCCTGTGGGACTCCGCACTTGATAGCCCCCCCCAGTTTGAGGAATCAGCTGTTGTATTAACATTCATGAACCACTTATTTCAACTTTCTGCATTCTTCCAGTTAGGTATGAATTAAACCATTTGTGCACTGCCCCCTTCAAACCATAATGATTTAGCTTCCATGATTTACACAGTCAAAGGCCTTTGAGAGATCACAAAAAATACCAATGGGTGATGTCCGGTTATTCAGAGCATTTAATATTTGATCAGTGAAAGCATATATAGCATTTTCTGTTGAAAAGCCTTTCTGAAAACCAAACTGACATTTTGTTAGTACTTTATTTTTACAAATATGGGAGGCTACTCTTGAATACATTAATTTCTCAAAAATTTTTGATAGAGCTGTCAGAAGAGAGATTGGGCGACAGTTGTTGACATCCGACGTATCCCCCTTTTTATGCAATGGTTTTACATTGGCATATTTCAGTCTATCGGGGAAAACACCCTGCTCCAAAGAGCTATTACATACGTGGCTGAGAATCCTACTTATCTGTGGGGAACAAGCTTTAAGTATCTTGCTGGAAATGCCATCAATTCCGTAAGAGCTTTTACTTTTCAGTGAGTTTATTATTTTACTGATTTCAGAGGGAGAGGTTCGTGGAAATACAGTTGTTTCTAACTGCACAGGTATGGCCTCTTCTGTTAGAAGTCTTGCCTCTTCTAGTGAAGATCTAGATCCTATTTTCTCCACAACATTTAAAAACAGTTTTTCATATTTTGAATGTTCTTTATCGCAGGTTAGTAGGGCAATGTATGTTCTCTTACATGTAAAATGTACAATTTCTAGACAGAATATTTGTTTGTACTTATAATCATGTCATATGTTGTTTATTTGTAAGTGGCCAACGTTTCTCTCTAGTATGTCTTGATGGGGACTCGCAGATAGTGGCAGCTGCCCAGTCTTCCTGGTACCGACTGAAAGAAAACTGCTATCATGGGTGCAAATAAAGCGATTTAAAAACTACTGTTTCGCATTTTATTTGTATTGTAAATAGATATTCGTGGATTCAGTCATCGTGCAGTCTGTTGACGTTCCTGCCAAACAAATAATCCCGTATTTTGGGCATGAGTTTGTAGCAGACAAGTTGGACTCGGGTGTTGAGTGTGTTTTCAATGAGGATATGTCGTCGGTCGGTCGTCAGGACTACTCCACCCAGGATGTTTGGTCGCAGGAACTCTGATGACATCAGTTTGATCTGCACTTCCTGGCCCACTCTTTCCTTATACTCCGTATACAGCTGGGGCAGCATGTGCTCTACCATTCTTAAGTCTTGACGCCTGACTTTCAAGCATATCACTGGTTCGGTGAGCTGCACAGAAGAAGAAAAGGGGATGATACTTAATGGTATCAATTTGAGAGGTAACGGATCCCTTGATAATTTGATTATTGATCTGCTTTTGAATGTTAGATAAAGTACCTGGAGCATTCCTTGCATGATGAGGTTAAACAGAAAGGGCTCGTACACTGCAGTATTATTGACTATGCGTCCAGCAGCAATCCGAACTTCGTCTACTAAATTTTCGGTCATTCTTCTCTGGGCCTCCATTATCTTGAAGCGCACGTCGCAGCGTCTTCTCAGCGCTTGACTGTGAAAGATGAGTCATTCATTTGTTACTTCATGTTTGTGTTAGAATATTTGTCTACATACTGAAAGCAACTAAATGGAGAAGAATGTACGCCAGTCGCAGAAACTGGGAGCAGAAGTTGAAGAGTACAAGAATACTGTGTATTTGGTACCCTCTTTATTTGTCTTCTAGCACGTTCCGGTGCATACCCGAGGGAAATGCGTCGTCTCTGAATTCAAGTACACTGATGGAAAAAAGTACAGTAATGAAATTGTGGGAATACGTGTTACGGAAGTAAGTACAGTGATAAAATTTCGGAAATACGTGTTTCTAGGTGACACATTTAAGTGATTAACACTGCAGAATCAAATGATAGTGTAAGCGCGAGATACGCAATAGTAATGTGAAATGCTGGTACATTGATAACCGGTGTAGCCACCAAAATGTTGAATGCAAGATTAGGTTAGATTAGACTTACTTTCATTCCAGTTGATCCGTAGTGAGGATGTCCTCCAGGATGTAGAACATGTCAGTAAAACAATAATACATGACAAATATTTACAACTCAAACAAATAAGCTAAAGTACCATTCCACAGGTACCAAGTAGAATGATCGTCATTTTTTTAATGAACACTATCTAAAAGAATCATTTTACAAACACTAATGCACTGAATTTAAAATAAGAAGTTTTTTTTATTTATAAGGTAATAAACATCCAATAGAACTACTATAATACTTGTTTACAATGAATACATTACTGCACTGAAATGGTGCAGAAGTTAGATTGTACTCACACACACACACACACACCCACACACACACACACACACACACACACACACTCACACACACACATATTTACAATGAATTCATGACTGCACTGAAATTGTGCAGAAGTTATATTGTACCTATACATATATGTACACACCCACACACAAATCAATTGGTTCTGCTGAGAAATTCATCAATGGAGTAGAAGGAGTTGGCTACCAATAAATCCTTTACACTTCTTTTAAACTGAATTTCATTGGTTGTTAAGCTTTTTATGGCTGCTGACAAGTTATTGAAAATGTGTGTTCCTGAATAATGCAAACCTTTTTGTACATGAGTAAGTAACTTTAAATCCTTGTGAGGATTAATCTTATTTCTGGTATTGATTCCATGAATTGGGCTGTTGGTTTGAAAAAGTGATATATTTTTAAAGACAAATTTCATTAAGGAATAAATATATTGGGAAGCAGTAACTGGTGTCCCTAGTTCCCTAAGCAGGCTTCTGCAGGATGTTCTTGAGTTCACACCACATATAACTCTTACTGCACATTTTTGTGCCCTTGAGAACTTTAGCTTGCCTTGATGAATTACCTCAGAAAATAATCCCATATGACATTCTGGAATGAAAGTAAACATAGTATACCAGCTTTTTCATTTTTATATCCCCTATGTGTGACACAATTCGCATTGCAAATCGAGATTTGTTGAAACGCTTCAGCAGTTCTGTGGTGTGCTCCTCACAGTTGAATTTATTACCCAAGCTGCAATCCCAAGAATTTAAACTGTCCACTTCTTCTATCTGCTTGTCATATTATGTTAGGCATGTACTCGTGGGACACCCCTTACAAGTTGTGAACTGCATGTAGTGTGTTTTTTCAAAGTTTATTGACAAAGAATTGGCTAGGAACCAGTGATTAATGTCCACAAATATTTTATTAGCCCATGTTTCTAAGACTACACTTAATTTGCTATTTATTTCAATGTTTGTATCATTGGCAAACAAAACGAACTTGGCATCTGGTAATGTTACTGAGAAAAGGTCATTGATATACACAAGAATAAGTAAGGTCCCTAAAATGGAACCCTGTAGGACCCCACATGTAATTAGTTCCCAGTTGGATCGTGCCTGATAGCTTAATACATGTCTCTTCCCTAATAACACCCTTTGTTTCCTGCCAGTCGTATAAGATTTCAACCATTTTGCAGCATTTCCTGTTACACTATAATATTCTAATTTAATTAAAAGGATATTGTGATTTACACAGTCAAATGCCTTTGACAGATCACAAAATATACCAGTTGTCTGCAATTTTTTGTCTAATGAATTAAGCAGATTTTCACTATAAGTGTAGATAGCCTTCTCAATATCAGAACCCTTTAGAAATCCGAACTGTGACTTTAACAGTATGTTATTTGAGATAAGATGGTTATAAAGCCGGTTGTACATTACTTTTTGTAAAATTTTTGAGAATGCTGGCGAAAGGGAAATTCTACGGAAATTTGATGCTATTTCTTTATCTCCCGTCTTAAACAGTGGCTTAGCTTCTGCATATTTCAACCATTCAGGAAGTATTCCATTGATAAACAACTGGTTACACAGGTAGCTTAATATGTTACTTAACTCAGAATCTCATTCTTTAATTAACTTGCAAACTTGCACGCATTTTGTTGCACAAGTGGGGTATGTCAGTTTGTGAGATGGACTTCCATGCGTGTCGCACTCACTCAGTCAATAAATGGCCGGTTAATGCTGTTTGTGGATGATACTAGAGTTGTCATCTGACGATGTCCCATAAGTGCTCGATTGGAGACAGATTTGGTGATCGAGTAGGCCAAGGCAACATACCAATGCTCTGTACAGTATGTTGAGTTACAACAGTGATATGTGTGCGAGTGTTATCCTGTTGGAGAAAAACACCTGGAATGCTGATCATGAATGGCGGAATAATATGCTGAACCACCAGATTGGCATACAGATTTGCAGACAGGGTGCGTGGGATAGTTACGAGAATGCTCCTGTTGTCATACGAAATCCCACACAGGCCATAGCTCCAGGTGCAGATTCAGTGCGTCTAGCACGCACACAAATTGGTTGCAAGACGTCAGCTGGCCTCCTTCTAACCAACACACGGCTATTACTGGCACCGAGGCAGAACCAGCTTTATCAGAAAGCACAACAGACCTACATCCTGCCCTCCAATAAAGACACAAATGGTTTGGGGTCAGTGAAAAGCACGCTACAGGGCGTCTAATTCGGAGCTGTACTTGAAGTAACCAATTTGTAACAGTTCGTTGTGTCACTGTGGTGTCAACTACTGCTGCAGATGCAGTACGATGTGCAGAAGCCATACGCCGAACATGATGGTCTTCCCTCTTGGTAGTGCCACGTCTCCTTCCGGTGTCCGGTCTTCTTGCGATTGTATATTCTTGTGACAACCGCTAGCAGTAGTCTTTGACATTTTCACCAACTACTTCTGCGGTATCGCAGAAGGAACATTCAGCTTCTCATAGCCCTATTACACGACCTTGTGAGGTGCTGATAGTTGTGTCTTTGTCGCTTTAAGGGCGTTCTTGACTAACATAAAGTCAAAACGTTATACCTCAGAGGTAACTAACGCCAAAGGTATTTATAGCGTGTATTTAAAGCAAACCTGATTGACATTCACATAGCGCCCACTCTTATACGACTGGCGCGAAATTTGAATAGACATCTTCTTTGAGATGTAGAAACACGCCTACCAACTCTCGTTTATGTTGCACAACTCCTTCTTGTTGCTGCGATTTTTTTGCCGTCGGCGTATATTCTAAAAATATAAATGGCGAGCTATAAGGTACTATAGGCTTATGCCGAAATAAAATACATCTGCTCTTAGAAGCTTGCTGTGAAAAATATTGCTGATCTTCCAATTTCTGGCTATGTGCATTAGTTAATGTTATTTATTCATCATATTATTTGACACTATGTAACATATTACATGAGCTGGGACTAACATCAACAAGTAAAAACCGTGAAGTTAGCAATATGTTTTGATTTAAACGTCTTTGAAACTGCCAGATAAGTCGAAAATCTAGTTCCCTTCTTTTACATCCTTAACTTAGCTTTGGAACCCATGGGAAAGTAAAGTTGCACTGTGGTCCGAAACCCACGTTAAACTGTAGGTTCCCCTAATAACTGCCTAGGTAAATCAACTCGAAGGTCGGAGGAAAGCAACGGCATACCACCTCCAACAGGACCGCTCCTATTGAAGCACTGTGGTGTTCAAACCAATCTTTGCTTTCCTATGGGTTCCAAAGTTAATGATCTTCGGGTTATTAACATTTTTGTGTTTTCATGCTGTAGCTTTGATACCAGTAAACGTAAGTAACCGGCCGAGCACTGTCACCGTACGGGTTGTCAAGGTGGTAGACGACGATGCTGTCGACTCCAGTTACAATCTTGGTCATGGCTATGTTTCAGTGGAATACCTCTATGTGTATTTCAAGATATACTTTTATACACTTGGTACCCAATCAAATTTATATCTGATAGAGCTGTATTAAGCAACATGAATCAGAAATGTTTTCCGAGCAATATATCGAACAGCACGTCAGTGCAGTGAGATTTCGTTTGTGTGTTGCACTTGGTGCAAGAAATATTTGTGTTTTGCTTGTTTCTATGATAGGTTTCACCCCACTGTATGCGAGCAAGCTCACGAATAGACTGTCAATAATTGGAATTACGCAATAATACACTTAAAAGGTGTATTTTTGCATTATGTATCCCTATTAAAATAACTGTAAATAGATTACATGCCTACTTGCTTAATACTCGCACTTCTCGATTCTTTCAGCAAAAAATAAAGAGAAAGAGAGAGAGAGACAGTGAGAGAAAACAGAAATGTATTTCAAATATCAGCTCGGTGACGCCACGTTCGTCTCGTGATGTAAAGCAAGGATTACATTGCATAGGTAATAGATCGTTGTACTAGAGATATGTATGGCTACAGGGTTCTTTCTTTTCTTTCTGCAAACAACCAGAACCGAATTCAGTACAAAGTGGTAAGAGCACCTATGCAGTGCACCAATTACTCAGCCTTTCTTGATTATTTTGTTAATCGTTAACAATTGTCTGCAGTAAACATCCTTGATTACTGATTTGTTATTACTACCATTGTTGTTGTTATTCGTCACCTCACAACAGCTTTCCTATCACTCACTGCTGTCGATACAAATAACGAATGGATCAGGATGAATGGAATGTGGGATGTTTCGTCACGGAGAATATACACATTTATCTCAGCGTCTTGTGTTCAGGGTAATATGAAAATCTCAGTAAGAGAAGACGACCACGGGATGCTGGTGATGCAGGCAACAACACCCAACTATTTCTATCGACTTGACACCATGACGACAGACAAATTGGCGTCTCAGTGTATTTTGATTATATTTCGTTAGCCCTCTTGCGACCTCGTTCTAATACCTCTTGGGAACAGGTATAATATTTTGCTTTTTGAATGAGCAATAACACACAAAGATAGTAGATGGAAGGATACAAAGATACTCAGACTCATGGGTGTGGATCCAGTTCATCATTAGAAGACTAAACAAGAGGGAAACATTACGAAAGCAAATGAATACGCTGGTTAGTATACATTATTTGTATAGATCTGAAGATGAAAAAGCGCAGATCTGCACAGTGTCCGCATCTGCACTTTATTTTCTGTCTTAATGGGCATAATTTTTAATTTCTTCGCTTCTGAATTTTCAAATGAATTGATTATTACGTGGCACAGAATAATCAGTTAACTGTGTTTCTTATAGCTTCCATTCGCACCAACATTTTTCTACATTCTCGTGCAATTCATGAAATTCTGCTTGTATGATCACAATACTGCACATAGATGCAATCGATTTAGAGGTGCAAAGTGTTTGTTATCTTACTTTTCGTGACAGGTGGACAAAGTTGATTTCCAAAGACTTTTTATTGTACTGAAATAATCTTTTGTCACAAAGTAACAAGGTAAGTGTTTTATTCATATATATTTTGTGGGAAACTGTAATCGTGATGGAAGATTATACACCTGACTGTTTGACACAACTGTTAGGAGGAAACGCTGTATATTAACCAAACCCCACGCCTCCTCTTCGTATCCTCCTATGACACGAGCACGGGATTCTCCCCCCATGACGCTAGAGAGATGTTCCTAGCACAGCTGAGAATTGGCAACATCGTCACAAACATTTGGCAACACTGTGACAGTGGAATCACTTCTGTGTATGGTACTGAATTTATTCACTAAATTCACTTGATATTCCCTTTCCATTTGAATGACTTGTGCTACATAATCCTCATGTAAACTAAGACACTGAGACAGAAAATTAAATTTTTTGGCTATAGAAATGCTATTCTTGACATAAGTGACAAGCTTTATTATCGTTCACGATGCGTTATGAGGCTGAGCGACCAATACCATGATGAGAATGGCCTACTGGCAGCAGTCTATCCGTAGCCCCGTGGTACCGGCCCTGTCGCAATGGCTCAATGAGTCATCAGTTCTAACCGTGGTAGGGGCCAGCATGTGCGAGCTTTATTTTATGATTTATTTTAAGGAGCTTCGGATTTGCAGAAAAAATTCTGTAACGAAATCGGAAGAAAACCTTTACACATCAAGTCCTCTTGGTAGCTCGACTCAGTAAGTTGTGTTAATGGTCATAGATCTCGGTTTTCTGACTGCCAAGCTGCTTCACAATACAAGAGTCTCTGAAGAAATTCGAATTGACCGTCAACGATACGAATTTCAATATTGTTCTTCACTTAAGACTCACATGCCAGGGTGATAAGTATGAGGAAATGAACCTCTTGATTACTATAGGGCCTCTATGCTAAATTTCCATAGTAGCAATTAGGAACTCTCTGCAGACATTTACTAACAGCAGCTCTAGCAACTTACTTTTTCGCTGGATAGCTTCAAATATGGGCAATTTTGTCACCTTAAATCCAATTGAATATTTTAAATATTACTTTTGAACAGCATTCACTTCACCATTCATTAATATATGGACCTCAAAACAAGCAATTTGGTCGAGTAGCTATAGAGCAGGTTTTGAAAGGTATTGACACAATATTTTGCATCCATTTACCATAGGGAATCAAAGAAAGAAACCAAACACATTACATTGCATTTACTCTCTGCGCCTTGAATAACACATATGAATCCATGACAAAAATAAATTATTTGAAGAATCTCCTGTGAAAGGAAAAAGAACCGGGTCAGAAACAGTGAAATTAATTCTGTGTCATATTGATGTATTGCATACTAGTGTAATAAAATACTCATCAAATGAAAACGGTTTTGTGTCTCTGTTTTTATCGAGTGTGAAACACAAATTGTAGACAGATTTTATGTGTCACCACTCAAAAACATTAAAGCATTTTACACTGTCAAGAGTGAGGAGTGGAGCAGATGTTGTCAGCAGAAGGCGAGGCAGGGCAGTGGCTCGGCCCCTGTTGGTAGGCAGCAAACCAGTCCCAGAGGACTCAGACGCATGCGGTGTTCAGAGCAGATGGTCGGCCAAGAAATCTCGCTAAAGTACTGTTATTACCAATGTGACAGAAAGCGAAATATACTGTAGATTCGCTTGAATTACACTCACAGCTTCAGCACCGAGAGGAAAGTGGAGATAAAAGTTTTGTCGGCGTATGCTTTTGGTTGCCATACGTCGTATTAGCTAGTCTCGCGTTTTACTTCAAGACTACGGTCGTAGTCAAGAGTGATGTACTCAGCCTGCAGTCAAGACTTCCTCCGGGAAGTGCCGCAGTCTACAATGTCGCCAGATCGGGCATATTGCCTGACATAAAATTCTCACGGGCGCACGACTATATTGTCCACCTTACGTGAACTACTCGGCAGTCAATTTTTTTGTCTAACAGATATTACACGCTGAAGACCCAGAAGAATTGAAAAATGAAGTTTATAAGAGCAATGTTAAATATAGCGTTCAAAGTATTCATAGTAATATATACGTGTGTTTAGACACCTTCCAATGCCCACTCAAGGAAGACAAGGATACCCAGTCCAGCTTCAATATTATAAATACGCCACGGTTCATAGATGAACTCAGAATTAGGTTGATAATCATTTTGAATATTTAGCAGCACTGTACCCATTGGTATTAAACTACACTCCTGGAAATGGAAAAAAGAACACATTGACACTGGTGTGTCAGACCCACCATACTTGCTCCGGACACTGCGAGAGGGCTGTACAAGCAATGATCACACGCACGGCACAGCGGACACACCAGGAACCGCGGTGTTGGCCGTCGAATGGCGCTAGCTGCACAGCATTTGTGCACCGCCGCCGTCAGTGTGAGCCAGTTTGCCGTGGCATACGGAGCTCCATCGCAGTCTTTAACACTGGTAGCATGCCGCGACAGCTTGGACGTGAACCGTATGTGCAGTTGACGGACTTTGAGCGAGGGCGTATAGTGGGCATGCGGGAGGCCGGGTGGACCTACCGCCGAATTGCTCAACACGTGGGGCGTGAGGTCTCCACAGTACATCGATGTCGTCGCCAGTGGTCGGCGGAAGGTGCACGTGCCCGTCGACCTGGGACCGGACCGCAGCGACGCACGGATGCACGCCAAGACCGTAGGATCCTACGCAGTGCCGTAGGGGACCGCACCGCCACTTCCCAGCAAATTAGGGACACTGTTGCTCCTGGGATATCGGCGGGGACCATTCGCAACCGTCTCCGTGAAGCTGGGCTACGGTCCCGCACACCGTTAGGCCGTCTTCCGCTCACGCCCCAACATCGTGCAGCCCGCCTCCAGTGGTGTCGCGACAGGCGTGAATGGAGGGACGAATGGAGACGTGTCGTCCTCAGCGATGAGAGTCGCTTCTGCCTTGGTGCCAATGATGGTTGTATGCGTGTTTGACGCCGTGCAGGTGAGCGCCACAATCAGGACTGCATACGACCGAGGCACACAGGGCCAACACCCAGCATCATGGTGTGGGGAGCGATCTCCTACACTGGCCGTACACCTCTGGTGATCGTCGAGGGGACACTGAATAGTGCACGGTACATCCAAACCGTCATCGAACCCATCATTCTACCATTCCTAGACCGGCAAGGGAACTTGCTGTTCCAACAGGACAATGCACGTCCGCATGTATCCCGTGCCACCCAACGTGCTCTAGAAGGTGTAAGTCAACTACCCTGGCCAACAAGATCTCCGGATCTGTCCCCCATTGAGCATGTTTGGGACTGGATGAAGCGTCGTCTCATGCGGTCTGCACTTCCAGCACGAACGCTGGTCCAACTGAGGCGGCAGGTGGAAATGGCATGGCAAGCCGTTCCACAGGACTACATCCAGCATCTCTACGATCGTCTCCATGGGAGAATAGCAGCCAGCATTGCTGCGAAAGGTGGATATACACTGTACTAGTGCCGACATTGTGCATGCTCTGTTGCCTGTGTCTATGTGCCTGTGGTTCTGTCAGTATGATCATGTGATGTATCTGACCCCAGGAATGTGTCAATAAAGTTTCCTCTTCCTGGGACAATGAATTCACGGTGTTCTTATTTCAATTTCCAGGAGTGTAGTGTTCAATCAATGATTCCCACAGCTACAGGAACACAACTTCTCATACCCCTTAGACAAAATACTTACGCTGTGCTATCAGGCGAAAAGATCAACCTGACACAAACTGTGGGAAGTTTGTTTAACAACCATCGTTACTGGATAAAGAGCTTTTCCTATTTCGGAAATGTGTGGACGTTGCTACATAAGACAATTTAAGAAGAAACTAAATTCTTTCAGCTATGACAATGTTTAAAGAAATCGTCTGTAAGTCACTAAATCGTGGTTTGTAAATCATTTACAGGGCCGTACTCTGCCGCATTTCGCTGGTTGGAAGGCAAGAAGCTTTCTGACAATTTCAGAGAAGAAAAAGGGGGACGAAATGTTTCTCACTGGAAGGTCATGTTATTTTATTTAAAAATTACAAAATCAGGTATTACAAACAGTGAGGTTGTCAGTATAAGCACATTATTGTTGTCAGCATGATGTTGCACTGCCCAGGGCCTGTAATGATAAAGGGCCCATTTAGGTCAGGCATATTGTGTACAGAAGTGGAAGAGAGTGCAGATCTGAATTCTACAATCTGTATGCATTGCACACACACAGAAATTACTGTTACAGAGACCAATGAGTGAACTGCGGATTTTCCGGTGAGAAAGAGCACTGGAAAACAGTCTTCGCTACATTAGGTTACTTAAGCTGGTGTCACTCTGAACTAGAATTTATGGTCAGCGACTAAGTGTAAGGACAATGAGTCGGATGCGGGTTTTGCAACTGTGAAATACTTCCCTACATTATAGAAGCGAATACTAAATTTGAATCAATATTGCGAAAATTTTGAACTTGGATAGCTTATAATGAAAATCTTTCTGTTTATTCCAAAGGAAAATAATTGGTCTTCTAAAACATTCTCTGTCATACACAACTTGAAACAGGTCACGTCGACCAAATCATATGGAAGAACTGACAGCGACGTATATCGGAAGGAGTAAGGTCCCTTGGCTTTTGGTTTGACTGTATTCGACAGCCATTTCTAGGCGCAAGTAAATCTACATCTACGTGATTACTCTGCTATTCACAATAAGTGCCTGGCAGAGGGTTCAATGAACCACCTTCATGCTGTCTCTCTACCACCGTTCCACTCTCAAACGGTACGAGGGGAAAACGAGCACTTAAATTTTTCCGTGCGAGCCCTGATTTCTCTTATTTTATCGTGAAGATCATTTCTCCCTATGTAGGTGGGTGCCAACAGAATGTTTTCACAATTGGAGGAGAAAACTGCTGATTGAAATTTCATGAGAAGATCCCGTCGCAACCAAAAACGCCTTTGTTTTAATGATTGCCACTCCAACTCACATATCATGTCTGTGACACTATCTCCACTATTTCGCAGCCCTTCTTTGTACTTTTTCGATGTCATCCATCAGTCCCACCTGATGCGGATCCCACACCACACAGCAGTACTCCAGAATAGGGCGGACAAGCGTAGTGTAAGCAGTCTCTTAGGTAGACCTGTTGCACCTTCTAAGTGTTCTGCCAATGAATCGCAGTCTTTGGTTTGCTCTACCCTCAATATTATCAATGTGATCGTTCCAATTTAGGTTATTTGTAATTGTAATCCCTAAGTATTTAGTTGAATTTACAGCCCTCAGATTTGTGTGACTTATCGCGTAATCGAAATTTAGCTGATTTATTTTAGTACTCATGTGAATAATTTCGCACTTTTCTTTATTCAGGGTCAGTTGCCACTTTTCGCACCATGTAGATATCTTATCTAAATCATGAATTATGAATGAAAATGAAGAAAGGCAGTGCTTTTTTGTTATCAAGTAACGTCTTCATCAATTTCTTTGGTTTTAATGTAATCTACGAGTAATTGCTGATGTTTGGTATTAACACGGAAAGGATTCCATAGACAGAGAAAGAACCTAATCTTGGACAACTACTTCTATAGTGACCAAACGGCATTAAATGATCTTCCAGCACATGTGTTCCAACAGCGGTATGAAGAAAATGATAGTAGTAATGACGGTAATAATCGAATTCACAGTGGATTTTCTCGAACTAAGAAATTTTATGAATTAGTGACAATTTCAAAATGGCTTCACATCGAGGCTATAATGCCTAGAAGAGTCTTTACATCCTGATGACATGAGAATAGCGTAATCTCCGGGTCAGAAGCTTGCTTCTTTTTATCATTTAATACACTAGCATTTTTCCACCGTGACTAATTTTGTAAGCTAAGCACATCATCCGTTACAGAACACTACTGGGGCTGGTAAATGTGGCCACAATGGTCTGGTGGAACGAACTGTCACAGGTGCAATGCGCTGGTTCAGGCATTTACTTTTAAGAGGGCCAAACAGATTTACTTTACCTCTGGTAACCTCAAGAGAAAGACATTATAATCCAGAATCCTCAATAAACATCATGTTCCTTCATTACCAACTGGGCAGAGCCTGTTTACGTAGAGAAATGACGTAAGCGGAAGTTATGTTAAACAGAAATACTGTCGCCAGTAAACTTACTTACATTAGAAAATTTTATTTTATTTGATGAACCGATAGCCATTTAAAAGAGCAGGGCTCTTATTTTACTTTTATTTGATTGAACTAGAGACGTTGAAATATATTGGTGTTGGACTGTGATTCGAATTCGTATCTCCTCTTTCGAGGATCTGAATCTCACGGAACAGTATAGTTCAATCATTTCGTTCCTTTTCCCAAGACTGCAATCTTCTCTAGGTCTCCTCCAAAGGTAAGTATGTGGTTCGAATCCTGATCCAGTACAAAAATATTCATAATTCCATTTCAAGCCCTATCACGTGCACACCGGCCTGCTAGTGAAAATTAGCGTGCATTCTTAATGTCCGTTCATGTGTTGCCAACAATCGCAATAGGTGTCGTTGGTTAAATATGCACACATCTTACTGCTGGTGAGTAAGCAATTGATACTTAAGCTATATTCGTGGATGATAAAGAAGGACGGCAAGTGTGCGGTTCGATTGTCGCTCAGACACAAATTTCGGTAATTCATGACTCTTCATGCCTAGTCAGCAATATGATTAGATTAGATTAGATTAATACTTGTTCCATAGATCATGAATACGACATTTCGTAATTTTGTAGAACTTGTCATTTTAATGAAAGATTTCCTCACATATAATGATTCAATTTCTTTACAACAATTTTTTACACACACTCTCTCTCATTCTTTTTTATATTTATCTCTCTCTCTTCACACACCCACACCCACACCCACCCACCCACCCACCCACACACACACACACAATTCTTTTTTATTTTTATTTGTTTGTTGTGCTCGACTATCGGCCAGGCGCGAAAACGTCCGTCAATGAGTTTCTTAGTTTTGAGTACACTTACGAAAGAAATATAAAAACAACTAAGAGAGTTACTGATTTATGATACTTAGTTTGCAGTCAGTTCTGAGTATTATTAGTAATACGCTCCAGTCCCTAAACCTAGTTACAGAAATGCGAATCAGACGCATTGGTCGTGGCAGCCGCGTCTTTGAGATGCCAGCTATGGTCACTTCCCAGGAAGCTGTAGGAACACATCGGTTCGTCTTCTTCCTGTTGGTACTGTAACTGAGATTTGGCAACAAGGCAAGGTATGTTTGGCAACTCTGTGATGGACGAGTTACTTCCTGGTGTGCACGGAATTAAGCCTCAAAGTTCACTTGATTTTTCCTGTCATTTCCATTGAATAACCTGAGTTATTATCGCTTGAGTTGTAACAAAAGATTGTAAATTTACGGTTTTCAGCACAGGAAAGTCGTTGCACCTGGAAATTGCAACTAATCTCGTCCTTTAAATAGCGGTTTACGAGCTCTAGCCCCTTATGGTCCTTAAGAGGAAAGACAGATACATGCATTTTCGCTAGCTCTGTGCTGTCTTGTGAAAAAGTGTCTGTTACGGTTTGTGGTTCCAATGTCGCTGATTGTTACATTTTTATCCCTCATGTGAAAGAGCTACAAGCAGTCAGATCAAACATCGATAAGGAAATCACAAGAAAATACTTTTGGCTCATAGTGCAATGGTGAAAAACTTACAACGCTGTACAACAGGTATCGCTTCTTTCCGCTGCTGACAAGCAAATTTTGGGTTTCCAGGAATACATAACTTTATTTATTAAATGCCACATTTGCATACCTCTTGAGTATGACACAGCATACCAATTAAACACAGACCCTATCAAAATCTAAGTGAGTAGTATTTTACTAAATTGTGTCGATATAGGCACGCTTGTGTACAGATACTCAGTTTTATTAAAGCAGACTTTCATCATAAGATTGTCGTGGGTAGTTTTATTTAATTTCTTATAATACAGTGCACAATTTTCGTAAGGTTTGTTTCAGTGTTGTTAAAACAATAGTAAACACGAGAGTGAAATTAATCATCAAAGGTATGTGCGAATTCTCTGATGTTATCTATAACAGTCTGACAATGCACGTGCAGTTTATTGATTACATGCATGTAGAAAACTTGTTCTGAGTTAAAGCTGTCAAATAAGGTTTGAAGAAGAATAAAATGCCATTACCGCGCGACAGCTAAAGTAGAAAATACTTTTCTGACGTATTTTGGAACGATGGGCTCTCCCCGTACGTAATACAAAAATTTACAAAAATTTCGAGATGCATCTGCTGCCTGGCCGTCTATTAAACATGAAAAGAACAAAATGTCGCAGAAATTAGCCCTCTTTCGACATGAGACTATTTTGGGTTGAGAAGTGAAGGGAATTATGT
The DNA here is from genome assembly GCF_023897955.1 of Schistocerca gregaria. Lineage (NCBI taxonomy): Eukaryota > Metazoa > Arthropoda > Insecta > Orthoptera > Acrididae > Schistocerca > Schistocerca gregaria. The sequence continues at coordinate 327,115,952 of NC_064921.1, forward strand.
TAAAAGTTCCATTAGACTGATAACTCCAGCAGACAGCAGAATTGCGTTTAAAGAAATGTAGCAGTGAATGTACTCGCACTCTTGATGTCTCATCTATAGTGCACAACACTTACAGTTATACTACCATCTGATATGTAGCTACTGCAGCTCCAGAAGTCAACAACAATTACTCCAGAACTTTCTCATTCCACAGTGCTGTGAGATAATACATATGGCCCGATCTAGACTTCTGAGAGACAGACAGTTACAGCTTTTCTTTTGCACTGTACGACGTTTTCAACAAACAGATAACGCAATAGATTAGCTCAAGTAGAAAGGAACACTTCCTATTTAAATTTCTGCGTCCTACGCTGTTGACAGTTCTGTGTAGGTGGCAATTACGTGGTTTAATTTCGGGGATTACAAAATAGAGGCGAATGTATGCAGTGGGTAGCCGAGGCAGCTAGTTCATGGCGATTCGGTTTACCAAGTAAATGAATGTACTGAACATGCTGAAAACCACTACATAGAGCCTGTGTGTCAGAATCCTCATCCAGTGTGGCGCAACGGCGTTACTATAGCAAAATGAGTCACAGAAAAGAGGATTTTGTGGTCTGTTGGGTTCATGTTAGGTTCATCCACTAGCGGTATGGATTCGATTCCAACAACTGCCAATGATTTTTGACAAGGAGAGACAGATTCTATTCCCTTCTGGTTACGCCAAGTGAAGAAGGTATAATGGCATTGTGGTCTGAAATTCAGATTGGACATGATATTCCTTCTCTACCAAGCAGACGTTAGGTTGAACCACAATAAAGTCAGGAGTGGCGACGTGTAGAAACTCTGTCACCAGTAACCTTTCTTATACTAGTTGTTTATTTCTAGTGACGAAACAAACGCTATGTAGGGTCACAAGACACTTATTCCATCTTTTATTTGAGATTCTGTATGTCGATAAAATTGGTTCTGAACTGGGAATGCAACTCAGGCCGCCCTTAACGCGGAATTTGATCCCTTCGTTGCAATGCAACTCGACTACAATTTGTGGTTTGTTCAAAACTGCAGATTCCTCAACATCCTGGGCCGGCACTAAAGTTTTCATTATGTTTTATCAAGCTCTAGCATCAGGACGCTGGTGGATAATAATTTTGATTTTTAATGTGTTTTCATTCGTTGTCAACACTAACGATATCTGACGTTTTTGACTCCCAGTGAGACACAGAAATATTTGTGAGATCACTGTAAGTTCAAGGATGTTATTCCAAGCTGCTGGTGGAGAATAATTCGGTAGCTGACGTCTCTTTGTCTGTAGTCAACAACGATATGTGTGGGGTTCGATTACCAGTCAGCACTGAACTCTTTTTCGTATTATTTTTAGTTCTAACATGCTCACATGCCGCTTCTGGCGAAACACTCCCATATTTAACGTCCTTTTTCTCTAGGATATAACAGCGATAGTTGCCGGGTTGCAGTCCTGAGAAGGAAAAAATTAATGTTTCGTCTCGTCATTTCAGTTAAAACATCTTGCTACTGCCGAGAAAATCCAATATGTCACAGTTGATTGTGCTTCGATAACAATATGCTTAGGTTCTGGGTTCGAATCCCTGATCAACACAAAGCTTTACCTCACGGCATTTCAAGTACGTTACTTGTGAAGAAGCAGTATTTAACATCTCTCTTAATTTATTAACAGGGAGAATAGATGCTGGGAAGGAATTCGCGTACGTTAAAAATGTTTACGTTATGTAATTTAATGTTGATATTTGCTAACTGATATTGTCTAAAATCGAGGTATATCACCCTCTGTATGCCTAGTCACGAATGACTGTTAGTTTCCGTCAGTAACGAAATCTTTGCTTAGTCTGCATGACCTGGGTTTGAATCCATATGCAGAACGAGACGGTTCGTCGTGTCATTTGAAGTTTATACATATTCTCAACTAGCTGGTCATGAATAACTTGAATTTTTAATCTAATTATGTGTTAAATAATAAGTACGGTATGTTACTTTGAAGAGGAAATCATAAATACGAAGAACTTACTGCTTGAATTACCTATCTGACGTAATAATGTGAGTGGCAACATTTCAGGTATGTCACTTATTGTAATAAATGTGATCTTACAAGCCTTAAGGACAGTGTTATCTGTGATAAGGTGTTCCCTGATATTTGTAGTATTGTGGTATTACTTTACATCTTGAGTTATTGTGATACAGAGCAGTGTTTTCTAGTGGTGACTTGTTGGAACCATTTTCAATACTCAAACGACTCTACTGAGGAGCGATTAGAGGACCTGCTAGACAGCTGCGTTATGCACGTTGCATGCGAATCAGGCGAAATGCAATTTAGGTCGTTCGGATACTTTTGAGCACAACTGAACATATCGCTATCTCATGACTTTTGTCATGTCAGTGTATATCAACTGCGGTAATACCGATATCAACTTCGCTTTTTGAAATGGAACGATAACGTCTGCTGCTGTTATTCTCGGACTCAACGAGACGAATTCGATCGTTCTCCACTCTTCGAAAACGGATAAGTAGTATCGGAGTAGTTACAACATTTGGAACAGGGTTTATCTACTTTGATAACTAAACCGATGCTGTCTTGTATGGAAGTTGGTATTATCACAGGGAATTCTAGCATCCGGCTGATTGAGCACTCTAGCTTGAGGCAGCTGACAGATTCCACGAACAAACTGTAAGTTGTTGAGAAAAATTTAATTTAAAACTGATATTAATCAAATTTCGCTACTCGTGGTTGCATCGACACGTCTTCAGGTTGGAAAAGCCGTGGAATATAGGATGCCTTAGCAGTCAACTATAATAACTGTTCTGCTCTTGTCTCTGCCAGAGCTTTGAAAGAAACGTTAATGTTACGAATTGAATGAAATTGTAAATCATGAGATTGGTAAATAATAACTTCGCATGAACAAAAAATTAACGTCAGATTAATTTCTAGATACACATTTACAGTGTAAAATTGGAAGACTTAGCTGTTGTGTTCACGTCGTTGTCAGACTCTTGAAAAAAAGGTGAAAGCTGCAAATTGAATGGAGTTGTAAATCATGGAATTGTTGACTTTAAGTTAACGTCACTTCAATTTATAGCTACACAAATGCATTGTAAAATCGGAAAATGTGACTGTTCCGCTCACGTCTGAGCCAGAACCGTGAAAGGAAGGTGAATGTTGGAAATTGAATTAAGTTGTAAATCATGAAATTGTTAAATAATGTTTTTTACGAACAAAAAATTAACCTCTGTTTAATTTCTAGATATACACTTACATTGTAAAATTAGAACAACAGCAACAGCAACAACAACAACAACAAAAGGAAATCACAAAAAAGTTTATAAGCTCTTGCATGTCGCTGTTGTTGTGGTATTGAGTCCGAATACTGGTTTGGTGCAGCTCTTAACGATGATTTATTGCATCAAAGTCTGTTCACCTCTGCGTAACTACTGCAACCTAAATACATATCAGTCTTCATTTTGTGTCTGAGCCTTGACCTTTCTCTACAATATTTATCTCCTCTCCCCTCCCCCTCACCACGTCCCGCTTCCCCCTCCATTACCAAGTTGATGAACTTCATGATTCCTTGATGCCACAGAATGTGTTTTATAACCATATCCTTTCTTTTAGTCATGCTGTGCCATTAATTTCATTTCTTCCCATTTCGATTCAGTACTTCTCCATTAGTTATTCAATCTAGCACTTTAATCTTTATCATTCTTCTGGAGTATCGTATTTCAGAAGCTTCCATTCTTTTCATGTCTATATTGTTTGTTGTCCATGTTTCATTTTTGTACAAGTCTACACTCTAGAAAAACACTTTCAGAAAATATTTCCTAACATTTAAATTTATTTTTGATGTTAAGAAATTTCTCTTCTTCAGAAACGCCTGTCTTGCTGTTGCCAATCTGCATTTCACCATCTCTACTTTGAACATCGTCTGTTATTTTACTGCACAAATAGCACCGCCTGGTTTGACAACATTTCATTGTCCTTGTACATGGAACCTGTACAGAAAACTGGAATAGGGATCAACATTAACATCATTTCCGCCCTTTTTATTGCTCATGGAAACCACACATTGCATGTTGTACCACCTTACAACGAGACGTTCAGAGCTGGTGGTCGAGACTGATGTACACACAGGTACCTCTAATATCCACTAGCACCTCCTCTTGCATTGGTGCATGCCTGTATTTGTCGTGGGATACCATCCACAAGTTCATCAAGACCGATTTTCCCACTCCTCAACGGTGATTCGGCGTAGATCCTTCAGAATGGTTGGTGGGGCACATCGTTCATAAACATCCCTTTTCAATCTATCCCAGGCATGTTCGATAGGGTTCATGTCTGGAGAACATGCTGGCAACTCTAGTCGAGCGATGTCGTTATCCTGAAGGAAGTCATTCACAAGTTGTGCACGATGGGGGCACGAACTGTCGTCTATGAAGACGAATGCCTTGCCATTATGCTTCCGATATGATCGCACTATCGGCTGGAGGATTGCGTTCACTTATCGTACGGCCGTTACGGCGCCTTCCATGACCACAAGGGCGTACGTCGGCCCCACATAATGTCACCTCAAAACAGCAGGAAACCTCCACCTTCCTGCACTCGCTGGACAGTGTGTCTAAGGCGTTCAGCCTGACCGGGTTGCCTCCAAACTCGTCTCCGACGCTTGTCTGGTTGAAGGCATATGCGACACTCATCCGCGAAGAGAACGTGAGGCCAATCCTGAGTTCAGCATGTTGTTGGGACCATCTGTACCGCTCTGCATGGTGTCGTGGTTTCGAAGATGGACCTCGCTATGGAAGTCGGGAGTGAAGTTGCTTATCATGCAGCCTGTTGCGCACAGTTTGAGTCGTAACACGACTTCCTGTTGCTGCCCAAAAGAATCATTATTCAATATGGTGGCGTTGCTGTCAGAGTTCTTCCGAGCCGCAGTCGGCAGGTAGTGGTCATTCACTGCAGTCGTAGTAACCCTTGGGCGGCCTGAGCGAGGCCTGTCATCGACAGTTCCAGTATCTCTGTATCTCCTCCATGTTAGAACAACATCACTTTGGTTCACTCCGAGACACCTGGACACTTCCCTTGTTGAGAGCACTTCCTGGCACAAAGTAACAATGCTGATGTGGTCGAACTGCGGTGTTGACTATCTAGGCATTGTTGAACTACAGACAACCCGAGCCGTGTACCTCCTTCCTGGTGGAATGACTGGAAGTGATCGGCTGTCAGACCCCCTCTGTCTAACAGGCGCTGCTCATGCATGGTTGTTTACATCTTTGGGCGGGTTTAGTGACATCTCTGAACAGGCAAAGTACTGTCTTCGTGATACAATATCCACAGTCAAAGTATATCTTCAGGAGTTCTGGGAACTGGGGTGATGCAAAACTTTTTTTGATGTGTGTAGTTATATTGGGTGGACGAAACAGTTCGTTGTCCAAGACAAGTTCGATAAAACTGAATCTAAAATAAAAGGAAAAGCATACTTTCTAGACAGATGGTTAGTTTAGCTTCCTATTAATCTTTCACTAGAATTTCCAAATTATAAAAAAAAGCCAGTTCAACAGCCTAGAAACTTCTCATGCTACAGTGTGAATTATGACTTTAGCTTTCTCAACTACTACACGATAGCTGAATGTTTCAAATGGCTCCAAGCACTATGGGACTTAACATCTGAGGTCATCAGTCCCCTAGACTTAGAACTACTTAAACCTACCTAACCTAAGTACATCACACACATCCATGCCCGAGGCAGGATTCGAACCTGCGACAGTAGTAGCAGTGCGGTTCCAGACTGAAGTGCCTAGATCCGCACGGCCACAGCGGCAGGCTACGACAGCTGAGGAGCGAGAAGAACTCAAGTAGAATTTTTTAAAGTGAGGCTCTTTTTGCTCATGTATAATTCCTCGTTCATGTACATGTTCATGTATACTCCAGTGACGAAATTATTTGAAAAACCAGCTGATATAAATATTATTAATAATATATAAAATGAGGGCGTTACGTAAAATATTACCTCTGGACGTCTTCGGTGCAGTAATGTGATTAATGTAAATATGTATTTCTATTCGATGATGTGTGTCTACAGTAGCCTAAGAGTTATCCTATGTTATGAGGACCAGTTCACTTAGCATCTATGGAACGTACTGTTTTTCTTTTTTTTTTTGTAAATATAAGTAGTAGGGAGCTGGAGTTAAGAGGACACTTTTTATATCAAATCGATATGTAAATTAATGAAATTGATCAATTAATCACCCCGGCCCCTGCCCACCACTGGCCATGATCACGCCTATCCTCGCCCCCGACCACACCCACCCCACCCCTTAGATGACGTCACGTGTTTTTCTCAGTCAGCACGTGAACCCCAGCCCCCTCCCCCTGTCCAACCACCCCCTCCACCAACCTACCCTATTGGCGGGAATTTCGAATTTTGGCGGGAAATTTCGAATTTTGGCGCAGGCCTGTGCAGAGACTAGGCAGGCCCCCAACGGCTCCAATAGTCCCCTCGTTCTGCGATGGAAAACACATTTATTTGACGTCAATGCATCTATAATGAAGCATGTATTAGAGAAAGAAAAACACATTTGCAACTATAACAAATGTTCTCTTTCCACGAAAATAGTCCATTTTCTTTTAATTTTATAAGCAAAATCGGTATAGTTTTTACGTTCGACTGCAGGATACAATTCGCATGTCATTATTTTGTGACGTCGAACGAAGTGCACAGCTACCAATGACAAATGATCAGCAGAGACATATCCAGCACGTGTCAAATCGGAAAAAAAACTTCACCTGTTTTGCTGAGAAAATTACCGATCACCGCAGAATGTTTTCGTTATCTTGAAACTATCACCGGAGTAAAGAGAAAGCGATAATATAAGCTCCAAAGAAAAAATCTATATTAAGAAATTTCTTTCAACTTGTTGAACAAATTACTCGATCTGAGAGCGTCTCTCGCGTTCAGTGACTGTAAATAAACTCTCATGCACGTATCTATTCCAAACATTTCAGACAATATTTCACGCCATTGGCTCACATGTCAGAAAAAAAACACATTCATTTTACATTTGACAACAAAAAGCTATAATTCAAAGGAACGTAGCTGTTTTGTACACTGTGACAGGTTCTCTTTTACCAGTGCGATGCTATATCATACTAGCATTTATGAAACAAACTGTGAGAGTCTGCATCGCACTGTGTAGGTGGGAGACTGAAATTTCGTTGAAAGATTTCGCCGCAGCGAAAAAAGAAAAAAAAGAAATGCCTGTCAAGAATCATTCCATGGTGCCCTAGCCATCTCCTCCACACACCAGGCGGCACGTCATTGATATCAGTTTGAGAGGCTGAGAATTAAATTGGTGATGAGAGTCAGTTTGTATGGAGAGTAATTTCTTTTTTCATTGCTGTAGTTGGATTACACTCACCAGGTAGGTTAAATGGGAATCCGTGGATGGAAGACCATGTTCCTTTCGAGGAACGCTATTGAGAACTGACATTTGAAGCTGACCACAGAGGGATTCTACAGCCCACGCCATACATTTCGCGTAAGAAGTGTGCTATTAAAAACACTATCGTAGCCACTATGCTACTGTCACCCTGCCTAAAAAGCAGTCTCAAGCCTACAGGCACACGCGTGAGTCGCTGATAGTGTAATGCTTTCGGGTAGAAATGCTGTCTGCGATTTGGAATCAAGTCTATCCATTCTACCACGTACTTGTAGCTTGTAGTGACGTCTTTTAATGATTACAGCCACTGGTGAATCATATTCATGTCAATGTCATATCTCTAAACGAGTCACCTTTTTCGAACCAATCTGCTAAGGATCCCACACGGCAAAAACTCCAGCGCTATTTTTTAGACAGTCCCTCTGCATCTTGGTCGTGATCAAACTCGCTTCCACAGACCGGTGTAAAGTTTGATCACTTGTACTGCAGGAGGACCATATCCAACAGACTATCAATCACATGATAGGGTTCCTGTAATGTCCCTGCATAAGCAGTTTAATACGTTGTTTACTGTATGCTTGCAGGTAAAACACTTTTTAAATTCCTCTCTATCCAACGCCAGCAGCTCGTCAGATCAATGTATTTCCCACCAAAAAGAATAAAGGTAGTACCTTACATCCCTGCCTTTTTCCTGCCAGCTTGTAGGTGTAGGGTTGAGTTTGAGTGTGTCTGTCGCTATTTTCGAGTGGTATTGCGCAATTTTTTTCCCAGCAGGATAACATCAGTTGTACGTCATTATCAATTTGTTGTATTGCGATTTTAAGCCGTCCTTGTGTAGCGCTATACATATAGTTGTGTAATTACGTCCGATCTTTGTGAATAATTACGTAATTAGGATCGATCTTTGCGTCAGTTTCTGGATCAAAATAAATAAAGTACACTAACCTAACCTTCCTCTCGCACATCTGGGCAGTCTTCGTGTGTTGAGAGCGTGCACTTGGTCTTTCTATACAGTAGAATCAGGGTTCGAGTCCCAGAAAAGGCAATGCCATTTTCAATTTCCTATCAATTCCAAGCACCTCTGACGGTTAATTGTGTTAGGGGTGGGGTGCAATTTGGCATTTAAGTCGAGAAAGGGTACTGCCAACTTTAATTTCCCGTCAGTTCCAAGCACCTCTGGTGGTTTTTGTGTTAGGGGGTGCAATTGGGCTTTCTGCCCAAGAGGACCAGGATTCGATCCCAGAAGTGTACCGCCAATTTTAATTTCCCCCCAATTCCTGGGTGGGGTGGGATGTCAGCAGAGAACTGCGCCAAAGAAAATTCCCGCCAAAATTCGAAATTCCTCCCAAAATTCGAGATTTCCGCCAATAGGGTAGGTTGGGGGAGAGGGAGGGTGGAGAGGGGGGAGGGATCTGGGCTCTGCGAGCAGGCTGAGAAAAACACGTAACATCGTCCGGTGAGGGGGGGGGGGGGACGTGGTCGGCGGCGGGGGTGGGGGTGATTAATTGATCAATTTAATTAATTTGTATCAAAATTGCACCAAATGCCACCATCTCCATACTACTAATATGTATTGTGTATTCTTTATTTATGATATGTTCTACATATTTGAGCCGGCCGGGGTGGCCGAGCGGTTCTAGGCGCTACAGTCTGGAACCTACGGTCGCAGGTTCGAATCCTGTCTCGGGCATGGATGTGTGTGATGTCTTTATGTTAGTTAGGTTTTAGTAGTTCTAAGTTCTAGGTGACTGATAACCTCAGAAGTTAAGTCCCATAGTCCTCAGAGCCATTTGAACCATTTTTTCTACTTATTTGACGATCTCCTCACTTTGGCTGTATGGAACAAAAGTGCATCTAATCTAAACTAACCACACAAGTAAACCAGAATAGTCGCCATACTGGAGGTGAAAGGAAAGAAATTCTAATTCAGTGTCAATGTTAACATAAAGCAATCTCTCCGATCGACGCAATAGCCTTATTCCGTCTTCAGCAAGGTACTTGAATCACTTTTAATCCAGTCCACCCACAAATATTTAGAACCGCACCCTTTTTGACCTCTGTCCGAAATACTCACAAACGATCAGCTCGTTCAGCCGTTTTATTTGCCTACAGCTCAACAAACACCTCTCTGCTATCTTTGTCTCCTTCGACCTCGAAGGAATCTTTGATGGATAAGGCACTCTGCTATCTTTTTCAGCTACAAACATACACACTTCTAATCAATTTTGTCCATCTTATAGCTTCCTTTCTGACTCGCCGCCCCTCTTTTGTCACCTTCGACCATACACAGTCCAACCGACTGGAGGAGTGCCCCAAGGGTCAGTCCGTCCCCCCTCCTTTAATTCATCTACATAGTTGATAGGGCCAGCCACCCGCTCCCATCCATCTGCTTCAGTATGAGGATGACAGTGTCCTCCTTACACTCCACTCAACCATCAGAGCTTCTTAACTGCCCCTTCGGATCCATCTTATTGAGTTTACTTTTTGATTTAGCCTCTGGTAGCTCAAAATCAGTCCCCTCTAAACTGAGGTAATAAGCATAGGCCATACTACTCGTCACTTCTGTCCTCCTGACTTCTACGTCACCATCCATAAACACAGCATCTGCCTTACTAACACGCTTAAATATCATAGATTAACTGTCGCCTACAAACTAAATTGGCCCTACCATCTAGTAAGCATCCAATAAACAGCATGCAGTACTCTAAAATTGTTAGAAATACTAATCAGGAATACATGAGAACTTCATTCTTCTACCATCCCGTATATGTACAAAAGCCTTACGCAAACCGTACTCACCTTTTCCAATGTAGCCTGGAGCTACACACCCCTAAATTCTCACATTTCCTAGGAAGTCCTAGAATGCCGTGCACTTTGCCTCACCTTCTGCATTCGTCTTCCATCTCTTACATTCATTCTCTACTGTTTGATGAAATTTCCTCTTCCCCTTCTACACTCTGTAAATTCCTTGAACATCTTTGAAAATCCAATACATCCTGTAAACTGCAAGATAGAGCCTCCGCTGTGTGACCAGTCCTCTCCAGTCACGGTCTGGTACAGCATTTTTATCAACACGTTTCACTCTCTCCTCCTCCACACACTTCACATCTTAGCCCAAGTAAACTTAAAGAGGTTCCATCCTCCTCACCCATAAAACAGACATGACATCTACGTATTTTACCAGATGTAGTCCTAGATCCATGTCCTTTCCTTAGATCAAAGCTCCAATACATTTCCCAGCCTTCCAAACCATCCTCGCCTCTAACTACGCTAGCCTCCACTATCACATTACTCTTTCCAGTCCAACATCATTCCCTCATTCCCAGACATACATCTCATCCATCTGAAGTGTTCTATTGCCACTCGTCTCTCCATACTTCCTTCCTATTCGCACGACATGTATGGAAGCTCACCTCCAGGGACCAGAAGCAGCATCAATGAATTACACCTGTCCTAGTCGCCCAGAAGCTTCCTTTATTTTTCAGTTCTCATGACGTGCTTCGGTAACACCATCATCAGATTCTACATCAGCACATAGTATCAGATCGTTATAAGAATTTCTTCACATCTGTGCCCTAACTGGCTCACGCAGTACAGCATTTTACAATGTTACGAACATGGGCATTAATGTAATGACGATATGCTTAGCCGGCCGCGGTGGTCTCGCGGTTCTAGGAGCGCAATCCGGTACCGTGCGACTGCTATGGTCGCAGGTTCGAATCCTGCCTCGGGCATGGATGTGTGTGATGTCCTTAGGTTAGTTAGGTTTAAGTAGTTCTAAGTTCTAGGGGACTAATGACCACAGCAGTTGAGTCCCATAGTGCTCAGAGCCATCTGAATCATTTTTGAACGGTATGCTTATATGTCAAGATTCTGTATACCGATGTAAGATCTGACGATGATGGTACCAAAGCGCGTCACGCGAAGTGAACAATAAAGGAAAATATTTGGCGACCGAGACACTGATCAGCCAAAACATTATGACCACCTGATTAATAGCTTGTTTGTCCTCTTTGTAGCTAAATACATCAGTGATTACGCATATCAGGGATCCGAAAATTTGCTGGTAGGTTTTTGGCGGTATGTGACATTAGCTATCACACCATGCCATGTAATCCGCGTAAATAACTGGCCATTGATTTGCGTTCGCGTTGATGGAACCTGATAGCGACCCTGATGGGTTGCAGAGGATTTACATCAGGCGAATTTGGTCAAATAGACATCAACGTATGTTCACCATAATGCTTCTCAAACCACAGTAGCACGGTTCTGGCTCCGAGAAACGGATAATTATATTGGTGAAAGTTGACGTCACTGTCGGAGAAGCCATTAAGCATGAAGCGACGCAAGTGGTTCGCAACTGTCAGCTTGTCTTCGATTACTACCGCAGGTCCCATGCAAGCGCAGAAGGATGTCTCCTCATAGCATAATACTACTCCCACCAGCCTGCGACTGTGGCGCGCTGCATGTTGCGAGCCGCCGTTCACCTCGATGACAGTGTTTGTGGGGACAACGATAGATCTGGTGTAGCATAAATGTGATTCTCCCGAAGAACCGACCGTTTCCATTCATTGATGGTAGAATCCCGATTGCTATGTGCCCACTGCATTCGTAATGGACTATGTCGTTGGGTCACAATGTGAACACGTAGGGGTGGTCTGCTGCGGACCTCTGTGTTCGACAGTGTACGATGAACGGGCTGCTGCGAAACACTTGTGCATACACCAGCACTGTACTGTGCCACAGATCACCCACCACCTATCCTACTTTACAGAGCAGAAAAGACCCCGAACCCAGCGTTCTGTGAAGAGCTGTGGAGTCTACATCTACATGCATTCTGCGCATTCTGCGCCTAGTCCTTCTAACTCTTTCCGTAGATGCTTACAGCAGTAGCACGCGAACATTCGACCAGTTGCGCCGTTTTTGAGGTACTCGTTCACAGGCTCTGCGTAATAATGATCCGTCCATTGTCAAAATGGCTTATCTCAATGGATTTCCGCGTTTGCAGCCCTTATCTTCGCTAGGGTGATATGCCGTCCGCGTCTGCTCCGCTTACATACACCATGTGATCAAAAGTATCCGGATACCTGGCTGAAAATGACTTACAAGTACGTGGCGCCCTCCATCGGAAACGCTGCAATTCAGTGTGGTGTTGGCCCATCCTCAGCCTTGATGACAGCTTCCACTCTATCAGGCATACGTTCAATCAGGTGCTGGAAGATTTCTTGGGGAATAGCAGCTCATTCTTCACGGAGTGCTGGACTGAGGAGAGGTGTCGATATCGGTCGTTGAGGCCTGCCACGAAGTGGACATTCCAAAACATCCCAAAGGTGTTATATAGGATTCAGATCAGGACTCTGTGCAGGCCAGTCCATAATAGGGGTGTTATTGTCGTGTAACTATTCCGCCACAGACGGTGCGTTATGAATAGGTGCTCGCTAGTGTTGAAAGATGCAATCACCATCTCCGAATTGCAGTTCAACCGTGGGAAGTAAGAAGGTGCTTAAAACATAAATGTAGGCCTGTGCTGTGATATTGTCAGGCAAAACAGGAAAGGGTGCAAGACCCCTCCATGTAAAACACGACCACACCATAACACCACTGCCTCAGAATTTTACTGTTGGCACTACACACGCTGGCAGATGACGTTCAACGCGCATTCGCCATGCCCACACCCTGCCATCGGATTGCCACATTGTGTACCATGATTCGTCACTCCACATAACGTTTTTCCACTGTCCAAACGTCCAATGTTTCCGCTCCTTACACCAAGCGAGGTGGCATTTGGCATTTACCGGCGTGACGTGTGGCTTATGAGCAGCCGCTCGACCATGAAATCTAAGTTTTCTCACCTCCCGCCTAACTGTCATAGTACTCGCAGTGGGTCCTGATGCAGTTTGGAATTCCTGTGTGATGGTCCGGATAGATGTCTGCCTATTACACATTACGGCATTCTTCAACAGTCGGCGGCATCTGTCAGTCAACAGAAGAGGTCGACCTGTACGCTTTTGTGCTGTACGTGTCCCTTCACGTCTCCACTTCACTATCACATCGGAAGCAGTGGAGCTACGGATGTTTAGGAGTGTCGAAGTATCGCGTACAGACTTATGACACAAGTGACACCCAATTACCTGACCACGTTCGAAGTCCGTAAGTTCCGCGGAGGGCCCCATTGTGTTCTCTCACGATGTCTAATGACTACTGAGATCGCTGATATGGAGTACCTGGCAGTAGATGGCAGCACAATGCAGCAAATACGAAAAAGTACGTTTTTGGGGGTGTCCGGATACTTTTGATCACATAGTGTACTTCTATTACAGCGTCACGCGCCCTCAGCGCTACCAGACGGCATCCAAAGTCGCGGTGGGCAGTGGTCATAACGTTTTGGCATATTAGTGTAATTCAGTAGTGCCAAAAATGGTCGCAGACCCATAAAAGCATTTTGTCTAAAGCGATGAGAAACAGCATAGTCATCATCATCATCTCATAAAGAACATCACCTTAGCACCAGTCACGCCATCGCAGTCTGCGTAAATCAGCAAATATTTTTGGCTTTAAATCCTATTATTTCAGTATTTTAACTGGACTTTTGAAGAGGGGACGAGTGGAAGAATGAAGTTAGCAATAAAGGAAAAAAAGCGCTCATCAGTTCATATCTATTATATGTTTTTGTGTACGATGATTCTCGCTTTGTTTGCTGTTGTTGTGTTTGTGAAGTGTGTGAAATCTTATGGGACTTAACTGCTAAGGTCATCAGTCCCTAAGCTTACACGCTACTTAACCTAAATTATCCTAAGGGCCAGCCGCGGTGGTCGAGCTGTTCTAGGCGCTACAGTCTGGAACCGCGCGACCGCGACGGTCGCAGGTTCGAATCCTGCCTCGGGCATGGATGTGTGTGATGTCCTTAGGTTAGTTCGGTTTAAGTAGTTCTAAGTTCTAGGGGACTGAAAACCTCAGAAGTTAAATCCCACAGTGCTCAGAGCCATTTGAACCATTTTATCCTAAGGACAAACACACACACCCATGCCCGAGGGAGGACGCGAACCTCCGCCGGGACCAGCCGCACAGTCCATTACTGCAGCGGCTAGACCGTTCGGCTAGTCCCGCGCAGCTGCTGTTATTGGTTTTGGTTCATGTTGAACACAGTCGTCAAATTTGGTCTTTATGGCATTCGCAGCGATCTGCTTACCGTCCAGTCTGTTTCCCACACGCTACATATTCGCGTAATTGAAGGCCATTACGAGACACAAGACACAATCATTATCGCCGTGGCGATGAGATGTCGAAGTCTCGACAGCGAATGAAGGCCACTAGAATCGTACTGATATTATGTTATCTTGTTTCTGTCTGTTTCTTGAGTTTCCATTTCAAAGTGTTTAGAATATCATTCACTTACACTGAGGTGACAAAAGACATGGAATAGCGATATGCACATGTACAAATAGCGTATGCAAGGTATAAAAGGGCAGTGCATTGGCGGAGCTATCATTTGTTCTCAGGAAAGTGGTTTACTACATAATTTGGCCGCACGGTGGGAATTAATAGACTCTGAACGCGAAGTGGTAGTTGGAGCTAGAAGCATGGGACTTTAGATTTCGGAAATGGTAGGCCGAGAATAACAAATTTTAGACATTACATCTCACCACGGACAACGCAGTCGCCGACTGCCTCAAATAAATGACCGAGAGCAGCGATGTTTGCTTAGGGGTATCAGTGCCAAGACAGAAGCAAAACTGCGTGAAATAAGTACAGAAATCAATGTGGGACGTACACGAACATATCCGTTAGGACGCTGTGGCGAAATTTGGTGATAATGGGCTATGGCAGCAGGGGACTGACACGAGTGCCTTTACTAACAGCCAGACATCGCCTGCAGCGCCTCTCCTGGTCTCGTGACCACATCGGTTGGACCCTAGATGAGTGGAAAACCATTGTCTGGCCAAATTAATGCTATTTCAGTTGGTAAGAGTTGATGGCAGGGTTCGACTGTGGCGCAGAGCCCACGAAGCCACGAACCCAGGTTGTCAACAACCCACTGTGCAAGCTGGTGGTAGCTCCATAATGGTGCGAGGTGTGTCTACATGGAATAGACTGGGTCTCTGGTCCAAATGAATAGATCATTGACTGGAAGTGGTTATGCTTGGCTACTTGGGGATCGTTTGCATCCATTCATGGACTTCATGTTCCCAAACGACGATTGCATTTTTATGGATGATTGTGCACCATGGCGCTGAGCCACAATTACTCGTGATTAGTTTGAGGAACATTTTGAGCCATTCGGGAGAATGATTTGGCCACCCAGACTGCCCGGTATGAATTCCATCGAATATTTATGGGACATAATCGAGTGGACAGTTCGTGCACAAAGTCCTGCATCGGAAATACTTTAGCGATTAAGGACGGCTGTAGGGGCAGCATGGCTCAGCATTTCTGCAGGGGACTTCCAATGACTTGTTGAGTCTATGCCGCGTCGAGTTGCTGCACTAAGAAGGGAAAAAGGAGGTCCGACACGATATTAGGAGGTATCCCATGACTTTTGTCGCCTCAGAGTATAGATGAGGATTAATACTTATGGAATAATTGAGCATTGTGACTGTGTGAGAGTGAATGGTATATGAGTAACTGAACTATAAACAGTATTCAGTGCTCAAATGGGGAAATATATCTAAACTCTATATCAGGCGGTTGAATCAGTCCGGGGAGTGTAACGTTCTGTTCGAGTAGTGAGGCGAATTTTGCGTTTATGTACATATACTTCTACGGCAGCAGTTATTTCAATGCGTTGCCTAGTGCAGGAAGTTGTTCTCGGCTGTGGTTTTAAGAATAAAGGAGGACAAACTTCAAAATACATTACTTGCCATTAAAATTGCTACACCAAGAAGAAATGCAGATGATAAATGGATATTCATTGGACAAATGTATTATACTGGAACTGACATGTGATTACATTTTCACGCAATTTGGATGCATAGATCCTGAGGAATCAGTACCCAGAACAACCACCCGTGGCCGTAATAACGGCCTTGATACGCCTGGGCATTGGGCCAAACAGAGCTTGGGTGGCGTGTACAGGTACAGCTGTCCATGCAGCTTCAACACGATACCACAGTTCAAGTGTAGTGACTGGCGTGTTGCGACGAGCCAGCTGCTTGGCCACCATTGACCAGACGTTTTCAGTTGGTGAGAGAACTGGAGAATGTGCTGTCCAGGGCAGCAGTCGAACATTTTCTGTATCCAGAAAGGCCCGTACAGGACCTGCAACATGCTGTCGTGCATTATCCTACTGAAATGTAGGGTTTTGCAGGGATTGAATAATGGGTAGAGCCACGGGTCGTAACACATCTGAAATGTAACGTCCACTGTTCCAAGTGCCGTCAATACGAACAAGAGGTGACCGAGACGTGTAACCAATGGCAACCCATACCATCACGCCGGGTTATACGCCAGTATGGCGATGACGAATGCACGCTTCCAATGTGCGTTCAACGCGATGTCGCCAAACATGGATGTGAAAATCATGATGCTGTAAACAGAACTTGGATTCATCCGAAAAAATGACGTTTTGCCATTCGTGCACCCAGGTTCGTCGTTGAGTACACCATCGCAGGCGCTCCTGTCTGTGATGCAGCGTCAAGGGTAACCACAGCCATGGTCTCCGAGCTGATAGTCCATATTGCTGCAAACGTCGTCGAACTGTTCGTGCAGATGGTTGTTGTCTTGCAAACTTCTCCATCTGTTGACTCAGGGATCGAGACGTGGCTGCACGACCCGTTACAGCCATGCGGATAAGATGCCTGTCACCTCGACTGCTAGTGATACGAGGCTGTTGGGATCCAGCACGGTGTTCCGTATTACCCTCCTGAACCCACCGATTCCATATTCTGCTAACAGTCATTGGATATCGACCAACGCGAGCACCAACGTCGCGATACGATAAACCGTAATAGCGATAGGCTCTAATCCGACCTTTATCAAAGTCGGAAACGTGGTGGTAGGCATTTCTCCTCTTTACACGAAGCATCACAACAACGTTTCACTAGCCAACGCCGGTCAACTTCTGTTTTTTGTATGAAAAATCGGTTGGAAACTTTCCTCATGTCAGCACGTGGTAGGTGTCGCCACCGGCGCCAACCTTGTGTGAATGCTCCAAAAAGATAATCATTTGCATATCACAGCATCTTCTTACTGTCGGTTAAATTTCGCGTCTGTAGCACGTCGTCTTCGTGGTGCAGCAATTTTAATGGCCAGTAGTGTAGCTTACAGCCGAAAACAGCTGATAGTGGAGTAAGTAAAACTTCTTTAATAACAGCCAATGGGGAAAATAGATTGTCTGTTTAACAAACTGGTGCCTGTGGCAACCGAAATCGAAAAACTTATTTTATGTCGTCTGTCCCTCGCTGGATATTGTGTATCGATACAGCAGTAAAGCTACGGATGCTAAGGCAAATACTATTCGACCTTGTGTCATAATATATTGTTTGTAGAGCGTGTCAGTATGATCCAGTAAGTTTCTTCTTCTGAAAATTCCAATTAGTAGACTTTCCATGAGTCCAGATTTGTCGGAAGATTTTTTGGCCCTAACTGAAACTACAGCTACAGGATATAGGAAACGGTATAAATACGTTTGCGATGTTTATTTCGTATTGCATGTTTGAATGCTATTGTCACGTCAGATGCCTCTGATGACAGAAATCGATGATGGACGTAATCTGATTAGGTTAACTAAATCTTAAATAAATAGAAGCACAAATACGCTATTGGCCATTAATATTAAAGCACCGTGAAGGCGGAGTGCTACACACGTCAAACTGGGCTGCAAACTGATAATAGACACGAATAGCGTTTCCGCTTAACCGCGTAGCCTACATTCTGTATACAGAGTGTTCAAAAATGCTGTGCCCAAACTAACAGGGATGATGGTGGAGGCAAAAACAAATGTATTACGTATAGCAACCATGTGTCGGTAACACATATTGTTGGAGTACTGATTATACAGGATGTTATTATGCGTGATTGAGAATAAAATGGTGTTAAATGTGTTTCATTCCTTTATTGTTCTGATCACTGTTACATTGCAATGAATGTTAAAAATGAGCACCACAAACCTCAGCGCAGAGTCGATATCGACCTAGCACGAGTGCCGTGTTCGCTGAGTAATGTGTGGTGTGTTCTACATTGTGTGGCTAGTGCAAGAATTCTTGCAACCTATTCCGCCTCCGAGCCAACAGGGGCACAATACTCCTCGGCTTTGATGGAGCCTCAGAGAAAGAAGTCTAATGGGGTGAGGCCCGGGGATCTTGTAGACCAATGTACAGGTCCTCCCTGGCCGATCCACTGACTGCCAAAAGTACTGGTCTTTACTGCTCGCACTGGTTCTGTGAAGTGCCCAGGAGCCCCATCATGCTGAAACTACATCCTCCTTCTAATATCTAGGGGCACATCCTCCAATAACTTAGGTAGGTGAAATTCCAACAGTATTCTGTACATTGACTATCTGAGTCGAACAGGCAACATGTAAGGTCCAAGTCAGTAGTCGCCCACAATACCAGCCCATATGTTTACTGCAATACCTCTCTTATGATCTCATGCAACAGTAATACAGAGTTTTCATCCGACCATACATGCAAATTACGACACGACTTTTATCTCCCCCACTCGTGTATTGCCTACACATGCTGAGTGCTCATGCAGCATGAGTTTCCGACATATAGTTGGTTTACGAAATGTAGTTGTTTTTCTCATATATGATCGCTGTTCGTTTGGCCACTGAATTTTTGAGAACCCTGTATAAGGAAAGCTTAGGCAGCGGATTTCTCATTGAGAAACGGCAACCAATTTTTGTTTGTTTGTAAAAAGATCGTGTTTGCCTCGAGGAAGAAGCAAAAATGGTTACCAGCACTTGTCGAAGTTCGACAGTTGTCTATCGTTCCGCGTTATCGCTGCTTGTGTTGATCTGGATACCACGACAGTCATGCAGGCATGGAATCGATGGATCCAGAAGGACAGTGCTCAGCGTTATGCAAGAACACAATGGCCCTGTGTGGAGAGTCTCCGAAAACGAACCTTGGCAGATTCGTCTTCGTAACGTGGATCCATCATTTACCATTAAGTGTACGACACGTTCATCATTGTTTCGCGCAAGCAGTAACTGGGCAACACATGGTACACTTCTGTATTTTAACGTTGGCAGTCGTGGTCTTTCTTCGGTGTCTTCGAGACGATGTTTCTCAAAAAGGTAACGTAAGGCCGTGTGTTGGCTGTGCTGTCCTGGCCCTTCTCGAAGCACAATGTGTTCGACTGTCGGCCTGACTAGTGAGTTCTCCATGTCTCTCAGCCACTGGAAAACATCTGTTCACGGGTTGAGGTGGTGTACCTGCATACTAAATTTCGTACTTTGTATACCCTCAAATCATATACTGCACTGTACGTACGCGGCAAGTAATATTTCGTTATTTGTAGTAATTCCCGATGTTTCAGTTATAAAGCTTTGCAGCATACAATAATTCTTACACCTCCTGGAAGGTGGTTTGTCGGCGGTTCCAGTAGACGGTCATCTTCTTCATGACCTCCTCCATAATCTCGCGCCGCTCACGTCGCACCTCTGCCTCAGTCCACACATCCATCTCCTCCGCCTTCTCGTAGCCCTCTTGCACGATGGTCAATAGGAGGAAGTCGAAATCCGTCGACAACGTCTGTAAGCATGATTTTACTTGCAACACAGAGTGTCAGTTGATATACTGTCGCTTACAAACATGGTAAGGTAGTCGCTTGAGTGAAAAAAAAGGAAAGGGAAGCGGTGCATTATGAAACCATTGTCAACTAAAGGACGCGGCAAAATTTTTTTCTCTCTACGCGAAGGAAAAAGAAAGAAGGCGAACGGAGAAGCTAAAAAAATTATTTTATGAATGGAAACGGAAAACTTCTTCAATAACTTGCTGCGAAAACACCAGACTTACAGCAGGCACAAGTACGAGGGCATGCTGAAAAGTAATATCTCTAATTTTTTCATTCTGTTCTCAATGTCGGTTGAGGTATTACATGTCATGCAGAGTCGAGCATCACACCACCTTTATCCACCCGAGCCCGGCTGCGGCCGATCGCTCCGTTCTGCTGCTACCGGCGAAGAAGTACGCGAGGCGCAATGCGCCGTTGAGGCCCGCAGATCGTTCGTGTATCCGGTGCAGCAGGGAAACCGACAGCGCTGGGAAGGCAGGAGTTATTGCCCGAGCACGAGCGGATTTGCAGTCTCAGTCGTCTACAATCCTATGAGAACCGTGAGGGATTTACGTGCTAGGAACAGCGCGTTCATGATCCTTTGTAAAGACAAATAGTCGTAATCTAAAATAATGGATATAACACACAAAAAAATACTTACTGTAAAATGTAGGTATACATAAGGGTAGTTAATTAACCCGCAAGTCTTAAGTGATATCAGTACCAGCCGTGAAACCTTACATTGTATGATTTTAAACTGGAATTCACCGGTGACAAAGATTTATTTTCTGTAACTTAGTGACAGGAAGTTTCGAGTAGCTGCTCGTTTTAATTTACACTTCATGTGCACTCTAATTTTATTGTTTTTTAAAATTTTTTTTCAAAGCAATTGTGAATCCAGTTGTTATTACTAGATAGAGCAGCGAGATATTCTTTGAAATTTTTCCAAATTTCTTCCTGACGTTTTATTTTGAAGTAAGATGAATTTTTACTAGGAAATCGTAAAGGGTAAATTCAAATGGTTCAAATGGCTCTGAGCACTATGGGACTTAACATCTGTGGTCCCTAGAACTTCTTAAACCTAACTAACCTAAGAACATCACACACATCCATGCCCGAGGCAGGATTCGAACCTGCGACCGGAGCGGTCACGCGGTTCCAGACTGAAGCGCCTAGACCGCACGGCCACACCGGCCGGCTCGTAAAGGGTATCAAAGCACTCAATCTGATTGGAATTTAGATAGATTTCCCAAATTTTAAGGCTTTTAATGAACGATTCGAAACGGTCTTGCGCATTACACAGTTTTGAGTTTGGTCCCTGAAGTCATAAATTTAAACTGTTGATTTTCAACAAAAGTCAGTCACCAAGAGCAGGCGTTGTCTGCAGGTGGAGCGACTGTTAAAACTAAGTTTTCGAAAACAGTCTCAAATCACACTTTGTATTTTTTATTATGACCGGTTTAGCTCTTGAAGTGAACAGGAGCATCATCACAATATACACTGTAAAAGATAAAAATTGCGACAGTATGGAAAATTATATTGACATTCGTAAAGTACTTATTCTGCCTCCAGTGCGGTGACTTAAGTTTAAAGTTGGCCAGCATTAAAGATCACCTTTACAGTTGACTGACAGCTCTAAAGATTACTTTGGCTGTACTATAGTACTTAAACTTACGTTTAAAGTACAATACTAAATGAAACGAAATGGCGTGTGACGAGGGCCTCCCGTCTGGCAGACCGCTCGCCTGGTGTATCTTTCGATTTGACGCCACTTTCGCGACTTGCGAGTCGGTGGGTATGAAATAATTATGATTAGGACAACACAACACACAGTCCCTGAGCGGAGAAAATATCCGATCCAGCCGGGAATCAACCCGGGTCCTTAGAATTGCCAGCCTGTTGCGCTAACCACTCAGCTACAGGGGCGGCCCAGTAGTAAATGATGACATTGACATTGACATTGACATTGTCACTGACACGCCAAAGATGAAATTGACTCTACAACATTACTTGTAACGTCCATGGTATAGTCTATCCAAAGCTAACCTACAACCACAGAAAAAAAAGTTTCATTAATCGCCTCATTTATGGGCGTGCGTGTAGACATCTCAGTTCTATACATATCTGCCTATTTTTTTTAAAAAAACGAGTTAATCTGTGAAAACTATCGTGTTTACAAAATACTTCTTTTAGGATGATACGGCAGGTATTATATTTTGGTTGCTTATCTACAGCAGTTCATCAAATAACGGGAAGAACCCATGTAGATTACATTCGTTTTGTTCGTTTAATAAATTTTACGGGTTTTTCTTTTTCTCTACGAATAATTTCCAATTCTTCTAAAACATTTAACAGTGGACCTTCATCTAACTTGTGGATAATTTTCTTAGTGTCTTGTATATCACCTATTGTATGTTTAGTTGTTCTCGGATGTTCACCCAATGCTACACGATTTGAAATTAAATTACAATGTTCCTGATAACGTGTTTTAAACGCTCTTCCAATCTGGCCAAAGCACTTGCTCTGACAGTTTTTGCGCTATATTTTTTATACTCGTGAATACTATATTTGTCGTTATGAACATTCTTCTTGTGTATTTGTGTGTGTCTAAGGGAGCTGCTAGTTCGAAATGCCACTTTCACTTTCTGTCTTGCTCAAATTGCGTCATCCATTGCCGATGTCAGCCGGCAACTGGCGCAACTCCCCGCCATTATCGCCGCCACCATCGAATCGGCGGTCAGCAGAGCCGTCATGGCGTCTAAAGTTGTATCTGCCGCTCCTCATCATCGCTAGGGCGCCCAGACTTGATGATGTAAGTATTGTCGCCTATAATGCCGACAACCTTACGATCTTCCGAAATTACACCAGTTCCTCGTCGACTATAACGTGGACATCTGCTTGGTGAACGAAACGTTCCTGAATCCCAGGATCCGAAGCAACGTCCCGAATTACCGCTGCTACAGGACAGATCGGCCGACGCACGGTGGGGGCACTGCCCTCTTTACTCGCAACTCTTTTCGCTATCACGAAGTCCAGCCGCCTGCTACTCAGGCCATTGAAGCGACGGCGGTCCTTGTGGACACCCAGACGCGGCCCATCACAGTCATCGCCGTCTTCCGCAGCCCTCGGCGGCTGTTGGACCTTGACGAAGCCCAGACGCTTTCCGCCATCATGGGAAACTTTCCTGGCTTGCGACCTCAGTTCCAATCATGCTACCTAGAACTCACCAACGCGAGTGGACGCTGCCTCCTGCACGCAGTGTAAGAGGCCAACGCCCATACTTTTGGCCCAGAGGTACCAAGGTGCTACCCCTAGCCTGGCGCCGCGGATGTCCTTGATATCGCCATCACGAAGGGGATACCGCACTTCATGGATGCGGAGGTCATCCACATTCTTAACTCTAACCACCTGCCTGTCCTCTTCCGGCTGAATGTCGCCACTGGTGCATCTTCCTGGCCATCTTAATCTTCGATGCACCAACTCCGATGTCTTTTGAGATTATATCGATTTCTCTGTTGACACCCTCACTGCTGCTGCTGAACTCGACGCTGACTCTATGGACTGTCTTTCCCAGGCCATCATCGATGCCCCCCACTCTGCCACTGCCCCACCTGGCCTGCCACAGGACATTCTTGCTGCCATTAGGACGTGGAAACGGCTGTGCAGAGAGTGGCATATCATTCAGGACGGAGCCCTCAAGCGTCACATCAACCAGCTCTGCTGTGATGTCAACGCTGGCATCGTCGCTTACAAGAATAGGCTGTGGGCTAACACGTTGCATTTCTTCACACCTGACCCACTCGGCTGGCAGGCAGTCCGCTTCTTTACCAACAGAAGGACGAGGATCCTGCCTTTAACTTCGGATGACCGGACAGCTTACAGCCCTGAAGACCATTCTAACATGCTGGCAGATACGTTTGAACATAATTTCCAGCCCCTTCATGATTGCCTGGACCTCAGTGTGTAGCCACCATCGAACGAGACGTCACAACGCTCCTTCAGGATGACGAGGCTGAGGCCAACCCCATAAGGCCCCAGGGGCTGATGATATCCCTGGGAAGGTCCTCAAGCTTCTGCCCTGGTCGGCCATCGTCCACCTCACCGCCATCTTCAACTGGATCTTCTGCTTGGCCATCTACCCCTCCTCCTGGAAGCACTCCCTCGTGATGGCCGTTCCTAAGCCTGGCAACAATCGCAGGCACCAGTCGAGTTATCGCTCCATCAGTCTGCTTCCCGATGTTAGTAAGCTGTTTCATCACATTCTACTTCGTCGCCTCCATACCATTCTCGACCAGCGGAACATCTTACCAGTGGAGCAGTTTGGTTTTAGGAGTGGGAACTCCACCAGGCAGCAAATCCTGCAGGTTGTCGAATACATAACTACCGCTTTCAACCGCCGTGAGTTCTGTGGTGCAGTGCTGCTGGGTGTCACCAAAACATATGACCCTGGGTTTATCTGGAAGCTGCACACGTTAGGCTTCCGAAGGCGTATGTGAAGCTCATTGCTTCCTATCTGCAGCAGCGAACGCTCGCTATCCGGATCGCCGATGCCACCTCCACGGCCCGTCAGATCAAAGCAGGAGTTCCACAGAGATCGGTCCTTGGACTGGTCCTTAATACCAAAAAATGGTTCAAATGGCTCTGAGCACTATGGGACTTAACATCTGTGGTCATCAGTCCCCTAGAACTTAGAACTACTTAAAGCATCACACACATCCATGCCCGAGGCAGGATTCGAACCTGCGACCGTAGCGGTCATGCAGTTCCAGACTGAAGCGCCTAGAACCGCACGGCCACACCGGCCGGCTCCTTTCTACCGTCTACACGTCGGACTTGCCTCCAGTGCCAAGGGTTGAACGAGCCATATATGCCGACAACACAATGCTCTATTCTCGCAACCGATGGTGGGAAGTCCTTGTTCCGCGACTTCAGAGTGCCTGCAAAACGGAGGATTAGTTTCAACCCGGGGAAGACGCAGGCTATTATCTTCACCTGGAAGCATAGTATGCCGTGCCGCCAACTCTGGCTTTACGGCACAGAACTCGTGTGGCAACTCTCCGTCCGCTACCTGGGCGTCGTCATGGACAAGAGGCTCACCTGGTGCCGCCATGACGAAGACCTCCGCAAGATGATTCAGCAGCGGCTGGGAGCGCTGTACCCCCTCATCAATGAACGCTCTGACTTATCCATTGCGAATGGTCATTTTATTTACCGGTTGTACCTCCGCCCTGTCTTCGACCACGCCTGTGAAGTGTTGGTTGGCGTTGCAGAGACTCACATCCAACGCCTGCAATTCTTACAGAATAAGATGTTGCGTCCGCAGCTCGTGGTCGTGCGGTAGCGTTCTCGCTTCCCGCGCCCGGGTTCGATTCCCGGCGGGGTCAGGGATTTTCTCTGCCTCGTGATGACTGGGTGTTGTGTGATGTCCTTAGGTTAGTTAGGTTTAAGTAGTTCTAAGTTCTAGGGGCCTGATGACCATAGATGGTAAGTCCCAAATTGCTCAGAGTCATTTGAACCATTTTTTGACCAATAAGATGTTGCGCCGAGTGTTACATGTACATCCACAATTTCCTCACCGCTACCTCCATGACGCGGCAGAAGTATTAGAGGTGCTCCAGCGGCATAAGAAGATTAGTGAACGGTTTTACCTGAAGACGCATCTGTCGACGAGTCCCCTTATATGGACTCTAGGGGCACCCCAGGAACCACGAGAGCGCCATCGGCGGCCCATCGCGCTGTTGGATACATAACGCAACGACCTCCCATCTTTAAGACGTCTTCCCTGACAACTATCCAGACAAGTTATCTCGTTCCGCACACACACAAGTCATACACATCAATAAAGAAGAACACAAATTCTTACCACCCTCTGACGCTGAAGGCAATGCTGAAAATCAAATCCTTCATCCCTAGCTTTAATTTGCCTTAGGATGTGACGGACCTAGGTGTGGCCCCCACCGGCTGACCGGAGAGCGCGAGTCGAGGCTCGCCCGGCAGTCGTCGCTACGGCCCGGGCGGGCCGCGCAGGCTCACTGCGTCGACTTTCCCGCTTCGTCGAAGCAAACTGCAACCATCTGCCGCCAGAGCTCTCCGAATTGTACCGTGTAACATGGCGCGCGTGACGCAACTACGTTGGTACGCGAGAGAGCGTGCTGTAATCGAATTTCTAAGCGCAGTAGAGTTCAATCATACAACGTAGGCTTTCACGGCCGGTGTTGTCTTCAGTTGAAACTTCCGGACTGAGAAGCCGTGGTAGATGTATGAAATTTCTACCTGATGTTTCGTCTCCATTGCGGGAGACATCTTCTGAGGTCATCCGGCCACTGAGGCTCCAGGTACTCTCACATTTATAGAGCGCATAGAGGGCACCACCATTCGTCACGTGATGCCGACGGTATGCCTGTCTTTGGAAGGCGTCATCATTCTCGATTAAGAGTAATCGATTGTCATTCTGCTGGCGCAACGTCGACATCCATATGCCTGACGACAACTTATTTCCAGTACAACAACGAGTTTTATGAACAGATCGACGGGGTGGCGATGGGAATCCCTCTCAGCCCAGCTACTGCCAATTTTTTTATGGAGATCTTCGAACAGCGAGCACTGCAGACTGCCAGTAAAAAGCCTGCTAAATGGTATCGCTATGTTGATGACACATTTGTAGTGTGGACTCATGGTGAAGAAGAGTTGGATGTCTTCTTAGTGCATCTGAACAGCATTAACCCAAAGATACAGTTTACGATGGAGAAAGAGAGCAACGGTCAACTCAATTTCCTGGATGTGTCGGTAATTAAACGGGTGGATGGGACGCTGGGCCACAAGGTATATAGAAAGAACACGGATCGATACCTTCAC
Organism: Schistocerca gregaria; assembly: GCF_023897955.1. Lineage (NCBI taxonomy): Eukaryota > Metazoa > Arthropoda > Insecta > Orthoptera > Acrididae > Schistocerca > Schistocerca gregaria. Next base: position 327,142,958 of record NC_064921.1, read on the forward strand.
AAGGAATCTAACCACCATCCTAGGCAAAAGAGAGGTGTCATGAAAACCCTGGTGGACTGAGCCAACAAAATCTGCGAGCCGGCTCACTTACAAGATGAACTGGAGGACATACGGTCAGCCTTTATGAAAAAAGAAGGAAAGAAGCCAGAAGTCCAGAGCAACAACAGTCACCTATTGCAAAACTTTTCCTACCGTTCGTTAATAAGGTCAGGGAGCGTATCGGGAAAGTTCTGGCCAAGTATGGGATCCAAACAATCTTCAGACCCACCAAGAAGATTAAGGAATATTTAAGAACTGCAAAAGACGCCCGACATCCCCTAGCAACACATGGGGTATACAAAATTCCATGTTGTGGACAAGTATATACTGGGACAACGAAAAGAAGTGTAGGCCGCATCTCGTGGTCGTGCGGTAGCGTTCTAGCTTCCCACGCCCGGGTTCCCGGGTTCGATTCCCGGCGGGGTCAGGGATTTTCTCTGCCTCGTGATGGCTGGGTGTTGTGTGATGTCCTTAGGTTAGATAGGTTTAAGTAATTCTAAGTTCTAGAGGACTGATGACCATAGATGTTAAGTCGCATAGTGTTCACAGCCATTTTTTAAAAGAAGTGTAAACACCCGCTTAGCCGAACATAAAAGAAACTGTCGCTTAGGACACATCGAAAAATCGGCCGTAGCTGAGCATATTTTTCGAGATGGGAATCACGGAATTAAATTTAATGAGACAAGCGTTCTAGCACAAACATCCCATTATCATGCGCGCATGTGTAGAGAAGCAACAGAAATTCACAAACACCATAGCAATTTTAATAGAAAAGAGGAAGAATATGGATGTCGACGTTGCGCCAGCAGAATGACAATCGATTACTCTTAATCGAGAATGATGGCGCCTTCCAAAGATAGGCATACTGTCGGCATCACGTGACGACTGGTGGTGCCCTCTATGCGCTCTATAAATGCGAGAGTACCTGGAGCCTCAATGGCAGTAGCCGGATGCCTCAGAACATGTCTTCCGCAGGTGGAGACGAAACGTCAGGTAGAAATTTTATACATAGAAATTTTATACATCGACCACGGCCTCTCAGCCTGGAAGTTTCAACTGAAGACAGGAGAGTTCGCCCAGACGGAGCATCCTCTCCTTCAGCATGACAATGCCAGAACACACACGAGCGCTGCGACATCTGCAGCAGTACGACACCTTGGGTTTACTGTCGTCGATCATCCTCCACACAGTCCCGACTGTTTGCACCTGTATCGAAAACTTAAAGAACACCTTCGAGGACTTCACTTCGATAGTGATAGAGCGGTGCAAGCAAAGATGAGGGTGTGGCACCACCAACGAAATCAAACGTTCTATAGTGACGGTATCAACAAACTGGTCTCTATTTGGGAGAAAATAGAGATGTAGAATGTTAATAACCTTCGTCTTATTGAAAAACCTTTAAGGATTTTCACATATAAAATCAGAGCCATTACTTTTCACCACGCCCTCGTAGATGGGATGGTAGCAAAGGCAGTGAGTTTACTAATGTGCTATAGATGAAGTAGCAAGCAGTTAGTGAGCGTGATAAACACCGGACCTGTAACGACGGTCTGTAACGCTATAAATATTACAGACAGGTCAACACGGTCGCAAAGAGCACAACGTGTGCAATTAACTCATGTTCAGCCAGATCGCATTGCGGATTCAATGGGGGCTAGCTGGCCCACCTGGGCAAATACGCAACAGACTGCTCATGAGTTATCGAATGACTACCAGTGTTGGTGGAGGTGATCCAACGAATGCTTACATGGATGTGGTCATGGGCCTGGCCGTCAACGGCAGTTAGATTCAGGTTCATGCTGGGATTGTGTTTAGTGATCACAAACGAGAAAAGGACCGGTTATTGTGTGTGTGTGTGTGTGTGTTTGAGTGAGTGAGTGATAGTGTGCCTGCGTGTTTGAATGTAGGGGCTCAAAAGCGACGTCATTAGCACCCTTGCCAAAGTAGTTTGACATGAAAGTGGCTAAAGGATTTTAAACTAAAAGTGCTCAACATACATTTTCATTCAAAATTAAAATCATTCTCACATTTTTTCAGCAACATTATGCACCCAGTTATACTCAGTCACATAGAATATAAAATTGTCAACTTTGTCAATGTTAAAAAATGTGCTGTTAAAAGCCTAACCGAACAACAGAGTACAGGCTAAAAGAATTCAGGAAAGTATGGTTGGCTGGTCACTTACCAAAGACACAGAGTGAACCAATAGATTAAACCCTTTTCTCTGAAAGTTTAGGAAGCACGCCAGACACTTCATAACATCTTAAAATTAGTAAAACATTCGCTTCATCGTCAGATAAAATAGTGGACAGATCTGCTTGTAAACTATTCTATGACTTCATATCCAAATACAAAATACGTTCTTTTAAAATGATGAGTGCTGGAATGTGTACAACGAAATCGCTGCTCACTGGATGGTCCTCTCATAGGAGCAGGAAGCCGGACTCTGTTATATCCGAAGAAGTACTTCATCTCACCCCAGTAGCCGAAAGGAGGTATATCTCGGACGGGTAGTTCGTTATACCAGCCGTAGAGTACTGCCTGTCACTTTCAGTTGTTCTTTTTCCCACCGATAAGTTACCCAATGTTTCAACACTGATGATATATCACGCAGAGGGACACTGTCCCGCCTGATAGTACATGGTTCCTTGGCTGCCAGATTCGCTAATTCATTTACCTGAACTGCCTTGTGCCCTCGTACTCTGCAAAATGACGTTCTTCGATAGCCTTTTCACGTGGAGCGGGAGACATAGAAGATCTTGACACATTTGTTTGCTGGACGCATTTGTTGAACACATTTGCAGATGAGGAATTTCTCATCACGGATACGTTTCATCTGCTCTATTGCGCTCAAGACTTCGTGTAAATTTGTGTTACATACGATAAATTCGTTTGGTTAACGAACTCTCAAGACCCAATCAAGGAAACTCACAGACCAAGCAAGAGAGACACCCTCAGCGAATGGAGACATGTACATTGGTGTGTAAAACGTAACGACGAAAGTAACATCCACATGATATGTCACTACCAAGAAACGAAGCTCGTTGAAACTTGTACCGTACGTAGGAATGACTGTTGGCTAGTACAGGAGGTAACTGAAAGGAACACATAGTCAGACGAACAGAAATCACACTTTTATTCAAAGACAAAACGAAATGATTTGATCTTATGACATTGTTGGCCAGGAAGCCCTTTTCGGGGGAGTTCGATCGCAGAGTGCCAGTTCAGGTGACGCCACATTGGGTGACTTGAGTGTTGGCGTTGAGGGCAACATAGCAGTCAGTCCACGAGCGGAGAAATTCCCCAGCCCGGTCGGGAATCGAACCTGAGCCCGTTATATGGTAGGCAAACACGTTACCACTCAGCTAAGCTGGCGAACATTCAAAGGCAATAATTACACGCAAGTTACCGCAATTTTGATGGTCTCCAGAACAATACAAAACGTGGGACACGGATTCTAATAGGTTGGGTGATCACCACGGATGGCAGTGCACTGTCTGTAACGTGGTACCATGCTGGCCACATGGATGGTAAGGATCTGCTATGTTAGGGGTTTCATGTCTCCGCCAGAGCGGCTGATAACTGCTGGATGGTTTTTAGTGCTTGTGGACGTGGTGCAGTATTTCTCCCCATGCCCCACTGGATTTAAGTAAGGGGAACGGGAAGCCCATTCGTTCCAAAGGCTCCTCCGTTTGCACTGTCTGATGCAGCTGTGCATTGGCATCCATGAAAATGAAGTCACAGCCAAATACACCGAGCAAAAGATTCAAATGGGTAAGGAGTACAGTGTGACATTGTCGTTGGCCAGTGAATGTGCGTGTTCAAAGATTCGGAAGTCTGTACGCTAATGCAACACTATGCTACCCCACACCACAACACATGGATCACAAAATCGATCATGATCGATGATGTTTCTGGGTGCATTACGTGCTCCCACTTCTCGCTATATGAGTGTACATCTAGAATTACAGCTCAGAAGGAATCTGTTCTCACCCGAGAACAGCACGCGACCTCACTTCTCGTTGGTCTTGGCACCATCGTAAACGGTGCCACCGACCTGCGGGTGTCAACGGAATACAACGTACTGATCGTTAGGCAAGGATACGAGTCCCATACAGTCACCGTGTCGCTGTGGAGCGTGAGACTGCGTGTCTTGCAGTCCTCTTAAATGTGGTTAGAGTTGCATCCCATGTTTGACGCGAGTCCCTTCTTGCAAGTTGCACAATGTAGTGGACGACTGCTGCTGTAGCTGACTATGATCGACCACGTCCTCTTCTTGGGGCAGCATTGCCTGTGGTTTGGAACGCTTCTTATGCAAGTGGAACAATTCTGAAAGTAATACCAAAATCTTGGGCTACATTCGTCAAACTTCGTCCTGATTATTCCTTCTGGTGTGAAGTTATCCCGATGTTGTCTCTGAGTCGTTCCGTAATGAGGAACACCACCACAGTGCACCGGAACTGCTCACTGATCGACAAACACTGTCTTTTCCCTTTCCTTAAACAGCCTCGTGTCCCGTTATAGTCATGTGACGTCAGGTGCACGACTGGGAGACCGCTGGCAACATGCTCCCGCACTTTCATTTGTTTCCACCCAGTAGTCAACTTGTTGTGATACTTTATCTGTCTCGTCCTTACGTTTTGAAGAGCAGTACACACTTTCATTACAAATTAAATTATAAACATATGCAAAAGTGCCATTTCTTCTGTATGTTTTACTAAATCTGAAATTTCTGTAGTTGTAAAGATCCTCAGTGCCCACAGCGTTAGTCGCACGAAGCCAGGGTTAGCGGTAGTATTTCCCTGCTGTAACGTTACCCAAATTTAGGCAAGCTAATCGGCCACCCAATATTGATACCAGATAAGATTTGTTGTACAGCTGAACTCTAGCGGACCCTGGTCTCAGAGCGCGCCGCGGCAGTTCCGGCCTCCAGTTAGGTGACCGGCACGAGCGAGTCCAGGTATAAAGACTAGCTGGGTCGCCGGAAAAGGGGAAAATCCCGAAGCTGGGAATTTTGTCGGCTGTTAGTCGCATGCCCCTTGTGCAGGAGGTGCTTCGGAGTGTAAGACAATCTTAAAGATGTCTAAGTTACAGACGGTGAACTATGGTCAGACTGATTCACCGACCAATCATCGCTCAACCACAACTGCAATGGACAGGACTCGAAGTTTGGAGAATGTGTGGATCTTATACTGCAGGCATCGATTAAGAAAGGATGGTCCAGAATTCCAGCCCCAAGGATGTGAAACAGGGCCTTTTTGAAAGTATGTCGCTATTAAGGAAATTTTGAACGTAGAACTACGTTTTTGGAAATTCAACAAATGAGGGGATAAAATAGTTGGTGAAATTTTTTTTAAAAAATAAATAATTACTAAAGAACTACTAAAGGATTTTTAAGGCTACATCTTTGACAACTGGTCTTTGACTTCTCAGTTAGAAATAAAAAAAGTACATGTTTCAGTGTTTCTGGAAATTCAAACTCTAAGAGAGTGCAATATGAGATGAAAATTTTAAAGAAATTATTTCGTTACATTAAAAATTTTTTAAAGCTAAATTTATGAAAATTGGTATTTCACTTCTCGGTTATGACAAAGAAGTATTTGTTAGGGGATTAAACTTGCTATGGAAATACCTGCACAAGAATGCAAAAGACATGATTAACAAAAACTTCGACAGTAACTCACATCAAATATTAATGCAAATTTGAACACATTTGCGATCTCAGAAAAATGAGGTCCATCCAATGACATACAGTGAATAAACAATTTCACAACGAACCTCGGAATTAACAACATTTAATAGCTTAATGGGATTTCAACTAACGTTATCTCCGCTGATGTAATTGCACGACAGCTATCATATCTGAAAGCTACGTATCTGTATCTATTTTATTTCTTGATTTATTACGTTTTTCTGTCTTTTTATTACGTAAATATTTGTCAGAAAATCGTTGTCTCCACATTTACACAGCAAATGAACGCGGCATCAGCATCTCATGTTTTATATATTTGTGTTTTTATTTAATGAACTGTTTACTATTTTGCCAGTAACTTTATTTAAATGTTGATTCCAAGTGCTATTAAAAATGTCCTTACTTAAAAGTGGTTAATCGCTTGTGTTAGCGGACACCACAACTGAATCGCAAATTGTTGTATCCAAATAAGACAAAATTTCAAATTTTCGTCTTTTCACTGAGTAGTACATTTAAGAGTATAGCCTATCGATTGGTGTTGAAATGAAACACGTTATGCTCCTACAAATGGTAGAAAACGTGGTACTCTCTCCGATGTTTGTTGTTGAAACCAAATAAGTCACTGACTTATTTCGTTTCAACAGATGCTGCTCGTTCCCGCACAGAATCTGTTGTCCTCCAGTACTGCACACTGTTGATAAAATTATCCATTTCCTTTGCTGTGGCACTAACAGTCACTGTTAATGTTCATTGAGCGACAGTTGTAATACTATGGCTTCAAAAAGGAAGAATAGTAGTGAAGATTATGATAGAATTAAGGTAAAGACAGCTCGTACCAAAGGACTGCCTTAGGGAAATTACAGAGGAGATTATGTTCCATGGAAAGCAGTTAGAGAATCTTGCAGGCAAATATTAATCTTTCATGGAACAATCGTTGGAAATCAATATTAATATTACTAGCAATACTAATCTTATATTATTAATTTCCTTTCAGCTGCAGAACGAAATGTTATGATTCCACTTACGTAATTCAACGTAATAATATTTTGGCAAAATTTCTTGATCTTCCTACCGAAGATGCCCAGGACTTACATTTGCACCGCCTTATTGAAACAAAGGAAGTAAAGTACAGAGTCCTCGGAAATCGCATCCAGAATGTTGTGAAAACGGTAGGGATGCAACGTTTCATTACCGTATAATATTTGGAAATGAAAGGAAACCGGTTTGTAAGAAAGCTTTCCTGAATGTACATGCAATGACGAATTCGTGCGTGTTTTGAATCTGTAAATTGTTACTTAAGGGAATCACACTTATTGATAAACGCGGCAAAAACCCGAAACCAAGAAGACACCAGAGAATACTCTTGCACTCATTCATGAGCATATAAAGTCTTTCCCCACAAAAACCCCACATTATTCACAAAAAAGTAACATATTTAAAATCTGAAATAAATACGTGGATTATGCACAGTATGTTCAATGACAAATATGCAGATTGTAAAGAAAAATATGATGTTTATCGTAAATATTATCGGGACGATTTTAATTATTCCTTTGGCAGACTCAAAGTGGATGTCTGTTGTAAATGCGAAGAGCTTGAACTCAAACTGAAAAGCCCACATTTACGTGAAAGAGCCTAGCTTGTCACCAGAGCGAAATTAAATATTCATAAGCGCGGTAGTTCTAAATTTTACAACTCACTTCGGGGTGCTAAGAGAAGAGCCCAATTTATTGATACCGTGTAAGACATGGTTTCTGATTACACGCAAAACTTGCCGCTTCCACAATCACGGTCCAACAGGTATTCTATCTGCGCCAACTGTGGGTGTACTGTTTCAGCAGACGTGATTTGAAAACTGAACACTCCACTGTGTACTTGTACCATGAAGGCTTAGGAAAGAAAGAAGCAAACGAAGTAGCTTCTTTCGTTTCTGATTACATAAAAAACGATCTCAGTAAAAATGTGACTGATCTTATTTCGCTTTCTGATGGCTGTTTCGGTCAGAACAAAAATCACACCTTTAAACGCATGTGTATGGGCATGGTTCAAGCAGGAATACTCAAGAGCGTAATACACCAATTCCTCCCGTGTGATCGCGACTTTACACAATATATGAAGAAAATAAAAACTCATGATCGCATTTACACCCCTTATGAATACATGAAACTGATAGTAAGCAGTATAAGGTAAGTAATAGTGAAAGTAGATAATGGAGAGGAAGTACTAGATTTCGACAATTGGTGGGAAAAATATTTTAGAAAAAGTATTGTTTCGAGTGAGATAGTGACAGAACAACAAAATATAAAAATCTTCGTTCCGATTAGCTTAAAAGAAATTCAGTACCATAAGAGAGGAGAGCTGGTTGGCCTTCCGTACATCGATGGATTAGTAAGACATAATTTTCGCTTAAGGAAAAGACATGAGCCCATCATGGCAGGATTAATGGACAACATTCCAATGGCCTACCCAACATACCAAGTACCTATATCCAGAATGAAAATGGAAGATGTGAAGAAAGTAATTGAGTATGTCCCTGCTGCAAAGAGATCATTCTAAGAAGGAGTGCTTTCTTGGCCAGTGATTGACTAAAATTGTAGCTAATGTGCTGTTAAAATAATTCAGTTTGTTCTGTTTTGTCAGATCATGCTATTGCGTTATGAAGTGTTCATGCAATTAAATCCCAAAAAAGCAAAAATACGTTTATAAACTGTTGAAATCAAATAAGTCAAAAAACTTTGAAACTATTAAATATAGGAATGATATATTCTAAGTTAATTATTTCTCTCTCAGTATAAGCAGAATGAAGTCACTTTCAGTTGTGAAAAATTCCAGTAATGTGGCAATAATACATACGGCAGTATTCAGTTTTTTTTTCTCCTGAAAAGTGTAAAAAAATGACTTATTTGGTTTCAACAAATAAGATGCTTCTGTCAAGAAGGTATAAATAATACTTTAAAATATGTTTAACGACAATCTGTTGTCATTTATCGTGAGTCCAATTGAGCAAGAATGCCACCTTGTTTATTCATGAACCACCTATTATTTACACTATGTGATCAAAAGTATCCGGACACCTGGCTGAAAATGACTTACAAGTCCGAGGCGCCCTCCATCAGTAATGCTGCAATTCAATATGGTGTTGGCCCACCCTTAGCATTGATGACAGCTTCCATTCTCGTCGGCATACGTTCAATCTGGTGCTGGAAGGTTTCTTGGGGAATGGCAGCCCATTCTTCACGGAGTGCTGCACTGAGGAGAGGTAATGACATTGGTCGGTGAGGCCTGGCACGAAATTGGAGTTTCAAAACATCCTCCCAAAGGTGTTATATAGGATTCAGGTTAGGACTCCGAGCAGGCCAATCCATTACAGGGATGTTACTGTCGTGTAACCATTCCAGCACAGGCCGTGCATTATGAACAGGTGCTCGATCGTGTTGAAAGATGCAATCGCCATCCCCGAATTGCTCTTCAACAGTGGGAAGCCTACATCAATGTAGCCCTGCACTGTGATAGTACCATAAAAAACAACAAGGGTTGGAAGCCCCTCCATGAAAAACGCGACCACACCATAAAACCACCGCCTCTGAATTTTACTGTTGGCACTACATACGCTGGCAGATGACGTTCACCGGGCATTCGCCATACCCACACCCTGCCATCGGATTGCCACATTGTGTGATTAGTTACTCCACACAAAGGTCTTCCACTGTTCAATCGTTCAAAGTTTACGCTCCTTGCACCAAGCGAAGCGTCGTTTGTCATTTACCGGCGTGATGTGTGGCTTATGAGCAGCCGCTCGACCATGAAATCCAAGTTTCTCACCTCCTGCCTAACTGTCATAGCACTTGCGGTGGATCCTGATGCAGTTTGGAATTCCTGTGTTTTAGTCTGGATAGATGTCTGTCTATTACACTTTATGACCCTCTTCAACTGTCGGCGGTCTGTGTCAGTCAACAGACGAGGTCGGCCTGCACGCTTTTGTGCTGTACGTGTCCCCTCACGTTTCCACTTCACTATATCATCGGAAACAATGGACATAGGGATGTTTAGGAGTGTGGAAATCTCGCGTACAGACGTATGGCGTAAGTGACACCCAGTCACCTGACCACGAGTCCAGAAGTTCCGCGGAGCGCCCCATTCTGCTCTCTCACGATGTACAATGACTACTGAGGTCGTTGATATGGAGTATGTGGCAGTAGGTGGCATCACAATGCACCTAATACGAAAAACGTATTTTTTGTGGGTGTCCGGATACTTTTGATCACATAGTGTATATGTTTTGTAAATGATCCTGATGTAACTGAATGTTTACAATATTACTTTTATTTATATATTGAAGTAATACGTTAGTTTAGCCCGGGAAAGTGGTCAATTTGAGTCAATTCATGTGTATAGAGATTAAGGACGGCGAATTTTGGTGGGGATGGCCTTCACCCAGCGGAAAAGCAGATAGAAACGGAACACTACGGGAGCCAAGTGGAGACTGAGACTTCTCGAGTGAAGAGCTCATATGGGACCAATTCTGGATGCTTTATGACGAGTTCTTGAAGATGGCAGATCTGCCTGCCGTAACGTGCTGATTCGTTAGTGGAGGTATTTGATTCTGGGCGTGAAGGGCCGCTACCATACTTTAAATTCTGAGCAGACTTACATTTCGAGTGGTTTGAATGTGATCAATAGTAGGATTTTTGCCGCTTGATTCACGGATCTGAGGAGAGACAGAGTAGAGTTACTATTCTCTGCATCGCGTGTGTTAATTTGTAAATCATCATGTAGAACTCTGAGCTGTTTTGAGGTGATGAATGTTTTGTGTATCGCGATCATGAAATGGACTCGATTTTCGCGTATCTTTGATGACTATTTAGTCTGGGGAATTTGTTACCATTCTCGTAACTCTGTCAATGAACTTTACTGTATTTGATAAGGGTATTTCTACCTATATTTTAATTGAAAATCGTATCACCACTTCCCATATGAGATGCCCGTTCTTGAATAAACATTATTCAACATAATCCTCTTCGGTTTACATCAATTATAGACGTTAGAATAGAACCCTTTTTATTAAATTACCCATTTATCTTCTTCATTTGTGTGGCCGTATTGTCCGTAGTTGATTTACAATTCTTGAGGGTATTTTTGTTCTGTCGTTGCAACTAGAAAAATGCCTAATTTTTTCATCAGATGCGTTTCGCTTTATTGAGCTAAAGCATCGTCAGTAATCTGTAATTAAGTTATTTACATTTTGATTTGCTTTAAGATCGAAAAACAGTTCATTAAGAATCCTTTATTTTATATTTCTGCGTATTTTATTAATTTGTAAGTTCTAGCCATCCACAGACTATTTGGCTGCAGAATCATAGCTACAGATTATAATTTGCAGCGAGTTAGCTCTATGACTACGTCGAGATGTTGTTTTAAACAGAGCCGTGCATAGCTCACGTACCTAAAGTACGAGTAAACTCAGGTAAAGATGCTCGTATGGGTACTATTTAGGAAGAGCTTCTATCGAGCAATATTCAAGTGTGACACGATCATGTTTTTCACAGATCCTGAAAAACACAAGCTAGGATCACTACAGAGTTCGATGTATTATTGGCCATGATAGCAAGGAAGCGTCTGATTTGTGATGTTGTGCTTAGACATTGGACCAAAGTTCGCTTTGGCGTCTTAACCGCACTGTTGGTCAAGAAAACGGGAACTACTGCAATATGACAAAGACTGACACACAGCCCAAGCCTTCAGTAACTGAAAACCTCTGGTATTTGTTGACAGAGCACAAAGCCAAACTAAATTTGTTCAGCTCATACTACGACCGTTTCTAGAACGACAGGGGTATGGCTGCTTAAGTGCGGCAGTGATGCGTGCGCACTTGCTGTGTTACCCAGACTGCTATTGTGGCAGCACGAAAACCAGATCGCTTCCCCGTTGAAAGCGATGCTTAGTGTCTTTAGAGGTACATGGACTCGTTGCTCATTTTATTCGGTATCAGTTTCTTCATTTGTAAGCAGTAGTACTGATCAGTTCATTTGGTCATTTTCGTACAAAGAGTTCAGTTAAATCATTATCGATTCCCTTCTGAAGCCACAGTGTGCAAATAACGATCGTGCGTGCGTGAGTTTCTCACACATTCAAATAAACGATGTAATAAATTTTAATCAAACGGTGGAATCAAAATATTCTAAAACGTATTTCATTTCACGAAACTAATTCTCATGAATTAAGATTTTTGTAACAAATATACAAAAAATGTAAAAAAAGAAATTATTTTGTAATTTATTATTTCTATCTACATCTACATACATACTGTGTGGTGCATGGCGGAGGGTACCTTGGCCACTAATAGTCATTTCCTTTCCTGTCCCACTCGCAAACAGAGCAAGGGAGAAAGAACTCTATATATGCCTCCGTATTAAACTTTATTTCTTTTACCTTGTCTTCGTGGTCTTTACGAAGAATGTATGTTGGGGGGCAGTAGAAACGTTCTGCAGTCAGATTCAAACACCAGTTCTCTAAATTTTCTGATTAGAGTTTCTCGACAAGAACGTCGACTTCCACTTGAGTTCACGAAGCATCTCTGTAACACTTGTGTGATGATCGAATATACTGGTAACAAATCTAGCAACCATCTTCTGAATTGTTTCGATGTCTTCCTCTAATTCCACCTCGTGCGTACTCAAGAATGGATACTATTCTATACACGGTCTCCTTTGCAGATGAACCACACTTTCCTAAATTCGCCCATTAAACCCAGACAGATCATTTACCTTCGCTACTGCCGCACTTAAGTGCTCGTTCCATTTCATATCACTTTACAACTTTACTCCTAGATATTTAATCGATGTGGCTGTGTCAAGCAGCACCCTCCTAAGGCTGTATTCGACCATTGCGGGATTGTTTTTCCTACTCGCCTGCATTAACTTACATTTCTCTAAATTTAGAGCAAGTTGCCATTTATCTCACCAACTAGAAATTTTGTCTAACTCATCTTGTATCCTTCTACCGTTACTCAACGACGACACCTTCCCGTGCACCACAGCATCATCATGAAATAGCAGCAAATTGCTGTTCATCTGTCCGTCAAATGGTTCAAATGGGTCTGAGCACTATGGGACTTAACATCTGAGGTCATAAGTCCCCTACAACTTAGAACTCCTTAAACCTAACTAACCTAAGGACATCACACACATCAGTGCCCGAGGCAGGATTCAAACCTGCGACCGTAGCAGTTGCGCGGTTCCAGACTGAAGAGCCTAGAACCGCTTGGCCACTTCGACCGGCATCTGTCCGTCAGATCGTTTATGTATATAGAGAATAATATCGGTCCTATCACTCTTCCCTGGGGAACACCTCACGATACGTCTCTGACGAAGACACGCCGTCGAGGACAACAAACTGGGTTCTATTACTTAAGAAGTCTTCGAAGCATTTACATGTCTGGAAACCTAGTCCGTCTGCTCGCACCTTACTTAATAGTCTGCAGTGGAGCACCGTGTCAAACACTTCCCGAATATCTAGCAAAACGGAATCTGCCTGTTTCCCTTCATCCATGGTTCGCAGGATATCATCTGGGAAAAGGAAAAGCTGAGTTTCGCGTTGGCGATGGTTTCAAACTCCGTGCTGATGTATGGACAAAAACTTTTCCGTCTCAAGGAAATTTAATATATTCGAACTCAGAATATATTGAACAATTCTGTAGCAAATCGATGTTGAGGATATTGGTACGTAATTTTGTGGGGCTGTTCTTTTACATTTCTTATATACAGGAGTCACCTTTGTTTTTATCCAGTCGCTTGGGACTTTACGCTGGGCGAGAGATTCACGATAATGCAAGCTAAGTAAGGGGTCAATGCCGTGGAATACTCTCTGTAAACCGGAATTTGGATTCCATCCGGGCCTGACGACTTAGTTGCTTCCAACTCCTTCGGTTGCCTCACTACGCCATGGACCCGCTTAGCGATTTACATTGGACCAGAATTTTCTCGGATTCTCGGCAAGATCTTTCGCTAAGGCATGACGGCAGAAGTTATATGCTTCGCACATTGATCTTTTTGCAGACGCGTGAATTTCTACTAACTTTTGCTGGGCTCAAATGGCTCTGAGCACTATGGGACTTAACATCTGAGGTCATCAGTCCCCTAGAAATTAGAACTACTTAAACCTAACTAACCTAAGGACATCACACACATCCATGCCCGAGGCAGGATTCAAACCAGCGACCGTAGTGGTAGCGCGGTTCCAGACTCAAGCGCCTAGAACCGCTCGGCCACACCGGCCGGCACTACTAACTTTTGCCTATCGTCATTTGCGCGTTCTTTTTTGAATCGAAATTGCAACAGTCTCTGCTTTCTCAGGATTCTCCTAATTTTGTTATAAAAGCACGATAGGTCTTCTCTGTCCTTAATTCACGTTGTCCGCATATACTTCTCCAGAGAGTGATTTACAATCATCTTAAACTTTGCCCATAATTCCTCTACGTCCATCATTTTGGAACTAAATAATGTCCATTCATTGTCTAAGTGGGTTGCTAATAACTGCCTATCTGCTCTTAAGGTCAGGCATATTTGTAGCTACAAAGTCTAAGATATTTTCTTTGCGTGTGGGCTGCCGAACCGACTGCTCAAGATAGTTTTTGGAAAACGGGTTCAAAAGTACCTCACAAGATTGCCTGTCCATACCATCTACAGTGAGTCCATAGTCTTCTCCGTCTTGTCGCCTCCAACTAATGTTGCATGATCTGGGTATTTTCAAGTTACTGAGTGTAGACTTTCATTGAATTATTCTAAAATCGCCACAGCGAAATAAAGTGGACAGTAAAAAATCCGATAATTAACTTGAATTCACCTAGACGTGTTACACGGGTCCAAGTAACTTCACAGATTCAGTTTCTACCTCAATAGACACAATATTTTAGTGGACTGGAAAGAAAGCGCCACACGCTATGGCATCTAACGCATCTTTTCGATATGCTAACCATGCCTCGCTAAATGTTTCCGAACTCTCTACTTCGGCTTTCTGTCAGCTCTCGGTTCCAAAAATAATTTGAATGCGACAGTTTTCCTGAAAGACAGTAAATGCAGGAACATTGCTTGGAATACTCTGACAATTTACTGTTAAAATAGTTGGAGTGTTTTTATTTGTACGCGGTCTGATTTCTACCTTTCCATATCGACTGGCCACTGTCATCGAAGGACCTGCATCTACTGCCTACCGCAAAAAAAAAAAAAAAAAAAAAAAAAAAAAAAAAAAAAAAAAAAAAAAAAAAAAAAAAAAACCTCATAATTCAGGTCCATAAATTTGCAGCCAGTATCATCACAGAAACGACGGTACCGTCACAGAATCGACGGTGCCTTTGGCTGAGACTCTCCACTCGGTTCCAAACCAAAGGACTCCGATCCGTTCTGGGAACGAAACTGCAAACTGAGAGCTCTGCTTCTACCGTATAAACGAGTGACATCAGTGTTAACCACTTCCGCCAGCCGCTCGTACGGACTGAGGTTGGCCTCAGAACCCAAGCGACAGACGTTATTGGTGCTGATACGAGCTACAACCTACAGACGACTGCACACTGCTCGCTCGATAGCCACAGGCAGTGATCCTCGACATTTCGGATGAGCACCCTCTCCCTCCCACCATCTCACCCCCTCTCCGAGTCCACACCGAGTGCACATTAGCCCTGGATACTATTTCCATACGGGGCTCCTTAAGATGCCTAACATTAGAGCTCCAGATCAAAAATTATGTGGCCTGTGTCCATCTAAACATATGTTAGTGTCTCGTGTAAAACTACACTCCTGGAAACTGAAATAAGAACACCGTGAATTCATTGTCCCAGGAAGGGGAAACTTTATTGACACATTCCTGGGGTCAGATAGATCACATGATCACACTGACAGAACCACAGGCACAGAGACACAGGCAACAGAGCATGCACAATGTCGGCACTAG
The DNA here is from genome assembly GCF_023897955.1 of Schistocerca gregaria. Taxonomy (NCBI): domain Eukaryota; kingdom Metazoa; phylum Arthropoda; class Insecta; order Orthoptera; family Acrididae; genus Schistocerca; species Schistocerca gregaria. The sequence continues at coordinate 327,158,634 of NC_064921.1, forward strand.
CACAGTGTATATCCACTTTTCGCAGCAATGCAGGCTGCTATTCTCCCATGGAGACGATCGTAGAGATGCTCGATGTAGTCCTGTGGAACGGCTTGCCATGCCATTTCCACCTGGCGCCTCAGTTGGACCAGCGTTCGTGCTGGACGTGCAGACCACGTGAGACGACCCTTCATCCAGTCCCAAACATGCTCAATGGGGGACAGATCCGGAGATCTTGCTGACCAGGGTAGTTGACTTACACCTTCTAGAGCACGTTGGGTGGCACGGGATACATGCGGGCGTGCATTGTCCTGTTGGAACAGCAAGTTCCCTTGCCGGTCTAGGAATGGTAGAACGATGGGTTCGATGACGGTTTGGATGTACCATGCACTATTCAGTGTCCCCTCGACGATCACCAGAGGTGTACAGCCAGTGTAGGAGATCGCTCCCCACACCATGATGCCGGATGTTGGTCCTGTGTGCCTCGGTCGTATGCAGTCCTGATTGTGGCGCTCACCTGCACGGCGCCAAACACGCATACGACCATCATTGGCACCAAGGCAGAAGCGACTCTCATCGCTGAAGACGTCACGTCTCCATTCGTCCCTCCATTCACGACTGTCGCGACACCACTGGAGGCGGGCTGCACGATGTTGGGGCGTGAGCGGAAGACGGCCTAACGGTGTGCGGGACCGTAGCCCAGCTTCATGGAGACGGTTGCGAATGGTCCCCGCCGATACTCCAGGAGCAACAGTGTCCTTAATTTGCTGGGAAGTGGCGGTGCGGTCCCCTACGGCACTGCGTAGGATCCTACGGTCTTGGCGTGCATCCGTGCGTCGCTGCGGTCCGGTCCCAGGTCGACGGGCACGTGCACCTTCCACCGACCACTGGCGACAACATCGATGTACTGTGGAGACCTCACGCCCCACGTGTTGAGCTATTCGGCGGTACGTCCAGCCGGCCTCCCCCATGCCCACTATACGCCCTCGCTCAAAGTCCGTCAACTGCACATACGGTTCACGTCCAAGCTGTCGCGGCATGCTACCAGTGTTAAAAACTGCGATGGAGCTCCGTATGCCACGGCAAACTGGCTGACACTGACGGCGGCGGTGCACAAATGCTGCGCAGCTAGCGCCATTCGACGGCCAACACCGCGGTTCCTGGTGTGTCCGCTGTGCCGTGCGTGTGATCATTGCTTGTACAGCCCTCTCGCAGTGTTCGGAGCAAGTATGGTGGGTCTGACACACCGGTGTCAATGTGTTCGTTTTTCCATTTCCAGGAGTGTATGAAGTAGACTGGTCAAGAACTTTTCGAGAATTTTGGTAACTACGTTAAACAATATCGTGGGCCACAAAAAAATTGAACAACTGAAAAGACACCATCGATTTTGATCCGATGATGGCTTAAGCCATGTGGGGAAAGTAGACATACTGATGATGATTTCAGCGTTGTCCACCAACAAATAGCGTAGTGGCATAGCTACCAGAACATCATCTGCGTCTACCCTTTAATAAGGAATGCTCAAGCCAGAAGACTCTTTGTGGTGCAAACATGAGAAGTAAGTAGGGAACCACGCTACGTAGAAGCACTCGTACTTCCTACAACCAACTGAGCGAGTTTGAAAGGAGTCAAACTGTGGCCTTCCGAGTGGTGGGATGGTCCATCCGGAGTTGGACGTTCTACGTCAGTTCGTAAGCATCAGTGGTCACGTGCACATTCTCACACTTGTAGACGAGGTTCTGGACGTCAACGCAGCACAGACGCCCACCAGAATCGACGCATTGTAAGGGCAGCAGTGGCACATCGTACCGCTACTACAGCACCATCGTACGGCTACTACAGCACAGATAAAAAGGCTTGTGCGGCCAGACTTGTCAACGCGAACTGTTGTGAACCGATTATTAGCAATGGGACAACTCTAGCTCGTCATCCACTTACGCGACAGCATCGACGTACACGGCTCGACGAGTGGCGTCAGAGAATCACTTGGAAGATGGAATGCACCGCCGTGGTCTTCAGGGATGAAAGCAAAATCTGCCTTCACGCAAGTGACGGTCGTTTTTGCGTACGACATACACCTGGTGAGCGCTGTCTCGTAGAGTGCTTTCGTCTAAGACACATTGTCCCCATCCCAGGACTTATGGTCCGGGGTGCGGTAAGCTATAATTCTGGCACACCTTTGGTGTTCCTGGATGGAGATGCTAACCAGTACTCTGTAGGTGCAGAATGTTGTTAGACCCTTTTTTTACCGTTCTTGCAACATGAAGGTGATGTGTCGTTCCAACGGGGTAATGATCGCCCACACTACGTAAAACTCAACGTGCTCTGCAAGCAATTTCCTGGCCAGCACAATTTCTGGACTGGTCTTCAATAGAGCGCATGCGGGATATGAAGGGACGAGAAGTGACTCGTGGGACTCTTTAACCACCGACCCATACAGAACTACGTGAACAGGCGGCACAGGCGTGACATAATGTATCCCAGGACAGTATTCACCACCAGTACGATCGACTGGATGCCAGAGTCAGCGCGTGCACTGTCGCCTTGGAGGCTACACCCCGTTTAGTATGGGTGTTTCAGCATGGATCGATACCTGATATCTCCGAACCGCTTGTACTATTGATCTGTAAATGTAATAATTTCATTCACTCCACATGCACTGTTGTAGCGATGAAAGTTGACTAAACTGGAAACCTCTAAAATGATGACTAATTTTTTTTTCCTGTGTGTGTATCTACATAGTATTCTAGTTAAGTGATTTATCCATTACAACAGACAGTTCCTCTGTCCTGACGAATAATTTTATTATTAAGTTCTTGTACAAAAGCATAATAGATACATTAGTAAAAGTTATAAAATTGTTAAAATAATTTTGTGCTGATTTGCACTGAGGTCCCAGTTACACAGATACTGCAAGTGTGCCACTGTATTGTTCATTATTAAAATACCTGATGTTATGTTCATTATGTTTTCTAATTCTTTTATGCACCGATTGCGAACGACCAGTAACTGTCCAATATGAACACGTGAGTGAATATATCTTGATTCATTACTGATGGCAATTCTATTTCTTGGAAGTAGTACCACTTCAAAGTGAATTTGGTATCACTGCTTGGATATGCGGTGTTATGACCAGCATTCGTGTCTCTCATATGCAGTGTTACGACCAGCATGCGTGTCTCTCCTAAGAGTCGTCAGAAAGAAGTGAGATAGAAGCAGCACGAACCACGTCCCTTATAAATATGCAAGATACAGGAGGAGGAGGTAGTTCTAGAGTGAATTTACCTTGATGAAACATGGTTAAATCAGAAGCATGAATACCTGCTGGAAAATGAGTGTTGATACAAGCGGTTTTAAGATTCCAATAGTAAAATGTTCTCGGATACTTATTCTGCATACCGGCTCTTCTTCTGATTTGGTTTATGAGAGTGAACTTGTATTTATGTATAAGAAAAACAGTGGTCACTACCATTCTGAAATGAACGCTGTCACTCTCTAGAAGTGGTTTAGTGAACAATTCTTGCCATACCTTGCTTAGAAGTCGGTCATAATAATTACCATACCGGTTATCATTCAGCTGTTACAGAGAAAAGACGAAGTACGAGCACCAGGAAAGGGGATATTGCGCTCTGGCTAAAAATTAAAAATATTCCGGACAGTAGAAGCCAGACTCGTGTTGAACTCCTGCAGCTCGTTAATTTATAAAAGTCACGCGACAGAATGTACAGATACGATTTTCATGCATTTGAATGTGGTCATACAGTTTTGCGTTTACTCACATATCACTGTCAGTATAATCCGATAAAATTAATTTGCGCACAGGTTACAAGCCATGTGGGTAAAAAAAAAAAAAAACAGAACATTCATGATAACAGACACTGAAACGCTTGTGCATGAAGCAATAGGCAGCATTCCCTTCAGCGTGACCACACTGTGTGCGGTACGCTGAAATGTTTCAGAAATAAGACTGACAGGGAGGTGAAGATGGATAAAAGCGTTGAACCTATCATTCTAAATATACAATCAGATGGTTCGGTCATGGACTCGTATAGCAGATGGTATTGCGATGTAAACTTTGAAACACAGTAAAGTAATAATCTTACTTGGTTTGAAAGAATCATGGCTTAAAAATGATTTTTTCAACGTATCAATTGCATACATAGTACATAAGGACTTCCTAGATTTTATTGATTAGGGATATGGATTGGGGGAGAGAAATGAAAGAGGAAGCCATCTGGTAGAATTTTGCACAGAGCATAACTTAATCATAGTTAAAACTTGGTTCAAGGATCATAAAACAAGGTTGTATACATGGAAGAATCCTGGAGATACTAGAAGGTATCAGATAGATTATATAATGGTAAGACAGAGATTTACGAATAAGGTTTTAAATTTTAAGACATTTCCAGGGGCAGATGTGGACTCCGACCACAATCTATTGGTTATGAACTGTAGATTAAAACTGAAGAAACTGCATCAAGGTGGGAATTTAAGGAGATGGCACCTGGATAAACTGACTAAACCAGAGGTTATACAGAGTTTCAGGGAGAGCATAAGGGAACAATTGACAGTAATCGGGGAAAGAAATACAGTAGAAGAAGAATAAGTAGCTTTGAGGGATGATGTAGTGAAGGCAGCAGAGGGTGAAGTAGGTAAAAAGACGAGGGCTAGTAGATATCCTTGGATAACAGAAGATATATTGAATTTCATTGATGAAACGAGAAAATATAAAAATGCAGTAAATGAAGCAGGCAAAAAAGAATACAAACGTCTCAAAAACGAGATCGTCAGGAAGTGCAAAATGGCTAAGCAGGAATGGCTAGAGGACAAATGTAAGGATGTAGAGGCTTATCTCACTAGGGGTAAGATAGATACTGCCTACAGGAAAATTAAAGAGACCTTTGGAGAAAGGAGAACCACTTGTACGAATATCAAGAGCTCAGATGGAAACCCAGTTATAAGCATAGAAGGGAAAGCAGAAAGGTGGCAGGAGTATATAGAGGGTCTATACAAGGGCGATGTACTTGAGGACAATATTATGGAAGTGGAAGAGGATGTAGATGAAGATGAAATGGGAGATACGATACTGAGTGAAGAGTTTGACAGAGCACTGAAAGACCTGAGTCGAAACAAGGCCCCGGGAGTAGACAACATTCCATTGGAACTACTGACGGCCTTGGGAGAGCCAGTCCTGACAAAACTCTACCATCTGGTGAGCAAGATGTATGAGACAGGTGAAATACCCTCAGACTTCAAGAAGAATATAATAATTCCAATCCCAAAGGAAGCAGGTGTTGACAGATGTGAAAATTACCGAACTATCAGTTTAATAAGTCACTTCTGCAAAATACTAACGCGAATTCTTTACAGACGAACTGAAAAACTGGTAGAAGCCGACCTCGGCGAAGATCAGTTTCGATTCCGCAGAAACGTTGGAACACGTGAGGCAATACTGACCCTACGACTTATCTTAGAAAATAGATTAAAGAAAGGCAAACCTACATTTCTAGCATTTGTAGACTTAGAGAAAGCTTTTGAAAATGTTGAATGGAATACTCTCTTTCAAATTCTAAAGGTGGCAGGGGTAAAATACAGGGAGCGAAAGGCTATTTACAATTTGTACAGAAACCAGATGACAGTTATATGAGTCGAGGGGCATGAAAGGGAAGCAGTGGTTGGGAAGGGAGTGAGACAGGGTATTAGCCTCTTCCCAATGTTATTCAATCTGTATATTGAGCAAGCAGTAAAGGAAACAAAAGAAAAATTCGGAGTAGGTATTAAAATCCATGGAAAAAAATAAAAACTTTGAGGTTTGCCGATGACATTGTAATTCTGTCAGAGACAGCAAAGGACTTGGAAGAGCTGTTGAACGGAATGGACAGTGTCTTGAAAGGAGGATATAAGATGAATATCAACAAAAGCAAAACGAGGATAATGGAATGTAGTTGAATTAAGTTGGGTGATTCTGAGGGAATTAGATTAGGAAATGAGACACTTAAAGTAGTAAAGGAGTTTTGCTATTTGGGGAGTTGTATGAAGTGTAGCCATGTATGGAAATGAAACATGGACGATAAATGGTTTGGACAAGAAGAGAATAGAAGTTTTCGAAATGTGGTGCTATAGAAGAATGCTGAAAATTAGATGGGTATATCACATAACTAATGAGGAGGTATTGAATAGGATTGGGGAAAAGAGGAGTTCGTGGCACAACTTGACAAGAAGAAGGAACCGGTTGGTAGGACATGTTCTGAGGCATCAAGGGATGATAAATGTAGCATTGGCGGGCAGCGTGGAAGGTAAAAATCATAGAGGGAGATCAAGAGACGAATACACTAAGCAGATTCAGAAGGATGTAGGTTGCAGTAAGTACTGGGAGATGAAGAAGCTTGCACAGGATAGAGTAGCAGGGAGAGCTGCATCAAACCAGTCTCAGGACTGAAGACAACAACAACATGTAGCCTATGAAGTATTCAGACTATAATGTTCTACGCATTGCCCAAGGAGAAGTTAAGCTTCTCCTAAAATGTTGTATGCTCTAATTACTCATGAGAATGCTGCCGAGCCTTTGATTGTGGTATCACACACAACCATTAACCAAGCTCAAGGGAGATCCCTATCATCCACTTTGAGTACTTCTTGCCTGGCGCATCCACGCTGCGGGGGTGGGCATTCTCCACATCAGTAGGCCGGTATAACGTGATACCTACGCCGAAGGTTATGGGCGACGACCTAAACGGCACGTTCGGCAGTGAAGGAGACCTTTGGAATGGTGGAGATGGCAGATGAGGCAAACAATCCTCCCTGGGGATAATTAGAAGTGGATACTACTGCCTTGTGGAGAAGAGGCATCTTCAAAGGCCAAGGGAGTAAACCCTGAGAGAAAATCCTCAGCTGTGTTAAGCCTAGGAAATCAGCAGCTGAGCAGATATATAACGCTTTAAAACCTAAACAAGCCTCAGATGGAAGAATGAATTTAAAAACACAAGACATGACAGTTCTTGCAGTACCGCTTGAAGTAATGGCGGACAAGTGACTGATGCTCATCGAAGATACAGGAAGACACAAAACTCTCCCAGAAAGGGTATCCTCACTGTCACCAGCAAACGTGAAGAACTAGTAGACCTTATGGACTGGCTTAAGCTCAGGATACTCAGGTAGAGTGAGACAAAGTGGAAAAGCTGTGGGAAAAAAGCACTGGGAAATGGGTATGTGCTATACTGGAGTGGTAACAATATTGAATCTAAAAACGGAGGTGGCCTCGTTCTCCGTAAAGATATAGACATACAGACAGACTTCAAATACGTGAGTGATAGGATCATCCAGATGAGACTAAGGGCTGGTACTACACAGCATACTGTTTTGCAAGTATGTGCACCACAGACAGAATGCAAATCGGAAGAGAAAGAGCATTTTCTTAATGAATTTGAAGAACAAATAACAGAGGAAAACAGCATCGTTATGGACGATCTCAATGCTCAAGTTGATGAAGAAAGACTAGGATACGAAAACTTCATCGGTCCTCATGGTTATGGGAACAGAAACCCGGAAGCAGAGAATCTAATTGATTTCTGTGTGCGTAACAACTTAATCATACAGAACACCTGCTATCAGAAGAGGGAAAGTCATAAAATAACGAGATACAACTGGGATGGCAAGCTGAAGACTATGATAGGTTTCGTTATCACTGATAGGAGAGCTGGTCAGTATGTTACAGACGTTAAAGTCATGCCCAGTGAGTGCCTAGATAGCGACCACCGGCTATTAATTGTTGACCTAAAAGATGTTCAAGTGCCAAAATTTAAACAAAAGAGAATGACAAAGATTAAGACTTGGTTATTGAAGGACATGGAAAAGAAAAGAAACTACAAAGCACGAATAACAGCCAAATTACCCGAAATTGATAAAGGGGGAGTAGAAGGAGAATAGTCTTTATTCAAAGGAACCCTTGTTAAAGAAGCCACGTACATTTGCGGAAAAAACGAGTGACTCGCCAAAAGAGAACGAAACACCTTGGTGGAATGATCGGCTAAAGACAGCAATAAAAGATAGGAAAGCACTGAAAAGAAAATTAGAACATGAAAAACAGAAAAACAGATGATAGACGAAATGAATTAGTAATTGAACATCTACCTCAAGAATACCGGAGAAAGAAACTAGCTGTAAAAAAACTGATCCAGGAAGAGAAGGCGAAGTTGTGGGAAGACTTTACTACAAGGATAGCGGAAGACTGTTAGGGAAGTAGTAAATTACTATACAAAGTACTAAAGAGTAAACGAAATGAGTATATAAATATTCTTGCACTGAAAACAGATGACAGTAACTTAATACTAACAGAGGAAGTGATCACGTATTAAATGAAAAAGTACTTCAATATGCTGCTAAATGGACAAGGGGACAACTCAATCATCAACGATTGTAGAGTGATTAATAAAGTCCAAGCGAATGGCGTGAAGTAGAAACAGCATTAAAGAGCATGCAGAATGGAAAGTCGACAGGCTTTGATGATCTCAGTTCAAGCTGAATATTAAGCTTAAATTGGCTATATATAGTGTCATCAGTGATTTAGGAAGAAAACAAAATTTCAGAAGATTGGAGTAAAGAGGTCATCATCCCTGTGTACAAAACAGGGCAGTCGATTAAAAAGTGGAAATTACAGACACATCACACTGCTTTCACACATCCTGAGGCTGCTAGAAAAGATCATAGAAATGAGAGAAAATTTGCAGAACCTTTGGGTGAGGAAGAACATCATGGATTCAGGAAAGACCGAAGTACTATGGATCTTATTTTTGCAGTAAGAATGCTGACAGAAAAGTACTGAGAATATAGAAGAAATATTGTGACTGTATTTTTAGACATTGAAAAAGCGTATGACAGTGTTCCTCGGAACAAGATATAGGAATGTTTGGAAGACCTAAAGGTGCCAAATTACCTTATTGATAAAGTCAAGATGCTATACCAAAAGTTTTACTGCTGCATCCAGATAGGGAACGGACGATCAGAATGGCTGAAACAAACGAAACAAGATATAGAAATGTCTGGAAGACCTGAAGGTGCCAAATTACCTTATTGATAAAGTCAAGATGCTATACCAAAAGTTTTACTGCTGCATCCAGATAGGGAACGGACGATCAGAATAGCTGAAACAAAGAGGGGTCTCCAACAGGGAAGTGCCCTATTACCACTCCTGTTTGTAATAGTAATGGAAAGATTATAAAATCTATCAAGAAAATAGACAGCGAACCAAATGCCTTGGTTTTTGCTGATGATTTGATAGTATGGGGAGAGACAGAAGCTGAAGAACAGAATAAACTAAATGATTGGAACAACATATTCAAAAATTTCGGACTAAAGATAAGTAAAACTAAGAAAGAATGAGATTTACACTCTGCAGCAGAGTGTGCGCTAATATGAAATTTCCTGGCATATTAAAACTGTATGGCGAACCGAGACTCGAACTCTGGTCCTCTGCCTTTAGCGGGCAAGTGCTCTACCAACTTTTTTTTTGGATGGTTGTTGATCGCTGTGTTTGGTCGTTGCGGACGTCACATGACATCCGTTCAAGTTCGTTTGTTGATCCTTACACTCAGTTTTTTATTGCAGAGGCCAACCGTCTCTGTGACCGAACACGCTGAGCTACCGTGATGGCTAGCTGAGCTATCCAAGCACGTCTCACGGCCCGTCCTCACACCCCTAAGATACTGGCAGAAGTAAAGCTGTGAGGACGGGGAGTGAGTCGTGCTTGGGTAACTCAGTTGGTAGATCACTTGACCGCGAAAGGCAAAGGTCCTGAGCTCGAGTCTCGGTCCGGCACACAGTTTTAATCTGCCAGGAAGTTTCAAAACAAAGACAGTAGAAATGACTATCAGCAGCCAGGAACAAACTGAAACAAATTTCTAGAAGTCAAAGTAGAATCTGTTTCCCATTTCAAATATCTAGGAAGTATGGCCTTGAAAGACAACACTATTAAGCAGGAAATACTAAGCAAGACCTAGAAAGCATCTAATTTTGATAGTCAAATCGGAACTCTTCTTTGGGACGATAAAACGCCACGAAAAGCAAACGCGACTATGTACCACACCTATTACATACAAGTCCTAAAATATGGTTTAGAAACATGAAACCTACTAAACAATCAGCTCAGCAGAATTCATGTAACAGAAATGAGATTCGTTAGAACTATGAACCACACAACTAGAAAGGATAAAATCAGGAATGAGGTGAATAGAAAAGTACCTGGTTTTGAGATTCCTGTCACCAGTGTGTTGAAGAAACACAAGCTTCAGTGGCATGGGTACATAATGAGAATGAACAGCGAAAGACCTGACAAAAGGTATTTCCACCTGAAACTCGTTGGAAGAAGACCAAGGAGAAGACCAAAAGATCAGATGCGGAGGAAAAGAGGAACAAATGGGAAGTTGTCCTGGAACAGAAGATGTATGAAGACGGAAGAAGATGGCTAGTGGTTGTAAACCACACCCAGGAAACTGGAATCGGAAAACGATGATGATGACGAATGTGGTCGAAATAATTCGTCAAAAACTCCAATATTTCGATAAGTAAACCCTGTCATTTTCAAGGCACAAACTGGAAAATGTCTTGAAATGAAAGGGAGGTTTACCTGCCGAGATATCGGTGGTTTTCGACGTTATCGGTCAGCATTCCGTTGAGTTACTCAGAGAAGATGGTTAATTGTTTGCTTGTTTAATGGCTCACAAATGCGTTCGCCCACTGTGATGTTGAACGATTAGTTTAAACTGATAATGCCTGTTCACATCGAAAAATATGATGACACATTGACAATTTAAGATAGTCTTTTGGACTAGTCTTTGCTACGAGTAATTATTTTTTACTCATAATTATTTACTTTTAACTGCAGCGAAACACATCCACATATGCGTATTATACACAATAAAAAAATTATATGGAATAGAAGCAGTTGTCAAACAAATTATTACATTTTTACTTCTAATATAGCCAAAATCTTAATAAATGGCAATTATTGCAACCCTTTCTGATGATCTTGTGGTTGGAAATCCTTGTTTTGAGAAAAATTGTACTTGACGTCTTCACAGAGAAAAATTGTACTTGACGTCTTCACATAGTTGCGTCGGCTGTTCCGAGGTCACTCAGACGATTGCCGTGGAGCAGTGGACATAACCTCAAGACGTGAAGTAAGATTTCTGTCCTGTGACGACTGATCGAAATCGGTTGTAAACTATATTATTCCCTCGTAAATTGAACAGGCAAATGAACCTGATAGGTGTCCGCAGCAACACGTTCGGCAACACGGACGTTTGTTTGCCCGCCCTCTGCTGCCACGCTTGCACAGACTTCATCCCCTCTACACTTTCCTATCGCTCCACCTCTACGCGCGGAAGCGCCGTCATACGTGACGCTGGCTGTAGCTCCAGGCGCGCAAATTACCCAATTTATTCATCCAGTGTTTGAGAATAAGAACATTTAGCGACTTCCAACAAACTTTAAGGATTTTTTCAAACCTAAATGAAACTTTTTTACTGACATCACTCACAAAATGATTAAAGGAAAAAAAGTTTACCGCTTACTACATTTTCGCCGTTCTTACAGTAAAACTTCAGCATCAGGTATGACATTTTAATTTATTACTTCTTTACTACTAACTCTATGCGCAACACACATTGCAGACGGTGTCTACATATTCCACTGAGTATATCTGCGAAATTTTATTATTGTACGACTCATAGTTCACGAGATAGGACGTCATACACCTTGAGGTGCGTAAAAAACTAACTTTCGCTTAAAATGGTGTGCAAGTTAGCTCGTCTGTGTTCATCTATTGTTTCATGAACTTACTCTCGCTTACATGCGTAACATATTTAACACATTAACTAATTTGTAAAGAAGTCAGACGTTTGAAGCTGTTTTACATGGGAGCCTCATTCTTTAAAGATGTGTGTGTATGGCGGGGGGGAGGGGGCGTTGGGGGGGGGGGGGTTACCGGTATATGCAGCAGTTCAGAAACAGTCTGGAAATTCTGTAAGAGTGTTGCAAGGTAGGTTGCGCTGGGAAATAATTGTTAAGTTAAAATTCGATACGTTGCGCCGTTTCCGAGTTAACAGCCCGTTGCGCGCACTTCAGGCTGCCGGCCAGAGATGATACCTCGAAATGTGTTCTTCCCTTGGTTTCCTATAACCGAACAAGAGAGCGATACAATAAATGGACTTGGAACGGTAGTTATGGATCGAATCCGAGCCAAAAGCTGAGAAGCCTCGTGTGCTATCATCTACGCTACGAGAAAAATTGGCAATAATTGTGCCTGGCGGGCCACTTGAATGTGCACGCAACAGCCTGATTGGATAATTTGAGTGCTAATTAACTCGTAAATGACGGAAAGCACTGAAATTTTTTCTTAAAAATTATTTTTCAACACAACCTACCCTGTCACATCGTTACTATAAGTTCTGCTCTTAGGTTCCACCTCGAAAATTGCACTATATTCCGCAAAAAGCGCCAAACGGGCGGAACGAGGTTCCGATCTAACAACCATTCCGAAAATCGCTACAGATTCTGAAAATAAACCCTACGACATACACCACATAACACCCTCTCACTGAAAAGCAAAGTTATTATACTTCCTTGCGAAATAATATCCAAAAAATAGCATTTAGTTTACATATTTTCCGCTAGGTGGGCTACATCGACTAGGCTTTGAAAGTAATTTGCAGAGAATTCCGGCAGAAGCGCTACTATAGCCCTTGTTTATCCTTGCCAACTTTCTGTCCGTCCCGACTAATTCTCAATTTTCAACACATCAAGGAAGGACGTGCGACACGTTAATAGCGTGTATCATTTGACTACGTCGTATTAAATTGTTTCCTTGCTTCACATATTTAAGACTTTAACTGTATAATTATGGATTAAACTTGGGGTTAATTTCACTCGTTTCTAGTAATAGCATCGTGTTCCTGCAATTTCATGAACAGAAGCTTGTTGAAGAATTGTTCTTGTAAGCACAGTAATGATGGTAACAATCCAAAAAAACCTCCAATTTGCTATTTAATGTGCAGTACCACGAAGCTCAGCGTCCACAAATAGATGGCGCAGTGAAGTTTCCGTATCACTTTCTTAGGGAACAATCAAAACGCTAAAATAAAACGTAGAAACCCCGACTGAAACGAATAGATTTAAAAATAGCACACAACTATCTGGTGATGCGATAATGTCAGCTGAATCTATCCATAAACAACGGTGAGACATACCGTATGCTTCGAGTACCAACAGAATGTAATAAGCATACTCTGGTTATGAAATCTAGAGTGAAGGATATTTGAAGAGCCACCTTTCTAAGTGAATGTTGTTTCCACTTTCAGTTATTTCTCATTTTTCGGGTATGTTTCTAAAACGAATTTGTTCTTGATTTAAAAAAAAATGTTAAAAAGTAATTACAAGTGTACTTACCTTCATCAGTCGGTTGCTCAGCGTTTTGAGTGCCAATATCTCTGCCATTTTTTCGTAGAATGAACATGCGTGCAAGACTTAACCACACTTATGTTTACCATGCACTAAATAAACAGAAGAAAGAAAACAAAATCCAGAGATACAGATACGACAGAGGCATAGGACTGTAACATCCTTGAATTCTTGCTTTCCGCAAGACCCATATTGTGCTTAAAATTTCTTTGTCAAGTATCTTTTATAAAAGACGTTTTATAAAGTCCTTGACGGCGCATTCGAGGGTTTTTATCATATGTGTTATAAATGTTAAGCTTGCTCCTAACTTTTATAAAAGATTTGATGAAGAACTTCGACAATGTCATACAGATCTAAGGCATAGTTTTCGACAGTGCAATGGTCGCCTAGAATAAAGATTTATTGCCTAGTATTTCTATTATTACTGAGTTACACAGAATGTGCCTGACAAAGAAAGTGAAGCACCCAGAACACATCGTAGAATGCCAGTGTAACTTCATGCATGTACACCAAAACGCATTAGTGTTGTTGAGATTTTGTGTTGTTAATAGGGCCGGCAGGGTATAAAACGGACGTGAACAACGTCTTATGTCGAACGATAACTGATACAGAGGTGCCGCATACTCGTGTGAGACAGCTGACAGAGTTTGACGGGGACCTCTTCCTGAGTCTCCAATTTAGCTGGCAGGTTGAATGATGCAATATGCTAACGTATGGGACGTTCGGATGTGGCACTAGCCCGATGTTTGACTGCACGGGAACTTGAGGGCTGGCATACTTGTCATCAAGGTTCTGGTCACACATCTGGAAGGGTCGTCGTACTGTGCAAAAAGCGCTTGACATCCGAGGAAAAGTAATGGACTCCCTTCCGTGTCATCCTGCACACACAGCTGGAGAGTGACATTCAGTGATTTCCCATGCTTAGGCTGCCATTACACAACACTAACGGATGCATTTCCAGTGGTGTCTTGACCGGGAAGTATGGACTACTGATGAAGACCAGTCCCATTGCGTTCAGCGATGAATAGCGGGCCGCGCGGAGTGGCCGCGCGGTTTGAGGTGCCATGTCACGGATTGCGTGGCTCTCCCGTCGGAGGTTCGAGTCGGCCCTCGGGCAGGGGTGTGTGTGTGTTGTTCTTAGGATAAGTTAGTGAGTAAGTCTAGGGACCGATGACCTCTGCAGTTTGATCCCTTAGGAATGCGCACACATTTGCATAGCGGTTGTGCACTATCCCTTATATTCATCATCGGCAAATATGGCGGCGATCTGGGGAAGGATCCCATTCTTCCAGTGTTTTCGAAAGGCACAGCAGTGTTACTCCTGCTCTAACGGTGTGGGAACCCATCGAGTACGACTTAAGGTCACGGATGGTAGTGACTGAGGGAACTCTGATGTCACAGCGGTACATGACCGACATCCTGCGTCCTGATGTGTTGTCTTCCATAAGACGGTATTGTGGTGCCACCATTCATCAGGACAATGCTCGTCCACATATGGCACATGACTCTAAGAATTCTTTGTTTAATGGTGTGGTACTTCCGTGGTCAACAAGATCTCCCATCTGTCCTCATCAAGAATTAGTGACTACAGCTATGTGAAAGCTTCCCTCAGAAGAGGACACCCTTCCCAATCGAATGAGTGCATGCATATAGGCCAGAGCCTGTGCAACGTCGTACTGATAACTGGGCTCGCACTACCCAAGTGTCTACAAATTTGCGCCGGCCGGTGTGGCCAAGCGGTTCTAGGCGCTTCAGTCTGGAACCGCGCTACCGCTACGGTCGCAGGTTCGAATCCTGCCTCGGGCATGGACGTATGTGTTGTCCTTAGGTTAGTTAGGTTTAAGTAGTTCTTAGTTCTAGGGGACTGATGACCTTAGAAGTCAAGTCCTATAGTGCTCAGACCCATTTTTGAACTTACTGGGAAAAGATGCAATACTTACAAGTCACATATTAAAAAAGATCTAAGCCGGAAGATGGCGAGCCGCTAAGGGCTGCTCGCCATCTTACTTACAACTATTCACGACGTCGCCTTTCCGGCTTAGATATTTTTTAATATGTGACTTGTAAGTACTGCATCTTTTTCTAGTCAGTACAAACTTTAATTTTATTAATGTATTATATACCTAATCTGTTTTAAAACAGTTAGTCTAATTCTGAAGACGACGCTCATAGTAGCGTCGAAACCTGGTCAATTTTGACTTAATATTTGTGATCGAGGGCTTATTTGTTCTAATATAATTCTGACACGGTCACTGAACCTTAGCAGCTATGTTCAGAGTTAAGTATTTTTAACTATGTATGAGACCCGGTGTAGACAATAAGCAGTTGGCAGTATTGCTTGAGCGTGTCGTAATTCTCGAAGCGTAATAACATCACGTAATCAGGAACATACTCTGCGCGTGTTCGTCAATAGATGATTAGCGTTGCTTTTCGATGATATTTGATTGTTTAAAATTGAAGTGACATAGAGTCCTATTTTGGCACTTCCGAAGTGCTTGCCAAAGAAACATACCTAAATATGAACAACATCTTGATTGACTATGTGGCATCCCACATTGGTAAGTTTAAAATTAATACCATAAAACCACCCAGATAGCCGTGCGCTTCAGAGCGCTCACTGCCAGGACGGGGAGGGGAGGCACGTCAGCCCTGTTGGAATGTGCCCGTGCATTCCACATTCCACTAGGTGAACACCACATTGGTACCGATGTCCCGCCTCAGATACCCTTTACGCAAACATTTAAAAAACTTTCTCACACTTGCACATAAAAATTATTCTAGACGCAGATGGGATAAACTGATTGTGTCCTGGGGGGGGGGGGTGAATAGGAGAATGATGACCTTAGAAGTATAGTCTCCTTTAACCCAAAATCAGTAGCAACAGCCGTATTATTGTGACAGCAATCGGCCTAAACCCTAATAACATCGTTTCCCCTGTGGCTCTGAGCACTATGGGACTTAACAGCTATGGTCATCAGTCCCCTAGAACTTAGAACTACTTAAATCTAACTAACCGAAGGACATCACACAACAGCCAGTCATCACGAGGCAGAGAAAATCCCTGACCCCGCCGGGAATCGAACTCGGGAACCCGGGCGTGGGAAGCGAGAACGCTACCGCAGGACCACGAGCTGAGGACGTTTCCCCTGTGAATGGGTTACCCGTGCTAGGGATAAATTTTATTCACACAAAAATTGACCTAAGAGACAGTAATTGATTCCTGGAATCAACAATGTTGTGCATGAACCATTCATACAACAGCAAAAGTTTTGCTTCTGGCACTACATACAAAATTGGGACGTTTGGATAATTATGTAACAGCTTAAATATACATGGTGTCCATAAAGCCCCACGATTATTTAAAATCTCGTAACTAGGAAACTATTAGAGATAGAGCATCGTGGTTTATAGCCTAGTTACAAAGAGGAAAATGCCGGCCGGAGTGGCCGTGCGCTTCTTGGCGCTACAGTCTGGAGCCGAGCGACCGCTCCGGTCGCAGTTTCGAAACCTGCCTCCGGCAAGGATGTGTGTGATGTCCTTAGGTTAGTTAGGTTTAATTACTTCTAAGTTCTAGGGGACTGATGACCTCAGAAATTAAGTCGCATAGTGTTCAGAGCTAGTTGAACCAAAGAGGAAAATAAAAGCTACCGTGCTAAGTAATTATTGTTGAGTGGTGGAAAGAAAAGCTTTTGCTACATGCTACGAGGAGAAGGCCAAATAGGGACGCCCTTATAATATGTGATGCTTTTCTTCTTTTTCCCCTTTTCTTAACAGCATGCTCTGCAACCTGCTCCATTCTTCCAGCAGCGCGGTTGGCAATTGCTGGATGGTCGATGGTGCATGTAGACGTTCTGCAATACGTCTCTCCAATACAAGCTACACGAGCTCGAGAGGATTTATGTCAAAGAACGGGCAGGCCAGTCCATTCGGCAAATATGCTCTCGTTCGAAGAGGCCTCCACCAGCGCTGTTCGATTAGGTCGCCCATTTGCATTCATAAAAGTGAAATCGGATCCGAATGCATTATTGAAAAGACGAACATGGCGAAGCAGTACAGTGTCGCAATAGCGGTGACTGTACAGTGTGCAAAGATTTGGGATGGTGCCGAGAGCGTAAAGACGGGGCCATTGAGGAGTGCGATAGCGTGCTCTTCTCGGATGAAGCACATTCAGTCTGCTTAGTGATTGTGGACGTACCCTCATATGATGAGCGGTGGAAACACATAGTGCACCCATGAAAGTTATCGCACACATTCGTTTCTGTGGTCCAGGTGTCATGGTGCAGGGAGCCATAACGCCGCCTGAGCCTACCGAGTTCCAAATCTTACAAACAAGGTACACTCACCAGAGATCTTGGAACTAGGGAATATTCGGTGAATGGGACTGGTTGTGCCTGTTCCCCCCCCCCCCCCCCCCCGACTTAAATCCTGCGCTGGCGGGGGGGGGGGGGGGGGGGAGGGGGGAGTACCTGCTGGACCATGTCCCCATGTCCACATTCACCAAGCACCATCCAGCAGTTGTCAACCACGCTGACCATAAGAATTCCTTATCAACCTTGTACTCTGCATGAGATCACGTTCCGGAGCATGCACTGCTATCCCTAGTGATCACGCACTCTAATAAGAAGCACGTATCGCTTTTTTTTAATGTCCAGGAGAGCATCGTAAATTGCAGTAACTTCAGTTTAATTCTTGTCTTTGAATAAAAATGTCATTTCCGTTCGTCTCATTCCATATTTCTTTCAGTTGCCTTTCCTACTACACTGTAACAGTTATTTCATCGTGCTGTGTTACTTGGCAGTGCGCCATCAGGAGAAAGTTATTTCCTGCCTTAAGATTTGCACATCAGTGTATATTTTCACTAAAGACTGACAGATTTTAAATATGGTATTTTATATCGTTTTGGTGGAAGATTACATAAATAGCTAATGTCAAGTCTCGTATTTTTATTTCTACTGCAACAGGTCTGATTCTGAAGGAAAAAAATGTCGATACTTCTTAAGGCCGGTACATATCCAAAGATCTCCCTTCGCAAATGTCTGCATACATCACACTGCATAGACCAGCGTGTGGAAGGAAGGAAAATAGAATGAAAGATCGGCTCAAACGCTGATCAACAATGAGACCATAGAGACGGAATACAAGCACGGATTGTTTTGTTAAAGATGGAGAAGGAAATCGGCCCTGCGCTTTCAAAGAACCATCTCGACCTTGGCTGGAGCTATTTGGAAAAATATCTGAAAATTTAATCTTGGACGACTGCAGGCAGATTTCAACGAAATGCGAGTCCAGTGTGCTAACCATTCAACCACGTCTCTCGGTATGTGACCTGGGAATCGCTAACAATCTGGTGTGTTTTGAGTCAACAGCTTGTTTAGTCTAGTGCTTCTCGGTTTATGCTTGCACGTTGAATTGTAAAATCGCCGATAAACGTCAGCTATCAAGAGAGCTTATTGAAGAATTTATTATATGAATATCACTTGTTTGTGAGAAGTTAAGAGTGAGAAATACAGCAGTCGATATAAGAAGGCATCTACTAATAATTCTTAAATAGAGAAAATAAGAGAAGTTGACCATTGGGCAGACAGGGAAACGACAATAAAAAAAATTCGCTACAGACTTTTTACTACAAAGAGTTAAGCCGAGTAGCTAAATCTGTTGATCTGGCACGTCGGACGACCAAATACATAACCCAAATTTGTAGTATTTTGACGTCCTGTGTTTTCTGGGCGACCAGGAAATAACGAGGTTCAGCAGGAACGCCACTGAGAACGGAATTGGAGAGGCGGTGTCAGAGATGGCATGCGAGATTAGATTAGATGTACTTTTTGTCCCAATTGATCCACTTTGAGGAAGTGTTTGAGGATGCAGAACATGTCAGAGAAACATGAACCTATATAAATAAAAATGTAAATGTTCGTTTTTCAAAATCATGTATACCAGAAAGTTTTCCACCGATTCCTTTGACATTTTGACGCAATGCCGAAATCGAATATGTGAATATGTGCGTCTTTTCATATACTTACTAGAGTGCCATATATATATATATATATATATATATATATATATATATATATATATATATATATATATATATATATATAATGTGGTGTAATATATTTAAACGCTATGTGGCGCTCCAGTATGTATATAAAAACAAGCGCATAATCGAATGCAACATTTCATTCCGTGAAGAATGTTCGGAGAATTAAGATTTTGAACAAACGAACATTTTCATCTATTCACATATAAAAGCATAAATTTTTGTTTGTTCAAAATCGTAAATCTCTGAAAGTTCTTCACCGATTTCTTTGTAATATTGACAAAGTTGCATTCGAATAAGCGCACGTTTTTATGTACCTTTTTTTTGAAACATATGTAATTTATAAATAAATACGTAATGCATAAAGGGAACAAACATATGTAATTTACTGCAGCTTATTACATGTCACTGTAATGAACGTTTGAACACACACACACACACACACACACACACACACACACACACACACACACACACACACAGAAGCACGCGCGCGCGCGCGCGCTCGCACACACACACACATACATACACACTTTTGAAAAACTTTTAGCGAACAGGAAAGCTGTATTAGTGGCTTGTCGGATTATGATTAGAATATGAAACTTCTTTGTGTTTGTCCACTGAAATAACTGAGCAGGTGAAACTTCTTAGCGTCTACTTAACCTGCTGAGTGAAACTGCTGCTACTGGCTCGCTACTTATTTTTATAATTTCTACACTGACCTAAGGAATTTTCCATGACAAAGACATCACAAAATTAACCTATACATTTATTATCCACAATACAGAAGCCCAACGCTATCTGCCTGCTCTACAATGACAACAGGACTTCAAATTATTGATTCAAAAGAATTGCCCTGAATTGAAAGAAATCCTAGCACTAACCCATACTTTTTCATAAGTCACTTACCTCACAGACAACCTTCATAACACGAACTACAGCAATTACAGCAATCAGCAACTACCGCCAGCTAAATAAAAGGATTCTAAATACTGTAGGCTCTAACTACTAGGAGGAATATTGGTTAGCAAAAGAAAGATTTTGTTGAAGAGCAAACAATATATTTAGGAAATTTTACTTTATTCATGTAACATCCCGTTCCAAAAATTATATAGTTGTCAATAATTCCATTACCCAAACTTTACCAACTACATCCATAACCATTTTACAATGCTTGTCCTACCAACACCGAGTCTGAACGAAGGACACATGTCCAATTTGTCCGCTCACTAACTGCAAGTCCGTCCAACCACAGAGGCTCGTACCGAGGGCGCAGAGCGCTGTGAGTGACATCAATTACTGTCTATAGCGCTGCCAACATACAAACATATAAACGGGCTGCTTACGTAGCCCCCTGCTCCCCAAAAATTTTTACAACGTATTTTGGGTGGTGGCCAAGACTTAAGTTGTTAAAATGTTTTCTATTAACAATATCAAATAGATCAGATGCACACATAGGTTAGGTAATATGCTGTTGGTCAATAAAGTAAAAATTACCCTCACAGTCCCTAAAGACAGATCTAATTCAGCAGAGGAAAAGTCTACACCAATTTTATGCACAAAAGCTGAGCAAAACAGTATTCCTCATCATAGTGAATGCTGCTTAGTATTAGAAGGAAAACAAACTCTTCCAAATTTATCTTATCAGATAAACACTCAGAGATAGGAAGAACACAGACACACAATGGTACACATATACATAACGGAATAACACAAAAGGAAAGGACAGGGTCTGTATTCAAGTGCAAATGTGCCAAAGTGTAACATCTGATACTGCAGTACTGGTGGTGAGCGTTTTATACCTACTTTATGCTCATACCTGTTTTGCTTTCAACCAAAACTACTTCATTTCCTACTAAAACTTAATTTAATTCTTGCAGACCTCTCTTACTTCAACATTTGTTTCCACAAAGAAATCCTATTTATCTGTATTTAACCAAAACTACTTCATTTCCTCTTTCAAAATAATTTTTCCTCGTTATATAATACTTTTGGCCAGACCTTTTTCTTATAGCTTCTCCGTTCATTTCTTCCCAGCTCATCATAACTCATTTTATTATATAGCATACCCCTTCTTAGCTAACTTCAGTCTACTGAGCTCAGATACATAAACTAGAGAACGAGTCAATGCATCAGCACAAAATAATTAGCACAGGCAACAATGACAAAAATGCAAATTGTCCAAGTGAGCAGCAACATATCTAACTTAGCAAAGCAAATGCAACATTACAACGAACAGAGGGCAATATGCAGCAAACAAGAAAAGTAAATCAGTGGTAAAACTGGCTTATCACAGTAATACGAAGTAAAATTCAGTAGGACATTGCCTGGCAAATAGCAACAGCAAATGCAATAACTTATACCTAAACATCAGAAAACACAACCAAAAATATATTACAGTAAAGACTGCAATGCACATAAGGGAAACATATGTGTAAGTTTAAAATAGCATATGTGCATCTGTGATTATCAAAATTATACAAAGCGCCAGCTTAAGGAACAAGATCTATACTATCTCCCATGTGAAATGCAACGACATCTTAACACTAAAGTGGTGCACCACAACAACTTATTCTACCAAAAATTAGCAAGTCCTTGACAAGAAAATTATGTGTGCAGTTCCTGTTAATAGTTCTTTCTCCTTCTTATTGTTCTTTTCGTTCCAACTGCACTTTTTGCAAGAATGTGGATCATTAAACTATTATTTACTGGATCTTTTGACAGAAAGTGTTCACATTAGCATATACATTGAATTTTATTTTATAAAACTAATGCTGCAGCGCAGCTAGAAACCAGATATCAAATAAAATAAGCAAATATGCACAAAGAAAAAGATAAAAACATCATTCAGTAGCCATGTGGCATTTTATAGGTCAGAAGAAATTCCTTCAAATCTTGTAGAGAGACACTTGTCATAATCAGGTGTGTAAGCGTAAGAATATTTCCCATCAATTCATATGAATTTCAGTAAGCACAAAGTACAAACTCCAAAGTGTAATCTTGAATTTACAGGTAATAGTGTATGTCGTGTTTGTGGTGTGTTCTGCAAAGAAATGTCAATAGTGAGGTCAACGGCCTCTCTTTTCTACAGATATGCGAGCGCTTGCTGGAGTGCAGTGAGCATAAAAGTGGCTGAAGCGACACCATTAAAATTGACAGGCGGCACAACAATAGACATTTCCTGCTGGCTAGTGCGCAGCCCAACGCAGCAGAGCATTACGTCAAGGTCACATACAACATAAATCACTCAAAGCTCTCACGGTATCACAGTGGTTCCTAAAGTAAATGTGAACAGTTCACAAAATGCAGACAAAGTACAATCTCATAAATTTGAAGTAATCAAACTGTGTAATTACCTAAACATGTGTCAGAGACATAGCGAAAATGTTCATTTCTCTCTTTTAAATGACCAGATAGTTCAAATGGCTCTGAGCACTATGGGACGTAACATCGGAGAACTACTTAAACCTAACTAACCTAAGGACATCACAGACGTCCATGCCCGAGGCAGGATTCGAACTTGCGACCTTAGCGGTCGCGCGGTTCAAGACTAAAGCCCTACAACAGCTCGACGACAAGATAGTTGCGTAATTCTGTGTGAAAGAAATGTACCAGTGTATAAAACTGTATAAGCAAGTACCATATTAGCTACGGCTCCTTGCACCTGCCACACGCATGGTACACAAAGTATGCTTATCCCTATGAGGGATAATGTAATTATACCTCACATCTTACAGATTAAAACTGTGGAATGAAATGCATCACCGAAAGCCTTCTCTGTATCATTGTAGTTCAAAAATATTTCTGATAATGTTTCAAATACAAAACTTAATCACTCAAATGGGTGTCATGTAACGCTAAACTATACTTCTTGCTGTAAGAAAATTTGTCATTGCTTAGCAGTAAAATGTGACAAGTGTCGTAGTTATCGTCGTTCATAAGCAAATTTCTCCAAAAATCAATGGACTTACTTTGTCATATACTAAAGCAAAGTGCTATACGTATGTCGTAGTTATTATCTTCATTGCCGGGACCTTGAAAGTACTGTACTGTAACGTATTGATGTGAGACTGTGCAGACATAAAACAGATACAGCGTAAAAGCAATAATGAAAACCGTGTCACTCGTTAGTAGCGTCGTAATATAATCGTGTAGCTGTCGAACAAACCAAATATTGTTATCTGTAACCTCTCAGAAAGTGCTTTACATAAAAAGTGTTTTTTTTCAGAAAAACCAAAATGTTGCAGTAAAACCGCATTATCAGTATATGTTCCAAGAATGGGAGCCTTATAGTCGTGACGTAATCGTACAACTAAACAGGCAAAAATGTACACGCAATAAGATTGCGTCGTCTGATCCCTATAAGAGTGAACTCGTAAAATTACTGTCTTAATATGTTCCATAGTTATCTTCAAAACATCGCTGCATGCTAAATGTGACAAAGAGTAATAGTAACTTGAAGTGAAAAATTTAATGGCAAAGACTAAGTCAGAAGGCAAATTATTTCTCAATAAATGATTGTACATGAGAAATATGGTGTAATCCTTTACTTTTCTTAGTGCACAGAGTTTCAACTTCAACGCAGTTTTCATGCGATATACGTCGGATCCTATAAGGTCCATTGTAAATCAGAAAGAATTTGTGACTCAAATGTTTCTTCTTATGTGGCAATGAATCGACTTTAATAAGAACGTTTTGAAAAATGTGTAGTTACTTTGCATTTGTCTTACCGTGTAGTTTTCTCCTTTTGTCTGCAGCAGAATCTGTATGTTTAATAGCCAAATAAATTATGTATGTATGTCGAAGTTTACGTGTACTCGGAAAAGATACAAGCTCTCAGATTCTGTTCGGTGGTTCCTCATTCTTCAGTACAAGAATAGGTGCCATAGCAGTGGAGTCATGAGGCATTTCATTCAGTACCTTCTGAAACAAGTGTAAGTATCTGTCCCAGTACTGATGCAACCTGTGATAATAAAGTCTGCAAAGCTTATTGACTTCTTTCATAATCCGTTTAGACGGGTTGCAGTGTGTAGAGTACAATGAAATAAAAACAGGCTTGATTTTACGATTCCGAAGCATGCATGACCAAACAGCAGATCTGAATTGTGGTCTGTTATCCGAAATGACCTTGGCAACGTGTCCAACTTTTCGTAAATTTTTAGACAAAGGCGTTGGATACAGATCGTCCGGTGGCTTTGCTTGTTGTTGTTGTCTTCAGTCCTGAGACTGGTTTGATGCAGCTCACCATGCTACTCTATCCTGTGCAAGCTGCTTCATCTCCCAGTACCTACTGCAACCTACATCCTTCTGAATCTGCTTAGTGTACTCATCTCTCGGTCTCCCTCTACGATTTTTACCCTCCACGCTGCCCTCCAATGCTAAATTTGTGATCCCTTGATGCCTCAAAACATGTCCTACCAACCGATCCCTTCTTCTAGTCAAGTTGTGCCACAAACTTCTCTTCTCCCCAATCCTATTCAATACCTCCTCATTAGTTACGTGATCTATCCACCTTATCTTCAGTATTCTTCTGTAGCACCACATTTCGAAAGCTTCTATTCTCTTCTTGTCCAAACTAGTTATCGTCCATGTTTCACTTCCATACATGGCTACACTCCAAACAAATACTTTCAGAAACGATTTCCTGATACATAAATCTATATTCGATGTTAACAAATTTCTCTTCTTCAGAAACGCTTTCCTTGCCATTGCAGGTCTACATTTTATATCCTCTCTACTTCGATCATCATCAGTTATTTTACTTCCTAAATAGCAAAACTCCTTTACTACTTTAAGTGTCTCATTTCCTAATCTAATTCCCTCAGCATCACCCGATTTAATTTGACTACATTCCATTATCCTCGTTTTGCTTTTGTTAATGTTCATCTTATATCCTCCTTTCAAGACACTGTCCATTCCGTTCAACTGCTCTTCCAAGTCCTTTGCCGTCTCTGACAGAATTACAATGTCATCGGCGAACCTCAAAGTTTTTACTTCGTCTCCATGAATTTTAATACCTACTCCGAATTTTTCTTTTGTTTCCTTCACTGCTTGCTCAATATACAGATTGAATAACATCGGGGAGAGGTTACAACCCTGTCTCACTCCCTTCCCAACCACTGCCTCCCTTTCATGCCCCCCCCCCCCCCCTGGTTTCTGTACAAATATTAAATAGCCTTTTGCTCCCTGTATTTTACCCCTGCCACCTTTAGAATTTGAAAGAGAGTATTCCATTCAACATTGTCAAAAGCTTTCTCTAAGTCTACAAATGCTAGAAACGTAGGTTTGCCTTTTCTTAATCTTTCTTCTAAGATAAGTCGTAAGGTCAGTATTGCCTCACGTGTTCCAACATTTCGACGGAATCCAAACTGATCCTCCCCGAGGTCTGCATCTACCAGTTTTTCCATTCGTCTGTAAAGAATTCGCGTTAGTATTTTGCAGCCATGGCTTATTAAACTGATAGTTCGGTAATTTTCACATCTGTCATCACCTGCTTTCTTTGGGATTGGAATTATTATATTCTTCTTGAAGTCTGAGGGTATTTCGCCTGTCTCATACATCTTGCTCACCAGCTGGTAGAGTTTTGTCATGACTGGCTCTCCCAAGGCCGTCAGTAGTTCTAATGGAATGTTGTCTACTCCGGGGGCCTTGTTTCGACTTAGGTCTTTCAGTGCTCTGTCAAACTCTTCACGCAGTATCGTATCTCCCATTTTGTCTTCATCTACATCCTCTTCTATTTCCATAATATTGTCCTCAAGTACATCGCCCTTGTATAAGCCTTCTATATACTCCTTCCACCTTTCTGCCTTCCCTTCTTTGCTTAGAACTGGGCTGCCATCTGAGCTCTTGATATTCATACACGTGGTTCTCTTCTCTCCAAAGGTCTCTTTAATTTTCCTGTAGGCAGTATCTATCTTACCCCTAGTGAGATAAGCTTCTACATCCTTACATTTGTCCTCTAGCCATCCCTGTTTAGCCATTTTGCACTTCCTGTCGATCTCATTTTTGAGACGTCTGTATTCCTTTTTGCCTGCTTCATTTACTGCATTTTTATATTTTCTCCTTTCATCAATTAAATTCAATATTTCTTCTGTTACCCAAGGATTTCTAGCAGCTCTCGTCTTTGTACCTACTTTATCCTCTGCTGCCTTCACTACTACATCCCTCAGAGCTACCCATTCTTCTTCTACTGTATTTCTTTCCCCTATTCCTGTCAATTGTTCCCTTATGCTCTCTCTGAAACTCTGTACAACCTCTGGTTCTTTCAGTTTATCCAGGTCCCATCTCCTTAATTTCTCACATTTTTGCAGTTTCTTCAGTTTTAATCTACAGGTCATAACCAATAGATTGTGGTGAGAGTCCACATCTGCCCCTGGAAATGTCTTACAACTTAAAACCTGGTTCCTAAATCTCTGTCTTACCATTATATAATCTATCTGATACCTTTTAGTATCTCCAGGGTTCTTCCACGTATACAACCTTCTTTCATGATTCTTAAACCAAGTGTTAGCTATGATTAAGTTGTGCTCTGTGCAAAATTCTAGTAGGCGGCTTCCTCTTTCATTTCTTAGCCCCAATCCATATTCACCTACTATGTTTCCTTCTCTCCCTTTTCCGACACTCGAATTCCAGTCACCCATTACTATTAAATTTTCGTCTCCCTTCACTATCTGAATAATTTCTTTTATTTCATCGTACATTTCTTCAATTTCTTCATCATCTGCAGAGCAAGTTGGCATATAAACTTGTACTACTGTAGTAGGTGTGGGCTTCGTATCTATCTTGGCCACAATCATGCGTTCACTATGCTGTTTGTAGTAGCTTACCCGCATTCCTATTTTCCTATTCATTATTAAACCTACTCCTGCATTACCCCTATTTGATTTTGTGTTTATAACCCTGTAGTCACCTGACCAGAAGTCTTGTTCCTCCTGCCACCGAACCTCACTAATTCCCACTATATCTAACTTTAACCTATCCATTTCCCTTTTTAAATTTTCTAACCTACCTGCCCGATTAAGGGATCTGACATTCCACGCTCCGATCCGTAGAATGCCAGTTTTCTTTCTCCTGATAACGACATCCTCCTGAGTAGTCCCCGCCCGGAGATCCGAATGGGGGACTATTTTACCTCCGGAATATTTTACCCAAGAGGATGCCATCATCATTTAATCATACGGTAAAGCTGCATGTCCTCGGGAAAAATTACGGCTGTAGTTTCCCTTTGCTTTCAGCCGTTCGCAGTACCAGCACAGCAAGGCCGTTTTGGTTAATGTTGCAAGGCCAGATCAGTCAATCATCCAGACTGTTGCCCCTGCAACTACTGAAAAGGCTGCTGCCCCTCTTCAGGAACCACACATTTGTCTGGCCTCTCAACAGATACCCCTCCGTTGTGGTTGCACCTACGGTACGGCCATCTGTATCGCTGAGGCACGCAAGCCTCCCCACCAACGGCAAGGTCCATGGTTCATGGGTGGAGGGCTTTGCTTAACGGTGTGAAAGAAACAAATTTTGAAGTAAGTTCAACAGCGACGAGAACGTACGAAAATCCATTCGATGTTTTCACAAGGGGTTCCAGGAGATCAACAGCAGCTAATTCTTTTATTCTAGTAGGAATAATAGGAAACAATGGAACACGATGTGAGATTGTAGATGGTGTAGCTTTTTGACAAAGTCTACAAACAAACAAGACTCCTATAATTCTCTTTTCCATGTTGTTAAAATAACAAGTCGTCCGAAGAATATGATAAGATTTTCGTGGGCCAACATGTGCGTAGCTGAAATGAATGTACCAGATGAGCTTATTGACAAAATCTCCAGGAATACAAAGTACCCACAGCTTGTCATCAACAGTGCAACATTTGAAGAGTATGTTGTTTCTAACCAGATAATGATGACGAATCTGCGAGTGGGTCTTTTCATGCCATTTACAGAGTGATTCAAAAAGAATACAACAACTTTAAAAATGTGTATTTAATGAAAGAAACATAATATAACCTTCTGTTATACATCATTACAAAGAGTATTTAAAAAGGTTTTTTTTTCACTCAAAAACAAGTTAAGAGATGTTCAATATGACCCCCTCCAGACACTCGAGCAATATCAACCCGATACTCCAACTCGTTCCACACTCTCTGTAGCATATCAGGCGTAACAGTTTGGATATCTGCTGTTATTTCTCGTTTCAAATCATCAATGGTGGCTGGGAGAGGTGGCCGAAACACCATATCCTTAACATACCCCCATAAGAAAAAATCGCAGGGGGTAAGATCAGGGCTTCTTGGAGGCCAGTGATGAAGTGCTCTGTCACGGGCTGCCTGGTGGCCGATCCATCGCCTCGGCTAGTTGACGTTCAGGTAGTTACGGACAGATAAGTGCCAATGTGGTAGCGCTCCATCCTGCTGAAGTATGAATTGTTGTGCTTCTTGTTCGAGCTGAGGGGATAGCCAATTCTCTAACATCTCCAGATACTGTAGTCCAGTTACAGAAGCACCTTCGAAGAAAAAGGGACCAAAAACTTTATTGGCTGAAGTGGCACAGAAAACGTTCACCTTAGGCGAGTCACGTTCATACTGAGTCGTTTCCCGCGGATTCTCAGTGCCCCATATACAGACATTGTGACGGTTGACTTTCCCGTTAGTGTGGAAAGTTGCTTCATCACTAAACACAATCTTTGAAACGAAAGATTCATCTGTTTCCATTTGAGCAAGGATAAAATCACAGAAATCGATTCTTTTAATCTTATCGGCTGCAGACAGTGCTTGAACCAATTTCAGACGATAAGGTTTTATAACTAACCTTTTTCGTAGGACTCTCCATACAGTTGATTGTGGAATTTGCAGCTCTCTGCTAGCTCTGCGAGTCGACTTTCCTGGGCTGCGAACAAATGCTTGTTGGATGCGTGCTACATTTTCATCACTCGTTCTCGGCCGTCCAAAACTTTTCCCTTTGCACAAACACCCATTCTCTGTAAACTGTTTATACCAACGTTTAATACACCACCTATCAGGAGGTTTAACACCATACTTCGTTCGAAATGCACGCTGAACAACTGTCGTCGATTCACTTCTTCCGTACTCAATAACACAAAAAGCTTTCTGTTGAGCGGTCGCCATCTTAGCATCAACTGACGCTGACTCCTAGTCAACAGCGCCTCAAGCGAACAAATGTACAACTAAATGAAACTTTATAGCGCCCTTAATTCGCCGACAGATAGTGCTTAGCTCTGCCTTTTGTCGTTGCAGAGTTTTAAATTCCTAAAGTTATGGTATTCTTTTTGAATCACCCTGTACTTTTAATATCTTTACATATCGGGTCCTTGACTTGTTCATGAGCAATAATCTCCTTTAAAGATGCAGTGACGCAGTTTTCAAAGGCTACTATTCGAATGTAGAGAATACTTAATTTTTTTCTCAAGGTTAGCTTCTCTGTTGTTTCTCTCAAGGCCAGCCGGTGCACGTGACAGGGCATCTGCAACAATGTTTCCGTCCCAGGAATATAGATTATTGTGAAGCGTAATTACTGCAGAAACAATGCCCAACGTTTCAACCTGTCATTATTTAATTTTGAAGACAAGAAATTGTAATGCTCGATGATCACTATAAACTTTTACATATTTGCCAGAAAGAAAGAAACGAAACTTGTCAAATGCCCAAACGACGGTTAAAGCTTCCAAATCAAGGACGGAATAATTTTTCTCAGATTTAGTTAGCATGCAGCTAGCAAAAGCGATAGTTTTCTGAACAGTAATGTCATTTTCTATAGTTTCTTGAAATAAATGGGCAGCAAGACCAACTTTAGAAGAATCTGTGCTAGGGGAGAAATGTTGTGACAGATCTGGGTGAGCCAAGAATGGCGCGTTAAGTAGCGCTTCTTTCTGAGAATCCAATACCAACTGTGACTGTTTGTTCCAGTTCCAAACATTTTGCCTGTGAGTTACAAGACTTTGCATATTCAGGAAACTACGGTAGAAATTCACGAGACCTAGAAAACCACGAACTTCTCTTTTTGTGGACGGAACAAAGATGTCTCTGATTGCTTCCAAATTTTTAGGATCAGGCTGAATGCCCTCAGAAGAAATAACATGACCCAAAAGCTTCACCTTTGTCCTACCGAATTCAGATTTTATCATGTTAACTGTAATTCCACATTCAGCAAAAATACATAACAAACTGTGAGGATACGGTTACGTTGTTCCCAAGAGGCTTCTGCTGCTAAAATATCGTTCACGTACGACGTGATGTGTTGTTTTAAGAACTCAGGTAGTATGGAATTTAGCCGACGAATGAATGCTGCTGAAGAAATGTTCAAACCAAAAGGAAGTTTCCGAAATTGATAACAAACGCCGAAACAGAGAAAAGCCATATATTTTTTACATTCTGGATGACGGTCAGTTTGATAAAAGCTGTATCTGAGATCAATAGAGGACAACACTTTTAGGCCATTGAAATTTTGAAGAACGTTTGCGGCCTGTCTGTGAATGATTGTAATATTTATTTGCCTGGCGTCTAAGACAAGCGTAATCGATCCATTTTTCTTCTCAACAACATGTAATGGATTACTGTATGAGCTTATCGCTAGTTCAATAATGTCCTCGTGAAGCATAGATCGCATTTCCGTTCTAACAGAGTCCCTATAATATACCGAAATTGCGTATGGTCTGACAAAAAATTTAGTATGCTCACAAACAAGTAATTTGTATTGAAATCCATTAATTGTTCTTTCGCGAGTAAAACTGTGGAATGTGCTTGTAAGGTGTCAAGAAGGTCCTGCCTATTACTGTCATTACAGTTCCCAATTGCTATCAGTACTTGCAAAATGATTATCAATGTCAAATTCCGTCGAAATTTCCAAACTATGATCTGCCAAAAGGTAAAGTCGATTGATTTGCTCATCATGGTTTGAAAGCCAACCTTCAAACTTCAAAGCTATGGACTTACTTTCTTTCTCTAAACTTATTTCAGCGTCGTGAAAGTTTAAAATTGCTTTATTCTCATTCAAAAAGTCTACACCTAATATAATCTTTGTCGACAATAATGGAACAATAAGAAAGTTCATAATAAATCTGTGACTTTGACAAAAGAATTCTAAGTTGGATTGTTGGCGTACATCTACACTTTTTCCAAACATTGCACCTTGTAACTTAATCCTACGTAAATGAAGTGTGGAGGAATTGTTTGATTTGTTGCAAATATTGAAAGCTGTTTCACTAATTATCGAAATAGGTCTGCTGCAGTCAAGTAGTACCGTAAATTTTATGTCATTTGCTGTGGTGTGAATTACAGGATATACATTGTTGGTCTGTATCACGTCATGTTCCCGGAATAAATGTCTTACGTTTTCACATAACTGATAGTCATGGCAGCTATGTTTTGTGGCTGCCTGCGGTGCGAGTTATTGTCAATTATCTCTTTGTTGTGGCACATCGTTACTGGAATTTGGAGGTCTAATTTCTACAATATCAACTTGTCAAGAAGGCCTTGCCCTATTTGAATCACAACAGTTCTGATTAAATTCAGGTCTGTTGTCATGACTATAGCGTCTGTCGTCTTGTCGTTAATTTCTGTAATTTCTTTCTTGTCGATTAAGTGATGGAGAATTTCTCCCGGAATCGTAATTACGAGGTGGGCTGTTGCGCCTGACGTTATTTTGTCTCCCTTGATAATAATTATTCTGGTTGCCATATTGTCTATTTCTACAGTCGTCTCTGTCATAGTCATTAAGACGGAAATGTGATCTTTCTCTGTAACTGTTGTTATTCTGCCAATGGTTGTCATACAGGTGGTGTCTGTTTTGGTCACGATTTGCGTTATAACAGTAGCCTAGTCGTGTACTGTTGTTATTTCTATCGTCACGAAATTGTGATGGATGTGACCTGTAACTGTTGTTGTTTTCCTGTTTTTGCATCATGCGATTGTCTGTGTCGATTTTCAATTCGTGCAAAAGTGCCTGAAAAGCTTCGATATCATCTTCACAACGTCCAGCCAAAATAATATGTCTTAAGTGTTCAGGAAATTTGATTAAGCAAATGAAAATAAGTTCCAAGGGGCTGTACAGGTCTGACAAATGCTGATTCTTGTGTAACATATCTTCAAAATAATTTACCGGGCTGGAAAATTCAGACTGTTCGACATGCTTCATCATTATAATACTGTGTTTTACTCGATCGTGAGTAGCCTGAGACCAATATGCAGAAAGTAAGGCATGATAAAAATCTCCTTCACTGTGACAGTCGCGAGTAACCGATTGCATTCTTACAGCTGGTTCATTTTCTGAATAGCCACACATAAATTCTAGTCTATGGTCTAATGACCAATTAGGAGGAAAAGAATGAGAACATTGATGAAACCAAGCTTGTGGATGTATGTCAGTACTAGAATTCTTGAATGTTTTAAATTTACGCGTTGTGATGAAGAGCTTATAGTTAAAGTCATCGTGTCCCAAGTCGCAAATCAGTCATTCTTACGTAGTGTCGGCGGTTCCATCTCAAGGCTCGTTGCACCCTGCCGACTCCTTTCAATATCTCCGAAATACCATGTGTTTTTACCGTGTGACTTTTCCGTATTTCTAAATCCCTCTTCCCGTCTCGGAGCGCGAGTGTCCTCTGAAATCTGTAATTCTTGTATCATCTGTACCAACTGATCTTGTACTTCCCGCATTTCTGTTTTGTGTGGCGTGTTGATTTGTTTCTGACTATGTTTGATTTTCCTAATTTCCTTGTACTTCTCTGTGTCAGTAAAGGCTACCGGTCTTGTATCATTCACATCATCATCTACCTTCTTAGATAAATTAGTTAACTGATCCGAAAGTACGGCTACTGTTATATCGATAATGTGCTGATCTCCTCCGTGTGTTTATCTGAACTAAGTTTTAGACTGTCCATTTGTGTCGTAATCGTATCTACTGTTTCCTTAAATTTTTCCTGATTTTTTACAAGTTGCGCGACCTTGTCGGTAGATGCAACAGAGTCAGTTTTAGCCTGCAAAGTGTCGTGATTTCATGTACAATGGCCTGCAGTTTTTTTGGCTGCTTCATGATTCTGTAGCGTGTTTTCACGCGGCGAAAAAATAGGTGGAAAGCGCTCACGAATTTGTGTTTTTACCTGTTCAGAAACGTTTTGATACTTCGATTCGGTTTTTGTATCTCAGCGGTTAAATCTTTACGTATTTGTTCAAGTGTTTGATCAATTGTGTCTAACTTTTGAAGCTGTTGCTGTTCTTGTTTCTCTGTTTGACCAAATTTTTTAATTAAGTGCAATAACAATGCATTAGTGACTGAAAATTGTTCATTTGTGCTTTTCGTCAGTGCGTTTGCACCGGCAATATTCGTATTTTGAAAAGCAGAGAGTGTCCCTTGACTTCACTGAGAAAAGAGTATTCATGAAAAACTTGAGTCTACGGTATTTGCAAGATTTTGTTCTGTTCACTGACCGTTTCACTACCTGGTTCATGTCTCTATGCACTATTACCAAATTACTGTCTTGAACATTTGTCAATTCATTACTAGGTGGTGCTAACAAGCTACGCTCGTTCACTGTCATTTCTCACTTCGCTTTGCAGTCTAGCTGTACGCTTTTCACTCGGCATGATTATCACACTGTTTCACACAATAACATACAAAAAACAATTTGATAAGCAAAAATAGGAAGATACACTAAAATAGCACTGAAAATAAGCAATATCTAATTAGTTGCAGAAGCGACTGTGAGATACTTAGTGCAAATCCACATGCATGCAAAAACTACTTTGCTCATGACAATACAGTACAACTATAAGAAACTACAACTTCACTGGAAATTCCATACATACAATTACGCGCTAGCGGTAAGCAATAACTAAGTTCTAATCATACGCTAATTATTCAGACTACAAGAAAATCGGAAGATTCCAGTGAAGTATCCTCGGCTATATAGTCGTCAAAAATTCCACTACCCAAACGTTACCAACTACATCCATCATCATTTTACAATGCATGTCCTGCCAACACTGAGTCTCCACGAAGGACACATGTCTAAGCCGTCCGCTCGCTAACTAGTAACCGCTAAATCCTAGTCTGTCCAACCACAAAGTCTCTTACCGAGGATGCAGAGCGCTGTCAGCGATGTTGATTACAGTATATAGCGCTGTCAGCATGCAAACATATAAACAGGCTACTTACAAACACAACTACAGAACCTGAATTTGCAACAACAATAAACAAGACTCATGGCCAGACAGAAGAGGAAGAGGAGATGAACAGAGGAGTGGATAGAAATATGCATAGAATGTGGAAAGGAGGAGATCGACAGAGAGAGTGAGCAGGAGAAGAAGAGTAGAGGGGGAGGAGAAGATGGACACTGAAAGGCAGCAGGAGGTGAAAGACGAAGAGTGTGAGAGAGGGGGATCAGGAGGAAATGGAGGTAGAGAGGGAAGAAGAAGATGGACAGAGTAAGGGGATGGGGGCAAGGTGATGGACACAGAGAGGGGGAGAAAGAGATGTGCAGGTGGAAGGGAGAGAGAGAGGGGGCAGGAGAAGGTCAGAGAGGGGGGGGGGGTGATGAGGTGGTGAACAGGAAGAGAGGGTAAGGAGGACGTAGAGGGGAAGGAGCAAATGGACAGAGAGGGGAAGGAGGTGGTAGACAGACAAGGTAAGGAAGCAGACGAAGAGAGAGGGAGGAGTAGATGAAAAGAACAGGGAGAAGAAGGAGATTAGGACGTGTATCCAATTCCCACACATATTAAAACATGTGCTTTTTCTTTTATTTCTATTCCATTTAATCACATTCAGCCATAGCTACATGGGGCTGGGAATGGTTAGTACACAATAAATATTTACAATGAAAAACCTAAGTGGAATGATGGTCACAGATGTGACATGAGTGAAAAAAATTTAAACATTTTTTTCAGTTATGAGGTGATAAACGCTAAATAGAAAATCATTTTACAACATTAATTTACAATGATAGTATTACTGCACTGAATTTTTACGGAAGTTATAATGTACTAATACTCGTGTTGTTGGATATTATTACTAATACACACACACACACACACACACACACACAGACACACACACACAGACACACACACGAGTTGGTCCTACTAAGAATTCACCAATTGAGTAGAAGGAGTAGGAAATCAATAAATCCTTCAGGTTCTTCTCAATTTGAACTCTGTTGGTAGTTATACTTTTTATGGCTGCTGGTAAGTATTGAAAATGTGTGTTCCTGAAAAATGTGAGGAGTTAACAAGCACCAACACATATTTGTACGGCTCCAAGACATTCGCAAATAATTGAGCCAGTCGTCGGGTCGCCCTGTAACTCGCAAAGTAAATTAATGTGGGCTTGGCCATTCGTTCTTTACAAGCCTCTAATTTTTTAACTATTGTGGAACAGGAAAGGAGGGAATTGACAGTGGTACGCAAAGTACCCTCCGCTTGCGGAGTGTGTGTAGATGTAATCAGAACTGGCCTCAACCTGCAACCATTCCACAAGCATCACTAATTCATATTCATATCTGCTGTAATAATTGCCATGTACGATCCTGTCAACGTTCCCCTTTGAAAATCATATAACGCGAGTGGCAGACACGGTAAAGATAGCCTACTACCGAGGAGTCATAAGAGACGGTAGGTACTTTTCGTAGTTGGGCCGCGCTTATGGACTGAAGCCTTCTCTAGGCGCTCAGCTTTTGTCGAGTATCGCCGACACGCCTAACAGGTTCCCGAGCGGAGCAGAACACGCGGCGCAGCGTGTTGCTGCAGCGATCCCCCTGTACTCCGAACTTCTGCCAAACTCTCGCCCATTACGGACAAAACTTTTGTCTAGTATCCCATTATCGAGTCTTATAAGAGCTTACAAGTTCAGGCTGGGGCTTAACGGGACGTCGGGACGTTGGAACGTTAGAATGAACTTAGAAAAGATGTTGTCGCGGGAGAGTAATCAAATTCTGGCCTCATTGTATCAAGAACAGCTATATTTTTGCGATGATAAAAGAAATCAAGAACCCTGTACATCTTTGTTCCACAATTACTATTAAGGAAATTCTCTTTCGGACCGTCCTTAATTTTGGTCAAAGGTACTTTCTTGTTCGTACGTGCTATTCTGTCACGTCTTGTGCACTCGACTTTCCAATAAACTGTCACGTTTGCTGTCGCTAAAGGAATTTTATTATGGTTGGCAAATATATATATTGACAGGTGTCATGTATGATTTTAGTACGTCAATTTTTGGTACATGAATCGAGCAGAGATGTGGTAAGCTGTATCGGAGAAGCTAACTTCTTTGAGCTGCTCGAGGGCGCAGGGGAGCAGTCGAAGTTTAGCTGTGTTTGAGTAAGGCTGACAGTGTTTAGTTCTGGTAGCGAGTGGCGTCTAAGTTCGACTGTGTTGGAGTTAAGCTGATAACTCTAAGCAGTGTTAGTGAGGAATCTGTGGCAATATTATGATTAAAATTAAAATTTATCTTTCTGTGCAATCAACATGATTACGAAGTTGATTTGTGAAGGAAGAAATCCAGTGGAATATCAGGTAAACACAATAATGATGTTATTATTTTTTACTATTGCTGTGCCATCGAACAAATATGGTTATTGTACTGAAAGCTGTTGGATTTGAGAGACAGGAAAGTGTATTGTTTGGATGTTGAGAAGTTCATTAAATTTAAAATCTGCCTTGAGCACTTTTTCTCAATATACGAAGAAAACAGAGCGTTGTCGTTTACGCGCATATTTTATTTTCTTACCATCCTTTCTCTTACAATTCTTTTTAACGGATGATGCAACCAAGTATGTTTGATTTGTAGTTAACAGAGAACTCATTGCACCTCTCGAGTCTGTCTGTGCAGATATAATGATTTGCAGCTTTAGCTTAGCGGCGCGCAAGACAGAGTAGTACTGCAATGAGTTATCCAGATTTGTGCAGTTTAGAGATAAGGAGAAAATCTTTTGATTGTGTTATTTATTCAGTAAGGGCCAACTTATGTTATTCAGAGATCAAATTTTGCAAAGTCAGTGACTCTAGGTTTCATGTACAAGTTAATTATTCAGTTAGTTTAACTGTTGAAAATTCTTGCAGTCAGAGTGCTAACTTCTACAATATGAAACACTTCTCGTTTCATTATGACAATTAATTAGTATTACAGTGCAGCTTTACTTACACAATGCGACAGTTCATTTATTATCACAGCTCTGGCTTACAATAAGAAATAGAGTACTTCAGGCTATAATAATTTTTATTTATTCAGAGAACTTTCAGTGTGTATGTGCTGTACAACACATCTCAAAGTATCACAAACAGTTGGAACGAGATGATATAGATATGTACACGTGGCTATGCACAAGGTTTTATGCGAAGTAACATTCCGTTCTTAAAGCCAAACTGTCCTTGAGCAACAGTTGTTGATAAGCGGGTGTGAACCGTGTGGCATGGAACAAGATATGTTGTGGAGACGCAAGGTAAAAGGGGGGATGGTTAACCTTTTAATGATTGTTTTCTTATAACGATCTAGCAATTGATTTTGAAATTCAAGCATCTTGTTAACACTACAGAAGAACTCACGACCAGCTGAACGGTCAATACTAGTGGGAACTATTAATCCATATAGTTTCTTAATACAAAACGAAATAACACACACTAAATTTTCTTGGATGCTTACGACTTGGAGCAGCATCGCATGGGCCGATAGAGAAGGCTGTATGCCACAGTGAAGGAATGGACACAAAACACTAATGCCTTTGTTCATTTATATCATTAACTACATGGCTACAATAAGCCAAGCGGAAAAAGTGTGTCCTCATTTCATGAAAAGGCATGAGGCCACAAAACACGTTAAATCGGACTTTAAGCAAACGGGAATAAACTACCTAGGCACAGAGGTATTCTTTCAGGGTGCAAAGCCGAATATAGCTTGTTGGATAAAGTAGTTCAGGCACTCATTAGCGAGAGAAAAATGCTGGGCGTCCCTCCACGTGGATTCCACGTAATGAGGAGAAAGTCGTGGTGTCAAAATTC
Source organism: Schistocerca gregaria (assembly GCF_023897955.1). NCBI lineage: Eukaryota > Metazoa > Arthropoda > Insecta > Orthoptera > Acrididae > Schistocerca > Schistocerca gregaria. The sequence continues at coordinate 327,197,094 of NC_064921.1, forward strand.
ATCTTCGATATTCGTTAAACTTATTTTAAATTCGTTCACAGGGATGGAAACATTTGGTAACAGATCGTCAGAACAAAAGCGAGCGTAAAGAAGTTCTGATTGCACGTTACATCGGGGCGCAAAAACAGCAAAAATTCGTGAAAGCTGAATGGTATCCTGTTTTCCTGACGTGGCAGTAATAATATTCAAAGAGTGCGTACAGGGCAAGTTTAACACTGACTAGAAAAAAATTGTAGTGTTTATCAAAACTCAGATTACAGTTATTAGTAGTTGCGTGAGTACTTGTATAACTACACTCCTGGAAATTGAAATAAGAACACCGTGAATTCGTTGTCCCAGGAAGGGGAAACTTTATTGACACATTCCTGGGGTCAGATACATCACATGATCACACTGACAGAACCACAGGCACATAGACACAGGCAACAGAGCATGCACAATGTCGGCACTAGTACACTGTATATCCACCTTTCGCAGCAATGCAGGCTGCTGTTCTCCCATGGAGACGATCGTAGAGATGCTGGATGTAGTCCTGTGGAACGGCTTGCCATGCCATTTCCACCTGGCGCCTCAGTTGGACCAGCGTTCGTGCTGGACGTGCAGACCGCGTGAGACGACGCTTCATCCAGTCCCGAACATGCTCAATGGGGGACAGATCCGGAGATCTTGCTGGCCAGGGTAGTTGACTTACACCTTCTAGAGCACGTTGGGTGGCACGGGATACATGCGGACGTGCATTGTCCTGTTGGAACAGCAAGTTCCCTTGCCGGTCTAGGAATGGTAGAACGATGGCTTCGATGACGGTTTGGATGTACCGTGCACTATTCAGTGTCCCCTCGACGATCACCAGAGGTGTACGGCCAGTGTAGGAGATCGCTCCCCACACCATGATGCCGGGTGTTGGCCCTGTGTGCCTCGGTCGTATGCAGTCCTGATTGTGGCGCTCACCTGCACGGCGCCAAACACGCATACGACCATCATTGGCACCAAGGCAGAAGCGACTCTCATCGCTGAAGACGACACGTCTCCATTCGTGCCTCCATTCACGCCTGTCGCGACACCACTGGAGGCGGGCTGCACGATGTTGGGGCGTGAGCGGAAGACGGCCTAACGGTGTGCGGGACCGTAGCCCAGCTTCATGGAGACGGTTGCGAATGGTCCTCGCCGATACCCCAGGAGCAACAGTGTCCCTAATTTGCTGGGAAGTGGCGGTGCGGTCCCCTACGGCACTGCGTAGGATCCTACGGTCTTGGCGTGCATCCGTGCATCGCTGCGGTCCGGTCCCAGGTCGACGGGCACGTGCACCTTCCGCCGACCACTGGCGACAACATCGATGTACTGTGGAGACCTCACGCCCCACGTGTTGAGCTATTCGGCGGTGCGTCCACCCGGCCTCCCCCATGCCCACTATACGCCCTCGCTCAAAGTCCGTCAACTGCACATACGGTTCACGTCCACGCTGTCGCGGCATGCTACCAGTGTTAAAGACTGCGATGGAGCTCCGTATGCCACGGCAAACTGGCTGACACTGACGGCGGCGGTGCACAAATGCTGCGCAGCTAGCGCCATTCGACTGCCAACACCGCGGTTCCTGGTGTGTCCGCTGTGCCGTGCGTGTGATCATTGCTTGTACAGCCCTCTCGCAGTGTCCGGAGCAAGTATGGTGGGTCTGACACACCGGTGTCAATGTGATCTTTTTTCCATTTCCAGGAGTGTACGAACGAAAACTATGGAGCCTACTGCATACGATTTGTGGGCATATTTAACAGAATGATCTTATAGATTTATTAGTACGTAAAACAGTTGTTGGACCTCGGATAACTGATAAGAAACTGGGAAAATTCAATCCACCATGGAGAGTCCTTATTAAAAATCGTGCGTCTTAGTATACAGCTCAAGCGCCTGGAGCGCATAATACGGGATCAAAAAGTTTCCGTCCGAAGGCCGCAAAGCCCAGAATCGGGATACCAATCAGGCAAAATCGCCGAGAATATTAAGGAAATAGTAACACAAGCGCAGCAAGCTGAAGATACCAATTTGGTGACGCACCGTGTCCCGTTGCATGCAGAAGTCCGTACCTGCCTGCTGCATATCATCGTCCGACAGGAGACGTCGACCCTTCAAGATCTTTTTCTAAGGACCGAAAGCGTGATAATTGCTGGGGGGTATCAGGACTGTAGCGTGGGTGCTCGAGTAACTCCCACTTGACTTGGCACAACTTCTGCCTTACATTTGCGGTATGGGGGCGTGCGTTGTCACGAAGCAGCGGCACCTGTTGTCACTCCACAACTGTAGTTCTCGACTGACATACTGCTCCCTACATATTCCTCATTCTCCGATGGATGTCTACCGGTGTTTTTCCCTTGCGCAGGCAAGAAAATAATGACAACACGTTGGTCCTGTTTGGACACATTTGGTTAAAATGTCACCATGGTTCACACTGCCACATTTGTCGCACGCATGTCGGAAAACATGAATGTTTCACGTCGGTGCTTATATACCCCCATCGGAGTCGCTCTAGTTTCCATATACGCTACGGCAACGCCCTCATACGGAAACTTTCTGATTGCCGCTTATAAGAAAGATTAGCCGATAATAATACATAGGATTAACTGAGAATTTAGAGGCTATTGAGAACGAATGGTCGGAGATTTGTTTAACGTCACGGAAATGAAGAAAAACTGAATTGGCAGACATATGAGGATACAGGGTGGCGTACGAAATGTGTTACCAATTCTTTCTTTCACAATTTACGACGCACATTAGATATCCCGCCGGGATCTCTACAGCAGTACCAGCAGATCTTGGAAACACAAATGAGTTACGAAATGACGTATAATTCACGATACTGCCTCTAGGAGAGTAGTAAGCAGCAATGGCTGACAATGGAAGACTGACGACTCCGAAACGATAGGCAATTGTGTTACTTTTTCATGAAACGAAAAGCCTTGTTGTGACTCAGAGGCGTTTTCGACAACAGTTTAACACACGATGGGTCCCTTGCACGAAGACCATCCACATGTTGTACGATAATTTTGTACAGGAAAGAACAGTATTGAAAGTGAAGCGACCTCGGCCTAAGCCTGTTTGTTAGCCGGAGAATATTGAAGCGGTACGAGTTGATGTACAGAGAAGTCCCGATAAATCGTGTAGAAAGGCAGCAGTGCAACTGGGAATATCCAGACGCTCCGTTCAACGCATTCTTAAAAGTGAGCTCTATATGTACCCATACAAGGTGACCTGTGCACAGAAGCTCACTGAAGAACACAAGCAGCAGAGACTACTGTTTGCTCAGTGGGCGGAGGAAACTCTCAACAACGTTTGGTTTTCAGAGGAGGCGCATTTTCATTTAGAAGGTGTGGTTAACAAACCAAATGTACGCTTTTGGGCCACTGAAAACCCACACGTGCTTCATGAACGACAACATTATGCTCCGAGAATTACAGCGTGGCCAGCAATTTCCAGTCACGGACTTACTGGACCCTTTTCTTTGAAGAAAGTGTGAACAGCGAGCGTTATTTGAGTAAGCTTCGCAATAGCTTCATTCCACTGCTTCTTGCTACTGTCTTGCCCTTCAATAAGCAGTGGTTCATGCAAGATGGAGCAAGGCCACATACTGCAAACACTGTGTTGGAGTATTTACTCGAGCATGTCGACATGCGGATCATTTCGCTCAGATTTCCAGATGGCTTCAAAGACGGAAAAAATTGACCCCCAAACAGGGGAAAAAGTTTCCCAAAACGTCCACGTGATTTAATGGAGCTCAGAAGACTTACTCTTCAAGTTTGCAGTGAAATTACGGAAGACATGTGCCGTGGGGTAACACTAACTTCAGTGTTCGTTTGAAGGTGGTTAGGAAACGAAATGGTGGACATTTTGAGCATGTGCTGAGTTAGAACAAATCTCCATGGACGGCTGTTCATTGTAGTATATGTTCCTTTCAGATTGTATTGACAATAAAGTTTATATTCAAAAACAAAATGGTAACACATTTCGTGCGCCACCCTGTAGACGCCAACGATCCAGTGAAAACCTACTTACAAAGTTTCAAGGAGTGATATTAAGTGAAGAATCTTGGATACTACATATGCCTACGCACAGCTGTCATAGGGACCGCGAAGACGATATTAGAGTAGTTCTTTTCGTGCTACAAACTGAAATGCCATGGGACAAAGTGCAATGGGAGGCACCCTCTGCCACGCGCCTCGCTGTGATCCGCAGAGAAAGTATGTAAATGTAGAAATGCGCAACCGAACAGATACCTTAAAGCGGACTGTGCACTGATCATGCCAGATGGCAGAAAACTCTTTTTGCAGGTGCAATTTTATTCTTCTAAATCAATAACATTCTCAGATCAGTTGTGATATACGGAAGCAACAACAAAAAATTTGAAAGGTCACATTTTTTTCGCCCGTCGAACTAGAAACCGTGACTACAGAGGAAAAGCGACGCGGGCGCTCCGGGCCGGCTCACCGTGGGCGGAGGCAGCCGTGTAGATCTGGCGTCGCCGACCCGTAAAACCTCGTCATCGATCTCGCGGGCCGTAGCTGCGGGGCTTGACGCTGCCACTGATGGAGGTCCGGCTGGGCGAAGGTACGGTCAGGGCTAAACGGGGCCCTCCATTGATGAAAGAGCCCCGAGATGAACGACAGCCAGTGCTGACACGGGGATGGAAACAAAATACTTACATTACTGAAGCTTCCGCTACAGCTGTAGCTTTATTACTGAAGTCTTACACAACCCGTTTTCGGGATCTAAGCCCCATCTTCGGGGGCAACTGTAAATGAAAAATGAAACTCTAGCCACTACGTAGCTCCAATCTATTAATGATAGGCTCGTTCGTATTCTCAATGTTCAACTTTATTCTGAAGCAATGAGCCAGACATTAACATAGAACATCTAAGACAAAAAAACACAAAGCAAAGAGTACATGATTATGTGCACACTAGATTCTTTGCCACTGCCCCTGTACTGTGCACACGCAGCTATTCGTCTGCGTGCTCCCACAAAACCATAAGTCTCAACCGGAAGGAAATGACTAGCAGTTGTACAAAAGGAAATAATGTCAAAAACTCGATAGACTTAGCGAACATACATAAAATCAGTACATCAGGCGCTTGGTTCATCAGAGGGAGCATGGAAAAGTGACCACACTAAAACCAACTTTCAAATGTGCCCTCTGCAAGACAACTATATCTTGAAAGTGGTAGCGAGGCCCTAGAGTCGAATTAAAGACTGTACGAAAGGCCAGGAGCTACAAAGTAAGGCTCAGAATGAGCCATAAATAGCTACACCTACGGAAAGCCACCTGGTGCAAAGCTTGCACAGCTCTGTCATTGACGTGCAACAAACAAACTGACATTAATGTAACAAATGAAAACCCTAATAAAGTATCCGTTAGTATGCAACTAAACATCTGAAAAATGACCCGACCGCAACGTCTACCGCACAGATATTACTCGCAGAAAGCGGCAATTTGTCTCGTCAACCAGCTGAACGAGGACGGTCACTACAAGCTGCGCTAATCTAAACACGGCGTTAGGAGCGCCCCACTAGAGCAAAAGACGAATTAAGATAAAGCTCAAACAGACGAAAATGTTGATAAGCAGCTGAAGGTAACGCACATGTACAGTCGTGGACAAAACGAGCGAGACCCCACGCCTTTTCGTTATGCTGATCCGCACAGCTTTAAAGTCTGCTACACAGCATAACAGGCAAGGAGACGAAGTGCTACCAACATACTATGAACAGGCGTGAAGCTGAAAAACCATTCGAACTATGTCATACTGTTTTCAATCATATGTAATACTATATTAAAGCTGATTAGTGTGTTAAACACAGCACGTAAGTATAAGATATAAACGCAAGAAGAAACCATAATTAGTATGAACTGTACTAATAAAAATGAATTTCAGATTATCGAGATAACGTAACTGTTTTAGCAATATAAAGTACCAAAGATCGTTACGAATTAGCAAAATAATATGTGCATTCGACCGCAAAATGGTCTCTGTCAACGTTCAGACCAGTCGTACTACATTACCGTTGCTGTCCTACCATGAAAGTGTGCAAATTTAGCAATGCGTGAAGATTCATAACGAAATTCAGTTAAAAATCATTCAGTGCCACACTTAATTCAATTATTGACAGAAGCGGAAAAACTAGGTGGTAACAAGTATGAAATTCCTAGGTACGTTAAATTGATACTGCAATAAAGTGTCATGCATGGACCAATAACAATAAATCCTTAACTACTTGTTACAGTACTGCAGTACATGCGAGCTGAAACGTCCCCTTAGAACAATTATACATGACTATGCTTAAACTGACACACAATATTTTTTTAGCGCAAACGCAATCTGACTTTCAATAATCCCTACAAAAGAATGTCCCTGACTAACATTAACCTATACCTTTCACAAACCACTTACCTCACAAAAATCTTCGTTACTCAAGCTACTGCAATACAGCGAGCGCCACTACTGCCAGCTAAATAAAAGATTCAAACTACGGGAGGCACTAACTACTGATAGGCATTGTTAGCAAATGAAAGATTTTAATAGAGAACAAACAATGTTTTTACCTTAATAGTCATTATATATATAGCAGTTCATGACATCCATTCTTACAAATGTACTGTTTCTGATGGTCACACCTCCAGAATATCAAGTCTCAAAAATCCGCCATCTCACTTCCCCACATCCACCATTGCTGGCGACTCGCCTCCAACTGCGCAACGCTACGTGCTGTTCACATCCAGCTGCCCAACACTACAATAGCCAACAACAATGCAAACCAGCCACAGATTGCACGCAGCACAGCCAGTGATTTTCATACAGAGCGCTACGTGGCGGTGGCGTTACCAATATAAGAACCTAAACAGCCTACTTACACAGCGTCTTCATAAGTGGATATCGCATAGGACGTTCCTAGCGTGTTTATAAGCGGTTATTGCAAAAGACTTCGAACAAAATTTGAATGTAGCTTCGTAAACGTCCCGTGATCAAACGATCTGAGCTGCTGGCGAATACAGTTCATCCTCGCTAGATATTATCATTATACATGAGGTGAAATGGGTTTCGCGGGGTGCGGTGGCCGAGCGGTTCTTTTCTTTTTTTTTCCATCTTGTTCGTTGTGTTTGATCGTCGCAGACGTCACAAGACATCCGTTAAAGTTTGTTGTTCCTTCCACTCAGTTTTTTTATTACAGAGGCCAACCAGCTCTCTGACCCGACACGGTGAGCTACCGTTCCGGCGTTCTAGGCGCTTGAGTCACGAACCAAGCGGCTGCTTCAGTCGCAGTTTGGAATCCTACCACGGACAGGAATGTGTGTGATGTCCTTAGGTTAGGTGGGTTTAAGTAGTTCTAGGTCTAGTGGACTGATGACCTAAGCAGTTTGGTCGTATAGTTCTTAGAGCCATATTTTGACCTTTCGCGTAAATTTTCTTTACGTAAACGGTCGTATCTTTAGATTGCATTGACATAGAAGCTCACGTTTTTACACCACCAAGGGACCACATACCGCAGGGAGTGTGATTCATTTCCGCTCATTATGTCTGCCCGTACTCCAGGTGAACGGGTTTTAAGGGTTGGGTAGACAGATAGACGGTCAAGAAAGTGAGACTAGTAGGGTTCCATTTTTACCGATTTAGGTGACGAAAATAGCTACGACAGTTACTGAAGATGAAGGCCTCACTAATAATTACCCCTATTCTTTATTCGAAATATTATAGTTGCAGTCGATACATCAGCATATTACTCGAAGCTACGCTTTAGATCCAAATCACTTTTACAGGAATGCAAATAAAATCCGTTTGCCTATACATGTTGTAATTCAGATCTCAATATTAATGCCACCGCGTTTTAGAAGTGCGAGCATTCCCATTGCTAACTAGCTTAAGAAACACTTCGGCTAATGAACGTTTTCTGGCTGTGGCGAGTCTAATGAGAATTAGAAACATTGTATAATACGTTTGGTAGCTATGTAGCCGTTTATTTCCTGGGGGTGGTGCAGAATTATCCTACTAAATTTACTCGCTAATAACAATATTTTGTTACTTCGATAAACATTACATGGGGGCTTAATTAAATAAAATGCTAATAATTTTAATTTTAATCCCAGTTTGTCCGATTACGCAGTCTCGTAACCGGTTGGCCCCGAATAATATTAGTACGCAATCTGACTGCAGAGAATAACAACAAAGAATGAAAGGAAATTTCCGTTAACACAGTTAATTAATTAAGTCCCCAGCAACTATAAGAGCTATGAAACAACAAAGCACAAATGTAACTGTTCTGTGTGTCGAAGTGTGATTCAACGTACACATCTGGCACGGTTCTTCCATGATAAGACAAGATATTATAAACACCCTTTTACACTAAAGTAATTTTAAAAAACCAGAAATACTATAATTGCATACAGAAACCAGAATTACAGTCTAATACAAAAACACGAGTCAGATGGTTTGTTGACTGAACCTGTGACCAAGAGGCATTGTTGCATAGGACATTAAAAATAAAAAATTTTCTTTACCTTCATACACTCCTGGAAATTGAAATAAGAACACCGTGAATTCATTATCCCAGGAAGGGGAAACTTTATTGACACATTCCTGGGGTCAGATACATCACATGATCACACTGACAGAACCACAGGCACATAGACACAGGCAACAGAGCATGCACAATGTCGGCACTAGTACAGTGTATATCCACCTTTCGCAGCAATTCAGGCTGCTATTCTCCCATGGAGACGATCGTAGAGATGCTGGAGGAACGGCTTGCCATGCCATTTCCACCTGGCGCTTCAGTTGGACCAGCGTTCGTTCTGGACGTGCAGACCGCGTGAGACGACGCTTCATCCAGTCCCAAACATGCTCAATGGGGGACAGATCCGGAGATCTTGCTGGCCAGGGTAGTTGACTTACACCTTCTAGAGCACGTTGGGTGGCACGGGATACACGCGGACGTGCATTCTCCTGTTGGAACAGCAAGTTCCCTTGCCGGTCTAGGAATGGTAGAACGATGGGTTCGATGACGGTTTGGATGTACCGTGCACTATTCAGTGTCCCCTCGACGATCACCAGAGGTGTACGGCCAGTGTAGGAGATCGCTCCCCACACCATGATGCCGGGTGTTGGCCCTGTGTGCCTCGGTCGTATGCAGTCCTGATTGTGGCGCTCACCTGCACGGCGCCAAACACGCATACGAACATCATTGGCACCAAGGCAGAAGCGACTCTCATCGCTGAGGACGACACGTCTCCATTCGTTCCTCCATTCACGCCTGTCACGACACCACTGGAGGCGGGCTGCACGATGTTGGGGCGTGAGCGGAAGACGGCCTAACGGTGTGCGGGACCGTAGCCCAGCTTCATGGAGACGGTTGCGAATGGTCCTCGCCGATACCCCAGGAGCAACAGTGTCCCTAATTTGCTGGGAAGTGGCGGTGCGGTCCCCTACGGCACTGCGTAGGATCCTACGGTCTTGGCGTGCATCCGTGCGTCGCTGCGGTCCGGTCCCAGGTCGACGGGCACGTGCACCTTCCGCCGACCACTGTGGAGACCTCACGCCCCACGTGTTGAGCAATTCGGCGGTACTTCCACGGCCAGAACAACTAGTACTCTATCGACGTCTCAACAAGCACAGATGACGCCTACCTCAGAACTACTACAACTCTCACCATGTTCTCAGCGGCAACTGCCAGTGGAGGCGGCTGAATAATTCTCTTTGACGCAATCTCTGGCGCTGTGGCTCATATGCCCCTCCTCCACAAGCTAGAATTTGATGGTATTTTTGCCAGAATTGGTGGTGAAAATACCACCAAATTCATCCAAAAAATAGAGACAAAAATAAAGGATAATATTAAATAAGTAAATACCACATAACCAAATAAATTTTGGCTTTGCACTGACCCTTCAATAACCTAATATATAAAAAACCAGTATGGAGTACAAATGCTTGCATAAATATGATTTTACATAATAGTTTACACAAGTATCATGTGGTTAAACAATTCAATCAATAGTGTCAGCAATGACGAATAGATGCAGGTAAGAGTCTCATAACATTTAATAAACAGTAAACACACAAAAAATCAGTTTATACAAATATTCACATAAAATCCTTTCAATAGTTCAATAAACAAGTAGAGTAGTTGACAGTTCCAGCAGTAGCACCCAGAAATGGTCAACAGGTGCAAATAGTAGTCTCATAACATTTCATAAACAGTGAACCCACAAAAATCAGTTTATACAAATATTCCGATAAAATCCTTTCAATAGTTCAATAAACAAGTAGCACTCCTCAGAGTAGTTGACAGTTCCAACAGTATCACCCAGCAATGGTCAACAGGTGCAAATAGCAGTCTCATAACATTTCATCAGCAGTAATCAAACAGCTCCAACAGTGGCACCCAAAAATAGCGAGCAGGCGCAGACACCAACAAGGTACATTATCTCAGTAGAAGCAGTTCCATCAGTGGCACCCAGCAATGTTGAACAGGTGCAGACAGCAACAAGTGACATCATCTCAGTAGAAGCAGTTCCATTAGTGGCACCCACCAATGTTGAGCAGGTGAAAGTAACAGTCCATAATAATCAATATCACTAATTAAACAGTTCATCAGCAGTAATTAAACATTTCCAAGTGGCTCTCATCATGTTGAACACATGCAGGTAACAGTCCATAATATTCACTATCATTAATCAGACAGTTCATCAGAGTTTATCAGCAGAAATTAAACATTTCCAAGTGGCACCCATCATGTTGAACCAGTGCAGGTAACAGTCCATAATACTCACTATCACTAATTAGACAGTTCATCAGAGTTCATCAGCAGAAATTAAACATTTCCAAGTGGCACCCACCAATGTTGAACAAGTGCAGGTCACAGTGCATAATATTTACTATCACTAATTAAACAGTTTATCAGTATTCATTAGCACTAATTAAACATTTCCAAGTGGCACCCATCAATGGTGAACAAGTGCAGGGAACAGTCCATAATATTTACTATCACTAATTAAACAGTTCATCAGAGTTCATTAACACAAATTAAACATTTCCACCTGGCACCCATCAATGTTGAACAGGTGCAAGCACGAACAACAGTTTGAATGCACACACAATTGCTTTTAGAAAATTATTATCAATGCTCTTACACTAAACATACAAATTATAATAAACACACAAATGATATCAGATAATTGTAACATTAACTATTACAAATACACAAATGTCAGTAAACCTATAATATTTACGGGTGTCAGTGCAGGCCAAGACAAACAAGTAAAATAATATTTAGAAGATAGGTCGGTACCAATTATTCGGGATTTATTTTTTTGTCATCAGTCTGCTGACTGGTTTGATGCGGCCAGCCACGAATTCCTTTCCTGTGCTAACCTCTTCATCTCATAGTAGCACTTGCAACCTACATCCTCAATTATTTGCTTGACGTATTCCAATCTCTTTCTTCCTCTACAGTTTTTGCCCTCTACAGCTCCCTCTAGTACCATGGAAGTCATTCCCACATGTCTTAGCAGATGTCCTATCATCCTGTCCCTTCTCCTTATCAGTGTTTTCCACATATTCCTTTCTTCTCCGATTCTGCGTAGAACCTCCTCATTCCTTACCTTATCAGTCCACCTAATTTTCAACATTCGACTATAGCACCGCATCTCAAATGCTTCGATTCTCTTCTGTTCCGGTTTTCCCACAGTCCATGTTCACTACCATACAATGCTGTACTCCAGACGTACATCCTCAGAAATTTCTTCCTCAGATTAAGACCGGTATTTGATATTAGTAGACTTCTCTTGGCCAGAAATGCCTTTTTTGCCATAGCGAGTCTGCTTTTGATGTCCTCCTTGCTCCGTTCGTCATTGGTTATTTTACTGCCTAGGTAGCAGAATTCCTTAACTACATTGACTTCGTGACCATCAATCCTGATGTTAAGTTTCTCGCTGTTCTCATTTCTACTACTTCTCATTACCTTCGCCTTTCTCCGAATTACTCTCAAACCATACTGTGTACTCATTAGACTGTTCCTTCTGTTCAGCAGATCATTTAATTCTTCTTCACCTTCACTCAGGATAGCAATGTCATCAGCGAATCGTATCATTGATATGCTTTCACCTTGTATTTGAATTCCACACCTGAACCTTTCTTTTATTTCCATCATTGCTACCTCGATGTACAGATTGAAGAGTAGGGGCGAAAGGCTACAGCCTTGTCTTACTCCCTTCTTAATACGAGCACTTCGTTCTTGATCGTCCACTCTTATCATTCCCTCTTGGTTGTTGTACATATTGTATATGACCCGTCTCTCCCTATAGCTTACCCCTACTTTTTTCAGTATCTCGAACAGCTTGCACAATTTTATATTGTCGAACGCTTTTTCCAGATCGACAAATCCTATGAACGTGTCTTGATTTTTCTTCAGCCTTGCTGCCATTATTAGCCGTAACGTAAGAATTGCCTCTCTCGTGCCTTTACTTTTCCTAAAGCGAAACTGATCGTCACCTAGCGCATTCTCAATTTTCTTTTCCATTGTTCTGTATATTATTCTTGTAAGCAGCTTCGATGCATGAGCTGTTAAGCTGATTGTGCTATAATTCTCACACTTGTCAGCTCTTGCCGTCTTCGGAATTGTGTGGATGATGCTTTTCCGAAAGTCAGATGGTATGTCGCCAGACTCATATATTCTACACACCAACGTGAATAGACGTTTTGTTGCCACTTCCCCTAATAATTTTAGAAATTCTGATGGAATTTTATCTATCCCTTCTGCCTTATTTGACCGTAAGTCCTCCAAAGCTCTTTTAAATTCCGATTCTAATACTGGATCCCCTATCTCTTCTAAATCGACTCCTGTTTCTTCTTCTATCACATCAGACAAATCTTCACCCTCATAGGGGCTTTCAATGTATTCTTTCCACCTATCTGCTCTCTCCTCTACATTTAACAGTGGAATTTCCGTTGCACTCTTAATGTTACCACCGTGCTTTTAATACCACCAAAGGTTGTTTTGACTTTCCTGTAAGCTGAGTCTGTCCTTCCGACAATCATATCTTTTTCGATGTCTTCACATTTTTCCTGCAGCCATTTCGTCTTAGCTTCCCTGCACTTCCTATTTATTTCATTCCTTAGCGACTTGTGTTTCTGTATTCCTGATTTTCCCGGAACATGTTTGTGCTTTCTCCTTTCATCAATCAACTGAAGTATTTTTCCTGCTACCCATGGTTTCTTCGCAGCAACCTTCTTTGTACCTATGTTTTCCTTCCCAACTTCTGTGATGGCCCTTTTTTATAGACGTACATCCCTCTTCAACTGTGTTGCCTACTGCGCTATTTCTTATTGCTGTATCTATAGCGTTAGAGAACTTCAAACGTATCTCGTCATTCCTTAGAACTTCCGTATCCCACTTCTTAGCGTATTGTTTCTTCCAGACTAATGTCTTGAACTTCAGCCTACTCTTCATCACTACTATATTGTGATCTGAGTCTATATCTGCTGCTGGGTACGCCTTACAATCCAGTATCTGATTTCGGAATCGCTGTCTGACCATGACGTAATCTAATTGAAATCTTCCCGTATCTCCCGGTCTTTTCCAAGTATACCTCCTCCTCTTGTGATTCTTGAACAGGGTATTCGCTATTACTAGCTGAAACTCCTTCCCCTACAACTTCATTCCAGTCGCCCATGACTATTAGATTTTCGTCCCCCTTTACATACTGCATTACCCTTTCAATATCCTCATACACTTTCTCTATCTGCTCATCTTCAGCTTGCGACGTCGGCATGTATACCTGAACTATCGTTGTCGGTGTTGGTCTGCTGTCGCTTCTGATTAGAACAACCCGGTCACTGAACTGTTCACAGTAACATACCCTCTGCCCTTCCTTCCTATTCATAACGAATCCTACACCTGTTATACCATTTTCTGCTGCTGTTGATATTACCCGATACTCATCTGACCAGAAATCCTTGTCTTCCTTCCACTTCACTTCACTGACCCCTACTATATCTAGATTGAGCCTTTGCATTTCCCTTTTCAGATTTTATAGTTTCCCTACCACGTTCAAGCTTCTGACATTCCACGCCCCAACTCGTAGAACATTATCCTTTCGTTGATTATTCAATCTTTTTCTCATGGTAACCTCCCCCTTGGCAGTCCTCTCCCGGAGATCCGAATGGGGGACTATTCCGGAATCTTTTGCCAATGGAGAGATCATCATGACACTTCTTCAACTACAGGCCACATGTCCTGTGGATACACGTTACGTGTCTTTAATGCAGTGGTTTCCATTGCCTTCTGCATCCTCATGTCGTTGATCATTACTGATTCGTCCGCCTTTAGGGGCAATTTCCCACCCCTAGGACAAGAGAGTGCCCTATCCGCTCCACCGCCCTCTTTGACAAGGCCGTTGGCAGAATGAGGCTGACTCCTTATGCCGGAAGTCTTCGGCCGCGAATGCTGATTATTTATCAAAATTTAGGCAGTGGCGGGGATCGAACCCGGGACCGAAGATGTTTTGATTATGAATCAGAGACGCTACCCCTTAGGAAAGGAAAACACACAAAACATACTCATTCATCTTTCTTCCACATTTAAGTACTACTGTGTAATTGAATAGTGTTAACTGTGTAAATGCAATTGTGTCACAATTTGATGCTCAATATGTGTATCAAGCAGTAGTGGTACAGTGTGTAACAGTCAATAATAGTTAGCCAATGTCATAGTCATCATGTCAAGACCAATGTTTGCCAAGCCAACTTTTTCTGAACAACTGTCAGTGTGTCATGTTATGAAAATACTTTCTTTCTCCAAATATATATATATATATATATATATATATATATATATATATATATATATATATATATATATATATATACTGCTTATTGATTTAACAAAGTGTGTGTGTAGACAATCTTCCTTCCTCTTGAGTGTTCTAGTTTGCCATCTTCATTCTCCTTGTTCCATATAAACCAACAAAAAAAAAGTATGCTCCTCACTCACTTTACCTCTTATTCACCAAACCTCCAATAATCATCAGCATCACATAATCTTAATACTTCAATAATACCTCTTCAATACATCGATACATATAAACCTTATCATCAATATCATTTACCTTACCTCTTATCCACCAAAACTCCAATAATCATCAACTTTCCGCAATCTCATTACATCAATAATACCTCTTCAATACTTCAATACACATAAACCTTATCACCAATATCATTTCACTTCCATAACAACTCTTTCCTCTAGTCAGTCTCCTCGAACAAGTACAGATAAAATCCTAGTGCAAACTTCAATTCATCATCCCATACAATCGGAAGGCACAATGTCCACACACAGCCTCTGTGTAATCCATCTGACCCAAATCTTCTACTCATTATGAATTATAAAATACATTTTGGTTACCTTGTCCATCCTTAAATAAAAGAAATGCATACATGACCTCTAACAGCCTTTAGTTTGAATAACTTTCAGTAAGTAAGTACGAGTACGGAGTGTAAATGATCGTAGTATTTCACAGTGTGTACACAACTTTAAGAATCATGGCAAAACAGAAGCAAACATGTGGAGTATTTCTTGTGTCAAGTGTCACTTGCTATTTCAATTGCTCACGAAGAATGCAGTGTAATAACTGTCAATGGTCTAAACCTAGTGTTGGTATGTCATGTCGTTAGCTTCCTTCCTATTAGCTTAAATTTATACAGCTTCCATAAAACCTCCAGCTCATGTGACTTCAATGAAGTGTCTTGTGCCAATGTCGTTCGTAGAAATATAGCAGTTCATTTTCTTATCTTAGAATATAAGGCACTGAGCGTAAGCAAAACATGCAATACCGAGTAAATATACGAGTAGAGAGCAGAATGTCCACAAATGGATGTATCACAATCCCTATAACGAGGCTCTGTCAAGCAAAGAATCTATAATTAATACCGTAGTGTGGCCTAAACTCCATGTTCGTACACCGTACATAAGCAGTTGTATATACCAAATTAAAGAACAGTTATGACAACGAAGCAGAAATGTGTAAATATGCAATCCATACGCAGTGCAGCAAATATATATCTCACATAATAAACAGGTCATTAGCATCATATCAGCACAAGCAAATAAATGTTCACATGTAATCTTAATAAGTAAACATGAAGACTCAAGCAGATAAATCACAAAGTATAACTTACATACATATCCATATCAGCACAACTAATTAGGTGACAATTATAATTTAAATAAATAGGTACAGCAGACACATAATAAAAAAATGTAACACCAGGGAAAAAGCATAGCAGCCAAGCGATGCATAATATACATAATTAACAACCCTGTCATTAATCAATCATTGTCAAAATCAGTTAACACAAAGTATAAATCACGTAATCGCGAGCAGCAAATTACGTCTAAAGTACGTACCTAAGTGGAAATATGTTTCCTGAAAAATAAACTCAATTAATAGTTACCCTTTTAGTTTATTGCTCTCTTTTTTGAAATTACATTCTTCCTAAAATTTTCTCAATAGCAAGTCCTCTTAACGTCGGACACACACAGAATATACCTGAAGTTCTTAAATATTTTATACAACCGTATCCTGAAAAATACTGAACGTTAATAATATAATTCATCAAGTCACTATAGCTTTATACTGAGTTTATTCGGAGAAATTAGACTGTGTATTTGTTTACGGCTCTCAGTGCATTCGCACTGAGCTCTCGATCAGCTGTAGGTACGCGTGACGTTGGAAGTAATTGTTTGCGGTCAACGACTGCCTTGTGCGGCGCGCAGACTTGACTGTTGCTTTGAGTATGTGCCGCCGCCAGAACACGCCGTGGTATCCTTGTACTCTCCGTGTGTTTACGTATAACTGTTAGTTTCTCAAAAGTATGTCATTCCACAAAAATTTTAACGTTCGATATATGATGTATTCCCTTAGAGCGCCGTGATTTAAGAGTTTCTACTTCGACAGTGTTATCATGAATAATTTTGCGAACCCTATATGGAAGCAGAAAAAATTTTGCGACACAAGTCTTTTCCTTTGTGAGACAAACGGTGAGACTTAATTAACACCTTTCGACCAACTGGCAAGGTTTTTAAAAGACCAGGACGTTTTGCTGATTTTTCTCTTCTAGCAGCCGCAGATGCAATATTTTGTAGAGCCAGATTGACAACTTCAGAATGCCGCAGTTTCCGTGAAGGCGGAAAAGGAACGATTTCAGAAATGCGATTTGTCGGTGCTTTATTTTTTAATATCAATATAGGCGGTAAAGAAGTTGAATCATTAGGGAGTTCATTCAGAATGTTTTGAAAAATATGAAGATACTGATCCCACGTTCTGTGATTCTGATGACAATAAAGTCGACACAATTTATTGATTTCCTTCATCCATCTCTCTGAAGCGTTAGATTGAGGGTGGAAAAGTGAAATGAAAATTGGTTTAATCTTACGACGCCGTAGAGTACGAAGCCAAATTTTAGAGCAAAACTGTGATCCGTTAGCTGATATAACCCTATCAACATGACCCACTTCTTTAAGAAAATGTTTGATGAAAGCATTAGATACTGAACGAGCTGTTGCTTTGCGTAAAGGTGTAAAACACACATTTTGACGTCAATTCCACTGCTACCAAAACGTACACAAAACCATTATTAGAACGAACCACTTGACCGAACAAATCGACTGCAGCCATCTCCTTTAATGTCGCTGGAATGATAGGAAACAACGGTGCTCTGTGAGAAATAGTTGGCGTCTTAGCCTTTTGACATAATTTGCATTTGGCAAGAACTGATCGAATACGTTTTTCCATATTACTGAAGTAGCAATTTTCTCGTAATTTATGAAAGCATTTTCTGGGACCAAAGTGTGCATAACTGAAATGTGTATACCAAATCAGTTTATTAACCCACTCATCAGGAATGCAAACTAACCAGACAGAGTTGTCGACCGATTTTCGTTTAAAAAGAATATCATTGCGAACTAAATAATACTGTCTAATCGCTACACTTTCGTTTCACCTCCACTTCTTCTTAATGTCCTTCCAGATTGGATCCTTATTTTGCTCCTTAGCGATGTCCTGGAGCGAAGATGAAATAAAATTTTCAAACGCAACACCTTGAATATACATCAAACAATAATTGTTTTCTTTGCAGTCCTCCTCAGCACTTTGTTTCAAACCCATAGGTGCACGTGATAAAGCATCCGCAATAATATTTGAAGAACCCTGTATGTAAACAATACTAAAGTCAAATTCCTGTAGATACAGCGCCCATCGTGACAATCTTCCATGTGTTAATTTTGCTGACATAAGAAATTCCAGAGCTCGATGATCGGTGTAAACCTTAGTATGTCTGCCATACAAAAAGATGCGAAATTTTGTGAAAGCCCAAACAACAGCCAAGGCTTCAAGTTCCCTTAATCGAATAATTCTTTTCTGGTTGAGAGAGAACACGACTTCCAAATGCAATAGTTTTCTGTACTACAATGCCGTTTTCTTCTACCTCTTGAAATAAGTGTGCACCTACGCCTTTGTATGATGAGTCCGTCGTCAAACAAAAATCTTTAGATAAATCCGGATGTGAAAGGCGTGGAGCAGCAACTAAAGCATCACGAAGTTGTTCAAATTCTGATTGAGCTTCCTCATCCCAACACCAATTAGAATTCTTTCCAGATAGTTCACATAAACGAGGTGTGGCCAAATTGTCCAATCTAACAAAGCGTCTAAGAAAATTACAGACACCAAGGAAACTACAAACATCACGTTTTGTAGTAGGAACAGCATAATTACGAATAGCGTCTAGTTTCTCTGGATCCGGAAGAATACCTTCTGTAGAAACAATATGACCAAGAAATTTCACCTGAGAACGACCAAATTCAGATTTTTCCAAGTTCACTGTAATGCCAACTCTTGCAAAAATACGTAATAATGAATCCAAAATTTTGTTGTGCTCACTCCAAGAACGGTTAGCAATAAGAATAGCGTCAACATATGAAGTAATATTGTCACGAAGATAAACTGGTAAAATTTCGTTTAAACTACGAATGAATGCTTCCAAAATCACTTTTGGGTAAAATAGTTATATCCGGTTATTCTTTACCGACTCTCTAGATAGATTGACAGTTGAAGAGTTGTTTTGATAGATACAAAGAATAGTAAAAGAGTAGGCAGCGGTGCAGAAAACTAAAAGGGATGGAAATAGCACCACTACAGCTCGGGGCCCTGTGCACGCTACGACGCATAATCACTTAGTGTAGCGAATCCCCTGAGTACTTAAATAGCCGCACATAAATTCCAGTTTGTGACTTAGTGGCCAATTTGGTGGAAGTGCGTACATACATTGGTCTAACCATGAACATGGATGTATGTCATTCTTAGAATTGCGAAAGATCTTAAATTTCCGAACAGTTAAGAAGTGTTTATAGTCAAAAGTTTTCGCCTCGTGGCGACAAAGACCTACCGCATCTGTCCCAGTCCGAATGTCGATTATTGTCAAGTTCGCGCGCCTGGCGCTCTCTCGTTGCATCTCGTAAATGAAATAAATTATTTTCTTCAAAGCCCTCTGCTAGCTGTGATTCTAAATTTCTTCTGCTGTCTTTTTCTACGATTTCGCTTTCAATTTGTTTGACTTGCTTTCGTAACACCTCAAATTCCCTTTTAACGCGTTCATTAAATTTTCCCTGATTTTCGACATGTTTATTTATGTCCTGGTACTCTTCTGTTTCTGCAAATGGCAATGGAGCTGTATCATATGAATCTCTGTCCCCATTTAAACTAAGACTTGTCAATTTACCTGAAATCTCTTCAACTCTTTCCGATAAGTCACCTATTTGTTCTTTCTGTTTATTTACGTCTTCTGTAAGTGTCGCGACTCGTGTTTCAGTATTGACACATTTAGTAGTTAACTGTTCACATTGTTGTGTTAGGTTATTTATTCTTTAATTTGGTACAGATTCCTCGAGTCTTTCAAATGTTTCTTCCTTATCGTGTGCACGTTGTAAATTTAACTCTGAAAATTTTTGTGCTATTGCGCGATCTCTTTCTTTCTGTTCTCTATCCTGTTCCTTTTGTCTGATTTCTATTGAAATTAATCTATTATTGTGAGCATTCTAAATCGGTTGTACTTCTTCTCTAATTTCTTTCTTTAATTCATCTTTCATGTTTTTAAAAACATGCCCCTATTCGTGAGTGTAGCCGTGTTTCCATTGTTCCCATATCAGTTTTAATTGTTACTATTTGTGATCCCACTGTTTGTAATTCAGAACCTAACTGTGATCCCAGTGAGTCTAACCATGTTTCCAATGTTCCCATATCAGTTTTAATTGTTGCTGTTTGTGAGTCTAACCGTGTTTCCATTGTTCCCATCTGTGATCCCAAATTTAATATAGCACCCATCAACTGCTCCAAATTAACTGGTTCAAAATTCTTTTCGCCTCTAACATTTCCTGTAAAACTAACTTCCTTCGTCATAGCAGTAAAGCTATCTGTGTTCGATACTATTCCAGAATCTTCTGTCATTAATCTCATATTCTGAAAATTTTTTGATTGTGAAAAATTTTGAATTGGTTCCGGACTATTTTCCCGACTTCTTAAATTGTTTTCTGCTTTATTATTCATTATACTGTTCTCATGTGTTGATGAGTTTGCCATGTGAACAATTTCGTCATTCTCACTATTGATAATTTTTGCCTTTTTCATCGATTGCGTAATCATTTACAAAACAAACAAAACTCGTCACTATACGAAAATTACACACAATGACACTTTATCTCCAACAATACCATTCACACAAAATGCTTCCCGACAAACACGATTAACAAACAATTGAAATGTTCATAATGGCACAAAATTGTCAAACCCCTATACAAGACATCTAAAATTAAATTCTGCAAAAATACCATTAGAAGAATGACAAGACAACTACAAATGTTCAGTTATCAAATCAACACATGCAATATAGACTACAATTACTAAACTACAAATTACTACCACAATACTACTGTCTGCTATTTTTACTATCAAAAGAATTCCAAGGGACGATCCTGGCAGGGTCGCCACATGCATGGGGGCTTAATTAAAAAAAATGCTAATAATTTTAATTTTAATCACAGTTTGTCCAATTATGCAGTCTCGTAACCGGTTGGCCCCGAATAATATTAGTACGCAATCTGACTGCAGAGAATAACAGCAAACAATGAAAGGAAATTTCTGTTAACACAGTTAATTAATTAAGTCCACAGCAACTATAAGAGCTATGAAACAACAAAGCACAAATGTAACTGTTCTGTGTGTCGAAGTGTGATTCAACATACACATCTGGCACGGTTCTTCCATGATAAGACAAGATATTTTAAACACCCTTTTACACTAAAGTAATTTAAAAAAACACGAGCCAGATGGTTTGTTGACTGAACCTGTGACCAAGAGGCATTGTTACATAGGACATTAAAAATAAAAAATTTTCCTTACCTTCATATATACTGACGAAAAAAAAACACACTCTGATCATTACAACATCCCCAATCGAATAACATATGGTGTCTTGCCCAACAGAACAACTAGTACTCTATCGACGTCTCAACAAGCACAGATGACGCCTACCTCAGAACTACTACAACTCTCACCAACTTCTCAGCGGCAACTGCCAGTGGAGGCGGCTGAATAATTCCCTTTGGCGCAATGTCTGGCACTGTGGCTCAGTGTAGCCACCTTTCAACATCACGAACGACTGTCACGAAAGCGGTGACATAAAGGTAGAAAATTCATGATTTTGAGTCCAGAAAGCTCTATGCAACAGAAACTGCAAATCATTTTGCCATTTTCATTGCGAAATTGCCGACTTATTCATGTCTGGAGTAATAATAGAGGGCTGTTTGCCTGGGTTGTCTCCTAGCGTAGCGAAAGGTGTATGCTACTGCAAGGGAGGTCTAGTTTGTTTTCGGTTCTAATCTCGATGGAGGCAGATAGACTATCAGTAAAGCAATTTTACGAGATTCTCGCCCCCCCCCCCCCCAATACGTTTTATTGCTACCTGTATTCCGTATCGGTGCCTTGTGGATGTCAATATGAAACTCTCGCAGAATTTCATACTTGTTACGCCTACTTTTTCCGATTCTGTCAATAATTGAATTAAGTGTGGCACTGAATGATTTTTAACTGAATTTCGTTATGAATCTTCACGTATTGCTAAATTTGGACACTTTCATGGTAGGTCAACAACGGTAATGCAGAATGACTGGTCTGAACGTGGACAGAGACCGTTTCGCGGCCGAAAGCGCGTATTATTTTGCTAGTTCGTAACGATCTTTGGTACTTTATATTACTAAAACAGTTATGTTATCTCGATAAGCTGAAATTCATTTTTATTATTACAGTTCATACTAATTAGGGTTTCTTCTTTCATTTATATCTTATACTTACGTGTTGTGTTTAACACACTAACCAACTTTAATATAGTATTACATACGATTGAAAACAGTCTGACATAGTGCGGATAGTTTTTCAACTTCACCGCTGGGCGTAGTATGTTGGTAGCACTTCGTCTCCTTGCCTGTTATGCTGTGTAACAGACATTAAAGTTGTGCCGATCAGCCTAACGAAAAGGCAAGGGGTCTCGCTCGTTTTGCCCACGACTATACAACAAAAACCTGATGTAGAACTAATAAAATCAACAAACACAAAATCTTACACGGAAATGCCAAACCAGCGCACATGCAAAATGCATATTCAGATCGAATAAATAACTACTATAATAATAGCACAGATTCAGTTGTGATAGTAGAAACACAGGCCAGAAGCATTGCAAATGTAACCATCGACAAAAGTATATACGAGTATAATACTGCATTATTTATCGATGGTTATATTTTTTAATTTACACTCCATTTTTAATTTGCAGTTGCATCTAAAGATGGGGCCTGAGACCTTGAAATCTGTTTGTGTAAGACTTCAATAATAATTGTGTATAGCTGTAGAGGAAGTATCAATTACGAACAATTTATATAACATTTGTGGATGTCCTGCTAACAGAAATTTACTCAGATGTTACTCTCGTCTACCTCATGTGCAGCAATTTTGACATTAAATTTGTCGATAATTTCATTTCAGCTACTCTTCAGTACTTTCGCCATTTGTTCGTTTGCTGTCTATCCATATTCTAAGCTCAGTCGTTTGTTTGTTTCATTCAACAGGTTCTGCAACTCTTCTTCACATTCCCTGACGACAGTAATGTGAAACTTACCATTGATTTTCCTCCATTGTGAGTTTTATTCCCGCTCTTTTTATACACGTTATTGTTTCTTAGATTTATATATTGAACAGTATGGTAGAAAGATTTCATGGTCACCCTACTGTCTTTTCTAATCCCTGTATTCACCTCTTCCGATCTTATTCCTTCTTCATTCTTGTATATATTGCGTGTCGCCCATATTTTCATTTAGCCCAAATGTATTTTTTGAGAATTTGGAACATCTTGCTTCATTTCACCTACTTGAATTATTTTCTAGGTGAACAAATCCTATGCTGAGAGTTTGTTTTCCTTAAGTGTTGCTTCCATTATCTAACACAATGTCAGAATTGCCTCTTTCTCGCCTTTACTTTCCTAAACCTGAACTGACTGCCATCTGATAGACCTTCCGTTTTCTTTCCCTTTTGCTGTATATTATTCTTATCAACAACTTGGGTGCTTGAGCTATTAAGCTGATAGGGCCACAGTTGTTGTATTAACTGTCTTTGATATCTCTGGAGCTTGTGGCTGATGTTCTTATTTATAAATAACTTTTCTGGTACTAGTCACGTTTTTCTATTATTTACATTTTAAGCAATGCATTTCAGGAAATGATTCCCATTTTCAAATGTTTCTTCCTCTGTGTCATTTGTTTATATCTCTTTAAACAGTGCATATTTCTATGTGTTACTATTTTTATTTAAGTATATTGTCTAAGCATCTGAAGAAATTCGCTGATACACATTCAGGTTTTTCATTTCATTTTTTATCATCATATTTTCTGTGATGTGAATATACCCCAAGTTCTTCTAACAGATCTGACGAAGTGCTTGGGTAGAACTAGTGTTGGTAAGCCTCCATATGAGCTCTCATCTATCTACTTGCATCTTTGTGCATTTGCCTTGATGGTATTTTCGCGAGATGTAAGACAAACTTGGAAAGTGAATTAAAGTTCAGGAAGAAGAAATAAGAAGTGTGAAGTTTGCTGATGGCGCTGTAATTTTGTCAGGGGCAACTAGGGACTTGCAATAGCAACTGAACAGAATCCACCATATCTTCAAAGCAGGAGATAAGACGAACATTAACAAAAGAGCAAAACGTAGATAACGGAATGTAGTCGAATTAAATCAGGCCATGGTGACGGAATTAGATTAGAAAATGAGACACTGAAAGTAATAGATACGCTTTGTTATTTGGGCAGGATAAAAAACAACTGATGATGGCCAAAGTACATAGGGTATAAAGTGTAGGTGAGGAATGGCAAGGAAAGCTATTCTGAAGAAGATAAATCTTTTAACATCGCATATAGATTCAAATGTTAGTGAGTCTTTTCTGAAGGTATTTATCTTGAGGGTAATCATATATGTAAATGAAACATGGAAAATAAACAGTTTAGACAAGAAGAGAATAGAGGCTATCAGAATGTGGTGCTACAAAAGAATAATAAAAATTAGAGGGTGGGGGTAGATGATGTAACTAATGAGGAGATACTCAATAGAATTGGAGAGACAAGAAATTTGTGGCCCAACTTAAAGAAGGGATCGGTTCATAGGAAATATGAGACATCAGGGGACTACCCATTTTGTATTGGAGGGAAGTTTGGGAGGGGCAGGGGTAAAAATCTCAGAGGAAGACTACGAGATGAATACAGTAAGCAGATTCAGAAGAATATAGGTTGCAGTAATTATTCAGACATGAAGAGGCTTAAATGGGATAGATTAGCATGGACAGCTGTATCAAACCACTCTTTACCCTGAAGACCACAATAAGAACGAGAAATATATGCTGCTGGCCATAAAATAATAAACGTAGTTGTAATAACAAGCAAGTTTTAATAATCATTGATGAAAAAATAACCTTTAGATTTGTGCAATTTTAGTTGGTGATATTTCATCTTAAGATGCTTTAGAATACCATGTTAAAGAAAAATATTGTGTAATATGAAAATTCAATAGCTATAATGCAGTGCTATTTAAAAATATTCACTTACATACAAAATTTAACAGTGAACCAGGTTTGTATTTTATAGTTATGAATTCACGATTACCATTTGTAAAAAAATTTTGAAGAATGGGTTTATGAAGCAGTTTTATCATTCATTACATAACATGAAACTAGAAAAGGAAAGAGGAAAAGAACTCACTTGGAAAATTTAGTAAATGGAGGAAATGAAGAAATGATTACATTATTATCACATATGTTCCTCAAATAAGTGATCAAGCCCTTGATTTTAATTACAAATATTATGAGATTCAGACACAATTAAAAAATACACAAAATCAAATACATATTATCAGATATAGACATAAAAATTGTGAGGAATTTTTAAGAGTTAATTATGTAGTAAATCCTATATGTTTATATCAAAGAACAATAGCAAATTTAAGAAGTGGTTGTTACCAAAATTATTTCAATACTATGGTTCAGTATTCACCAGAACAATTATGTGAAGATATAAATAAAATAGCACATCTTTCATAGAATATAAAACTAAATTTCCAAGTACTTCTTTCATAAACACAACATTTATAAAAATGTTATCTGCACCTAATAAACAAAATTCATTACTACCACATGATTCCATCAACTCACATTTAAAATTATCAAATGATTTTGACTTTATATCAATTTTGTTAACCTTTTCTATCTGCATCTAATAAACAAAATTCATTACTACCATATGATAATAATGGTAAAAATACACCATCATGTTTTTTCCATTAAATAATCAACAAATTTTTTCGCAACAGGAATAGTTAATGAAACAAGTAAATTTCCACAATTTTGGTTCTCTTTCTTTCTTTTTTAAAAATCAGATTAAATGGTTAATAATATTTAATTGTTCATTATTGGGTTTAAGTTTAAATGATTTTAGTTTAAAGTACTTACGGGCATTCAGCCAGGTTGAATTTTCGACAACTGCCGATATTTCGGCGGATGCACACTCCGCCATTTTCAAGGCTTAACTGCAACGACCAGACGAAGTGCAGAAAACACGAGAGCTCGGTTCTGCGAGTCTAACAGAAAAGATAACACACACCTAAACAAAAGCCACCAAAGATGAACGAAGTCAGAGCTATCGATAGTAAGAAACTATGGACTGGTAGTTGAGGAAACGTTAACTCTGTCCCTATGTTTTTTAACAAGTGAAAGAGCAGGATTCCAGGCCGAGTTTAAACAAAAGCCTCCATCCCTATTCACAAGGTTGCTAGCCAATTTAATTTCAACAGACTCCTTAATCACACTATCCCAGTAGCCGGACGTGCATGCTAATATCTCGGTATTATTATACCACATGGGGTGACCAGTGTCCAAACAATGTTCGGCAATAGCAGATTTGCTAGGCTGCTGTAGTCGCGTGTGCCGTTTATGTTCAATACACCGGTCCTCCACGGTCCTGATGGTCTGACCAATGTATGCCATGCCACAGCTACAAGGAATGCGATAAACACCTGCCTTACGTAAACCAAGATCATCCTTAACAGACCCCAAAAGCGCTTTAATCTTAGATGGAGGTCGGAAAACACATTTCACATTGTATTTCCGTAAAATACGACCTATCTTGTTTGAAGTGCTTCCTATGTAGGGCAAAATGGCAATAGATTTAGGAGTCAACTGAGAATTATCATCAGTCACCTGGCGCACAGTTGGTTGATATCGCAACGCCCGTTCAATCTGTCTTTCACTATACCCATTGTGGCGGAAGGTAGCCTCAAGATGGGCCAGCTCCGCAGGCAAAGTCTCAACGTCGGAGATGACATGTGCCCTGTGTACCAGGGTACGAAGTACCCCTTCACGTTGGGCCGGATGATGACAACTGTCCGCCTGCAGATACGTTGACGATACTTTTGTTGTTTGGCCGCATGGCAGGGAGCATTTGAATGCCTTTTTAGAACATCTAAACTCGATCCACCCCAACATTCGTTTTACCATGGAGGTGGAAGAGGATGGTTGCCTTCCCTTTCTTGACGTTTTGGTTAGGAGGAAGGTGGATGGATCGTTGGGACATGCGGTTTATAGGAAGCGTACTCACACTGACTTGTATCTGCACGCGGACAGTTGTCATCATCCGGCCCAACGTGAAGGGGTGAAGCTCAGGTATCACGATTTTAGTTTAGTTCTGCCACTCGGCAACAAAGTATAATCAACTGAAAACTTATTAAGTTATAAAGATAAAAATTTCATAAAGAATTTTTATGAACTCCATCTGTTTTTATCAACATTTAAGTGTTTTTGTGATTTTCATTTTCCATTAATAATGGAAAGAAATGCCATGTCTCCGCAATATCGTTTCTTTCAGGAGTGCTAGTTCCGCAAGGTTCGCAAAAGAGCATCTGCTAAGTTAGGAAGGTAGGAGACGAGGTACTGGCAGAAGTAAAGCTGTGAGGACGGGGCGTGAGTCGTGCTTGGGTAGCTCAGTTGGTGGTGCACTTGCCCGCGAAAGGCAAAGGTCCCGAGTTCGAGTCTCGGTCCGGCACACAGTTTTAATCTGCCAGCAAGTTTCATATTAGCGCACACTCCGCTGCAGAGTGAAAATCTCCTTCTAGAATACTGTACTGTTTAACTGAGGACAGCCTACACTGTCTGTCGCACATCACAGAATATACAGAGTACTGATCTGTAACTACACACATAATAGAGAACACATCGGAGAGGGATGCTGAAGCATGAGAACTAGATTTAGGCATCAGAATGTTGGGACGGGGTGGAGGAAGACTTCGATGAACCTAACCGCATAGCAACTATGCCGTTGTATCGCGAAGCACTCTTGATCACCAATCGAACAAATCGGCGATCAGAATCGTGCGACATTTCTAAACTCGGTCAAAATTAGGAACAGTTACACTTAACTGCAGTATGGTGGTGGATATGGGAAACCCAGAACCGTGTGCGTTGAGTCGGCAGCTACAAGTCGCTCTTAGAAGTTCTCAAAGGAACGGCACTGAGCGAGATGGCGCACTTGTTAACACACTGGACTCGCATTCGGGAAGATGACGTTTCAAACGCTTACGGCAATCCTGATTTAGGTTTCCCGTGATGCCGGGATGGTTTCTTTGAAAGCGCACAGCTGACTTGTTTCACCGTTCTTCCCCAACCCGATGGGACCAGCGACCTCACTATTTGGTCCCGACCCCCAAATCAACCAAGCAAAGAATGGGCAGAAGTGGCTGCAAGCAGAGCTTTTGAAGACTGAGTGACGTCACACAAATAGTATACCTACATCCTCAGAAAATAGTGTTCGTGTCAAGCTGCTGCGCAGACAAGCGGCAGGTTGCACCTGCTGGCCCATAGAAACACACCACTTTTTGCCCCTGAGATTCTCTGTCCTGGCATCGTCCAAATCGTTGGAACGGAGGGTTTTCTTTATTCATGTGCATCCCACGAGCAAGGACATTCTCCGTCCATACCCTAATATTTTCAGCGATTGCGGCCATCTTGAACTAGTTATTAGCTCCTCTCAAAATGATGTCTGTATGTCGGAAATTGTGATTTCGTCCCTCTCTGCAGTTCCTTTGATTAATTTGCAGGTGAATTCTTAGATACTTCGAAACAAAATTTATATACAAGCTATGAATATAAAAGCGGGTTGCTCATCAAGAACTCCCGAATCTGTCAACTAATTTGTTACTAATTTCTACTTGACTCATCCTTTGTTCATGGTCTTGTGCGTCAATCTATACTCACGTCATGACACGTGGCACTCTTGCAGGGGAGGGAGGGGCGAGCTTCAGTAACACGTGCTGTTACACCTTACTTGAGAAGCATTAAAACAAGTGCGTATGTCAAATTTTTTTCTCAAGAAAAAATGTTGAGTCGACTTAATATTTTTCAGGGATTATTCCTCCTGTGTTCGAGAAGCATGAAAATAATTGCAGATGTTACTACCGATTCTGATCCAACCAGCTGGTTCACTGGTCTACTTCCCCGCAAATTGCGAGACTACTAGACACAAAACTGTGTGTCTGAGCCAGAGCTTAGCATCTCGTTTCACATTTCCCTTCCCGAGTCAACGTCCCACACGTCGTGGTCTCCTTTGGAGTCCCCGAGATACAGCCCCTAGCATTACCCTTCTTTAGATCTCCAGAACTGACTTGAGACGATCTAGGGAGAACCAATTCTGCATCATTCATATGTGCAAGCCGCACCGTTCTTTTCTCCTGCAAGTCCTGCAAGCTATTTACCCCGTCTTTAGAGCGTCCTTATAGCGAACGGTGCCGCACTTCCTTGTCCTCGGGTCTTGCGTTATGGGTCTTGCAGTTAAATAATCTAACACTTACTTCCGAAAGTTCTTGTCTGCAAAAATCTACAGACCTTTGCAGCGTTAAGATTGTTAAGAAAACTTTGGTAAGCTAGCTAAGCAGTGATGCATTCCACCTCATTCCACCTTGGTAAAAATTACTGAGTAATAATTTAAAAAGATTAAGTCGGATGAAACTTTTATTGAATATTTCGTGTGTGTGTGTTTGTGTGTGTGTTTGTGTGTGTGTGTGTGTGTGTGTGTGTGTGTATGTGTGTGTGTCTGTAACTGATGTGTCACGATCTAATGTGAGCACGAATTACGCGCCAGAGATGTGTATGCACAAACACATTGAGAGCCAACATGGCTGACTTCACGGCACATCTCGCTGGAAAGGCCTCTAGCGATTGGGTTCTGCGTCTGGAAGCTTCCGAATATTGATGAGGAAATACTTCCTTTGAATCTTTAGATTACGAAGTAGTTTCTCTGCGAGAACACCATTTCGCAGCAAATATATGACCGTCCTTTTACCCGAGTGAGGAAAGACGAAAAATAACGTATAGCTTTTTTGTACCATACAAGCGCTCTGCTTAGAGTCTTAGAAGAGGAGCCAACGTAAGATGAAGAAACTAAATTTGTAAAGCTGTCTACATACTTACAAAAAAGATCTATTCAAAATGGCAGTCTTTTCTCACTGAACAGAGGTTATAAGTACAAGACCTTCTGCCTTTCTCGGAGGGGGCACTGCGACGGAAGTTAGTGAGGGAATGCTGGATAAAAAAAATTGGAAATTTGTGGTAAGGACTATGGGACCATACTGCTGAGGTCATCGGTCCCTAGGATTACATAATAATTAAATGAAGTTAAAATAACTTATGCTAAGGACGACACGCACACCCATATCCGAGGGAGGATTCGAAAATTCGACGGGGGGAGCCGCACGAACCGTGACAAGACGACTTAGACCGCCTGGCTACACCACGCGGCAATGCTGGATAGAAACGACTTATATGAAACAAATATTTTGGACTTTATTTGTAAGCAACGAGCAGCTGTAATAAAATCAAGTTCTACTCAGAGAAGAGAATGGGATTACACACCTTTCATAGGACTTTTTCGCTGTGTAGCGGACGACAGTTACAGAATAGCGTAAAACAAAATAGAACGTTGCCGTGATATCATGAGTAACAGTACCTGATGTGATTAGTCCCCCTACGCTGAGGTGACAAAAGCCATGTGGTACCTTCCAGTATTGTGCCTAACCTCGTTTTTCCAGCGTAGTGCAGCAAATCGACATGGCATTGGCTCAACAACTTGTTAGAAGTATTTTGCAGAAATATTGAGCCAGACTGCCTCTATAGACGACTGTAACTGCAAAAGTGTTGCCGATGCAGGATTTTGTGCACCAACTGACCTCTCGATTATGTTCCGTAAATGTTCGAAGCGATTCATATCGGGCGATAACAGTGGCCAAATCATCCGCTCGAACTGTCCAGGATATTCTTCAAACAATTGTGGCCTGGTGACATGGCGCACTGTCATCCGTAAGAAGTCCAAGAAGGGCTGCAAATGGTCTCCAAGTAGCCGAACATAACCATTTACAGTCAATGATCGGTTCAGTTTCATCAGAGGATCCGGTCCATTCCATGTAAACATAGCGCACACAATTATGGAGCCACCATCTGCTTGCACAGTGCCCTGTCGACAACTTGGTTCCATGGCTTCGTGGGATCTGCGCCACACTCGAACCCTACCATCAGTTCCTACCAGCAGAAATCGGGACTCTTCTGGTCAGGTCACCGTTTTCTAGTCGCCTAGTGTCCGACCGATAGCGGCGCTCCAGGCATGTCGTGCTGTTACGAAGGGACTCGCATCGGCCGTGTGCTGCCATAACCCATTAACACCCCATTTGGCCGCGCTTTTCTAAGGGATACGTTCGTCGTACGTCTCACATTGATTTCTGCGGTTATTTCCCGCAGTGTTTCTTGTGTGTTAGCACTGCAACCGTCCGCAAAGGCCGCTGCTCTCGGTCGTTAAGTGAAGACCGTCGGCTACTGCATTTTTCTAGGTGAGAGATAATGCCTGAAATTTGCTATTCTCCACACACTCTTGACACTATGGATCTCGGAATATTGAATTCCTTGACGATTTCCGAAATGGAACGTTCTATTCGTGTAACTCTAACTACTATTCCACGCTTCGAGTCTATTGATTCCCGTCGTACGGCCATAATCATATTGGAAACCATTTCACATGAATCACCTGGGTACAAATGACAGCTCCGCCAATGCGTTGCCCTTTTATGGCTTGTGTAGGCGATACTGCCACCATCCGTACATGCGCATATCGATATCCCTCGACATTTGTCATCTTAGTGTGTACCGAAAAAGTGACAAAACACAGGCCGTACATGGTCATCTGTGGGATTATGTAATTTTAAGCGGGACCGGCTCCTCGTTTACTCGCGCTGGATGTGTACCAGGCGCCGTGTCAACACGGATCTCTGTCTTCACACACCACCTGTTATTACACGTCCAGTGCGCGCTTGCTTGCTCAGGTAAATGAGGAATTGGTCCCGTTTTAACTTTACATAATGCCATACATGGCCACTGACGGCCGGTTTTTTTCGTTTTTTTATGTATATAGAGACCTGTTAAATCATCAGGTATGGTATAACGGGAGCTATCACGGGAGCGTTCTATTTATAAATGACGTCTGCTACATACCGATAAATTTCTGACTGTGAAAGCTGGGTCCCATTTTCTTTTCTGATCAGAACATGATTTTATTACACCTGATGATGAAACTAAAATCTGCTGAACTGACTGTGGTTACAAATAAAGTACTTATAGCTAAAGTGGTTTTATCTTCAAAATGATTTATCCAGGCTGTGTCTGCTCTGACTACAAAGTCTTGTGCACAAATATTTTAGCTAATCACTACAAGAGCTCCAGGAAAGCTACCATATTCTTTTGTGCAGTATCATGTTGTATAGCGCTGAAGGTAGTTTCAGCGTCGGTAGAGAATTCCAGCAACTAATGTAACTCCCTTCCTTGGTGTAAGCAGTTTCACACCTTGTGTCACCTCAGAATATTTCGACGCCACAGGGCATTGTGTTCATGTCTTCTTCACGATAGCAGCAGGGAGTGTTGCACCTGTACACTTTTCATACTTTCGCCTCTAGCCGGCCCTGTAGCAGAAATTTGACATCGTTCCAGGGCGGAAGCGCTGCAACAAATATATTTGAGAAAGCCCCGCGCAGAATCGCGATTTAGGGGGGGGGGGGGGGGGGTAGGGGGCGGGGAGGGGGCGCGGGGAGGTGTGTCTTCGTGCTCGGTTCCTGTCTGAGCTAGGGACATCTAGGAAACATTTTTTGATTTAGCTAGGACCAGCGGCCTATTGTATAGCCATTCAAACATCTGTCTTACTGTAGCCATGTTGCAGTATATTAAGCAAAGTTTGAACGATGAACCGGTGCTGGCGCTCAGGAAAATTATGTGAATGGATTAATTCCTTTCATAAAGATATTAATTGAGCTGAAATAAATGTTAAGCTAAAAGAACAGTTTGTATGTTTACCGTTAGACTGTTTCGTGCAAATATGTGGAAAAAGCACCCGTATTTCTGGATGGTTTTTGAAGCACGTCACTTCTACACTTTAAACCTGAACGAACTGATTCAGACTTTGCACTAATATAGACAAATAGATAAACCCAAAACAAATTTTTTTTATCCCATAAGCTTTTCCGTTATAGAAATACGATGATTAGTTAGTTAATTACTTAGTAAGTAAGTTTGTTAGTTAGTTTCATGTTCCATGGATCATTTTCAACGACAAATCGTAATGATGTGGAAAGAGTAATTTTAGATTCACACCGTAAATTAACTTGTACATATGATTATATGCTGAACACTTCTATGTTTCTTTTTAAAGAAAAAATGTATACAAGTATACAGATATGAGGTAGTAGTTCCTACCCACCACACTTTACAGATTAAATAATAGAAATTCTTCACGGAATAGTAGTTGACAAGGATAAACTTTTTCAGTTAGTTTTAAACCTTTATTCTGCTGTCTGTCTGAAGCAGGTTAGTAGTTACTGGCATCTCTCTTATCATATTTCTTAAAGAAGGATTTAACAATGGCTTATTTCAGTCTATGTGGGGAGTCTTTTCTTCTAACCATGCCTGAAAGAACAGTCACCATTTTGATACTGCAGCAGCTATGAATCAAGACACAAAGGAATTCAGGACATAGGTTGCCACTGGGGATTGATTTATATCAATAGGACAAGTTCAACATTTGCTTTGGACCAGGATTCGAACCCGATTCTACTACTTAGTAGGCACATGCGCTGACTACTAGGCCTTCCGTATGAGGTGATCATCACAAGCCTCATTATTTACGACATCCCATGGTTAATATATAAGTAAGATGAAGACAGCCAATGGTCTTTCAACTGCAGATGCACACCGAACTCGAACTATTACGGGAATCGTAGTGGTCGACGCATCTGCCAAGTAAGCAGGAACTCGAGTCCGTATCATGGTATAGCACAAATTTTCTGTGTGTCCCACTGATATAAATCAATGTCCACTGGCAGCTAATGCCTTAAATTGCCTTGTATATTTGGCTCTGGAAAAATGCCTTGCGTTAGTGATGCATTACATACTTCGGATAAGACTGGACTTTAGCATTCTACTGAAAGCAACATCAAAACCAAATGAGTTTTGATTTTTGAGAGAATGTATAATTTTCATAATATCAGAAGGAGAATTTTCTTGTATAGTCATATAACTACATTTTATGAGATTTACTTTTTCAACATAGTGCTGTGATTTCTCTCTTGAATTGTGTGTCCCTGTGCTTTCTACTGTATTTGAGAAATGATTATTAAATACATTTGCTAACTGTGACTCATTCGTTATAGCCCTTCCATTCATTTCAATAATGATGCGGTCCTATTCTGTGGCTGATTGTCCTCTCTCGTTTCACTAAGTTCCATACTGCCTCAAGTCTGTTGTCGGAATTGCTGATTTCTGACATTAACTGGATGTTCCTTGATTTTTAATAAAGTCGAACTAAATGTAACACGAATAATACATTATTACGTGAATGGAATGTGCAGAAATGGTTTAAAGTGATTGAATTAAATAATAATGCATTCTTAAGATAAAATTGAAAATAAACTTTTCAAAAATCGAGTTTCATTGCAACTTCAAGTGAAAAAACCCACCTTTTTTGACGTTTTTTACGTGCGCTATTTTTATATTTCAAATTACTTGTAAAAACACGTTTTCTAGGAGATTTTTGAAGCGTGCCCCTTACATGTTTGTAACTTGTGCAAATCGCTTCAAATTTTGGAAAAAGGTAGACAAATACGTGTAATTGTCACGATATAAGCAACGTGGTTCGAAAGAAAATAAAAAACCAATACCGAATGAGTCGGCACCTGAGTTAACGAAAAGTACATAGACTGTCAAGCTGTGGAGATCTGATGTTAAAATTGTAGTAGAGTAAAAGTTGTGAATCACAATGAAAAATCCTCCATGCACAAAAATAGGCGAATGTCTTCTGGGTGGAGATAGGAATCTAAAAGAAAGGAACAAGATACGAGACTTATCTGGCAGCTTCAAAGGCATTTAAATGGAAACATTTTGATATATTAGCGCTTGGAACATTGGACAACAGCAGTAATACACCCTCTACACAAGAAAGGAGATAGAACTAATCCAGACAACAATAGAGGAATCCCTCTCTTGGATTGTACATATAAAATATTTTCTAGAATAATTTATAATCGATGCAAAGGTGATCTGGAAAAAGAATTAGGGGATTACCAAGGAGGATTTCGACCATGGTGCAGCTGTCCGGAACAAATCATAACACTAAAATTGGTATTGGATATTTACAAAAGAAGACAGAAACAAATGATTATAGCTTTCGTGGACTTTAAAAAAGCATATGACAGTATTCACAGACCTTCAATGTTGAAAATACTACGAAATCTTGGATTACATCCTAAACTAGTGAAGATGATAAGCTTAACTTTAACAAATACTAAATCAAAGGTGAAGTTCAGAAGTGAAATGTCTGAACCCTTCACAATTAAAACAGGACTAAGACAAGATGATGTATTATCACCCCTTCTGTTCAACTGTACTCTGGAATATTTAATGAGAGAATGGTATGAAGAAAATAAAAAAATATAAAAATTGGGTACAATAAAGACAAAATTAGCCTAAATTGTTTGGGATTTGCAGATGATCTGGCACTACTAGCCAACAACATTGAAGAGGCTAGGGATCAACTCACTAATCTCCAAAATATTGCAGGAAAAGTAGGATTAACAATTTCATTTGAAAAAACAAAAATAATGGCAACAGACCCCCTTGTAATAAATAGTGTACTGATGTGTGGGACTGATATAGAAATTGTAAAACAATTTAAGTACCTTGGAGAAAATATAACCTATAACTTAAATGAAAAAAATGTCCTAGACAGAGAGAACTAATAAATTATCAAGAGCCCAAAAAGTATCCAGAAACACATACAACAAAAAAGTTTGTCAATAAATACAAAATTAAAACATTACAAGACTGTTGTCCAACCAGAAATAACCTATGGAAGTGAAACCCTGTTTAAGCTAAATCAAAAGAACAACACAGACAAAATTCTAAAACTAGAAAGAAGAATAATAAGGACATGCATCAATAAAAAGTACCAAAAAGCAGGAGAATGGCGTATTGTCCCAAATGCAGTAGTATATCAGGAGATAGAACCAGTAACGGATACCATGAGAAAGAAGAGAATATTATTTTTTGGCCATCTATTGAGAACACCTGAAGACAGATTAATACGCAAAATTTTGGAGAAACTCTGGAAACAAAAACAACGACCTGTCTGGATAAAGGAAATAAAAGAAGACATGAAAGAACTAGACATAACGCTGGAGGACTTGAAAATCAAATCAAAACAAGTAAATAAATTAAAAAATAGAAATATTAGATTCTTGCCAAAAATTGATAAAAGAGAAACAACTAAAAGGGTATTTTCAGAAGAGGAACGAAAACAAAGATCGGATAGAATGAAGAAATACTGGAAAGCCAAGAAGGAAAAAACAATGAGAAATCTTAGGAAGACCGGAAAGAAATTGACTGAAGTGGTCCAATAAGGCCGTAAAAGCACAATAATAATAATAAAATAATAATTAGCGCTTTTTTGAAAGTTAACCCTGCTTCTCCAGCGCAGTGAGCTCTATTAACTGCAAGGTGTTAGCACACTTGCATCTTTCGATTTATAGGCTACATTTCCTGATCCTCTGACCAAAATGCAGAAGCTTCCCAAACATTAGTAAACAATATATATTATCATATAGCAGAACAGTGTACATTGAGCTGTGCTGCGGCTCGCGTTAGTGTTGTTTCTAGGGTTCCAGCCTGTGTTGGAGGCCAGACCGTATCATTTAGCTGACACGGTTGCAGTTGTTTGTCTTCTTCTCGTGTTGAATGGCGCCCTTGGTTTCGCAAGCGTTGCTTGTCAGCTAGTGGCAGCAGAGGCAGTTATCGATATGTAGTAACTGTGGCCTTGTCTTTGGGTCGACGTTGTTCTTCCAGGTCGTATCTATTTCGCTTGGGGACTCGGTAAGAGCCAGGTCCGCACAGTGCGAGAACACTCCGGGACCGCTGGCGGCGCGCGTGGACTGCTGGATCGCAGGTTCGAATCCTGCCTCGGACATGGATGTGTGTGATGTCCTTAGGTTAGTTAGGTTTAAGTAGTTCTAAGTTGTAGGGGACTGATGACCTCAGACGTTAAGTCCCATAGTGCTCAGAGCCATTTGAACCAATTTGGCGGACCTACTCAGAAGTTGACTCCTGGTGCACCGTCTGTGACTGGCCCTTGTGTTTTATTATTGTATTTGCCGTTTTATTGTACGTTTCTAAATTTTTTAATATAATTGCCATTCTTGGCATTACAGTAGGTTTATATGATTGT
Organism: Schistocerca gregaria; assembly: GCF_023897955.1. Taxonomy (NCBI): domain Eukaryota; kingdom Metazoa; phylum Arthropoda; class Insecta; order Orthoptera; family Acrididae; genus Schistocerca; species Schistocerca gregaria. Next base: position 327,234,561 of record NC_064921.1, read on the forward strand.
GCTACCAAGTTTACCATCATCTTGTCTCGCCTGTTTGGTGATCATTTGCTTGTTCTTTTAAATTATCCTTTGCTCTCGTATTTACTGTTTCACTGTTTGTTTGATAAACTTTTTTATAATTGCCGTTCTTGGCGTTGAAGGCCTTCAGCCTTGACTGTGTTTACTTGCCTTAAAATTCTAATTGTGATCACATTGGCTTGTTTTTAAAACATAATTTGCTGTGTCTGTATTTTATGCTCATTTGGTAAATTGTAACGCACTGACAGCACTATTAATTATTCAGTTTATTCCTTCATTAACAACGTGTGATATCTTTATTTATTGCTGAGTCGGGAATTACCGTTTTAAAATAAATGTGTGTAACTTCAAAAGGGAACCAATAGTAACTGATTACGGTTCCGTCTACAATCGTAACCGAATCCTGCCTTCCTTGACTACCAGGTTTCATACAAGTCGTAGTTAAAAAAGTTTTCTGGAAGGATAGAATGTTTGGGTGTAGATTTGTTTCTTGAGGGATGTATCATGTGTTATGTTTCTTTACTTGAAACGATGTGCTATATTACATGAGACTGTTACTAATACTGTTAATTTAAAGAACACGAATATATCAAGATTTTTGATTTAAATGTCTTTCAAGCTGCCGAGTTCAAAAGCTAGTTCCCTTCTTTTACGTCTCTAACACTGCCCAGGATATAATCGCTTCTTTTGTGATATGGTAGCAGCATTTTTCAAGCTGATATTTTCTTATTCTGTTTCTAAATGGTAGAAAAAGTAAGGTTTTTCCAAAAATGAGAAAGTGTTGCAAGGTACAAAATGGTCACGTACCTAGGAACAAATATTCTACTGAAATTTAAAAGCGTTTTGACATTGAAAAATCTTGTCAATAAAGTATTCAATATTCTATATGTTACGTAACTGCTCTGCTAAGTGCCAATAATCAGTAAGAGAAGTCCAATTAAGCGGAAATATTGTCAGAAACCAGTTACAAGTTCTATACATATTCAAATAGCACCTGTTGAAAACTAACAAATTTCCATTTTCAAGATGGGTAAAACTGTTGAGACATTAAAGAAATTCAGTTCATTTGCAAATATTATTTGTTGCATGGTAGAAGACCGTCCAATTCAAGGTACAAGATGGTGCACGACCAACAAAGAATGACTTCCAGAATGAGATTTTTACTCTGTAGCGGAGTGTGCGCTGTTTCGTTTCAAAGAATGACGTAACCGTCCACACTTTATATGAATAGTTTTAAAATTATGTAGAAGTTTGCTCGCCACAAATTTCTCGAACTGAAGAATTGACAACAGCTTCCAAACAGCTTTTATGTATATTGTGCAAAACTTAATTGTGTAGAACTCAGAATACTTATAAATACTACACAGAACACAACCTAATGTCTCACCAGAACAAAAACTGTAGACTATAGCGGGAACTGCTTGTGATGGTTTCTATTGCGCGTTCCTTCCTGTGGTTCAAAAACCGGTCGTTAGACTGAAGTACCAACCAGGAAGCAACATTCCTTCCTCAAAGCACAATTCTCTCCCCTACTAAAATCGATGAGGTCACGATAAATAAAGTTCTGTTGCAAAGCGCGTTAATATTTGGTGAGAGTTTCGGAGTCGAAAATACTATGTAGGACTCGCGTGGCAGGACCAAGATTTGGCCCGCTCTGCTTCGTGCCAAGCATAAATGTAATAAACTGGGAAAATGCTTGGTACTGTTTTAGGAAGTGACCACACTTCAGAATAGATGATGTTTCCATTCGAAAGATAAATCTGTTTTGAAAGACCCATTGATAGAGATCCTTTCCTAACCAAAGAACTTGTTTTCCCTTCTTTACCTGTTTGAAGGTGAGAGAGCATCATGTGCTCGTGTTTCATGCAAACAAGTAGGTAAGTTCTCTGAATTAATTTTCGCTCTGTTGCGGTGTGTGTGATGATTGAAACTTCCTTTCAGATTAAAGCTTTGTGCAAGACTTGGGCTCGAAATTGGAACTTTTGCTTTACGAGGGCAAATACTGTACCGAGGGAGCTAACCAAGCAGGTTTCAGGACGCGTCCTTGCAGTTTTACTTTTGCCAGTACCTCGTCTCCTGCCTTCCAAATTCCACTGTTCTCCTGTATACCTTGCGGAACTAGTACTCCTGGAAGAAAGAATGTTGCGGAGACATGGCTTAGCCGCAGCCGGGAAGGCTGTTCCCGGAATGTATTTTCGCTCTGCAGTGGAGTGTGCTCTGGCCTGAAACTTACTGGCAAGTTACAACTGTGTGCAGCACCGGAACTCGAACCTGGACCTACCGACTGAGTTATCCAAACACCTAGGCTGTGGCTAAGCCTTTTCTCTGGAATATCCTTTCTTCCAGACGTGCTGGCCCCGCATGGTAACAAAGATACCTTCTGTGAAATTTGGGAGGTAGAAAATGTACAGTGTGAGGTCGGGTCCTGTCGAGTTTTTATAGCTCATACGGTAGAGCGCTTGTCAGCTAACGGCAAAGGTCCCAGGTTCGAATCCAGATCCTGTTCACAGTTTTACTCTGCCAATAGGGAGGTGTTACAGGCATCCAGCTCTTTAAGTCAGTGGGACCATACAGAAAATCAAGGTGTATGTATGTAAGAGGGTGTCCATTAGAACCAACGAAAATGTAGGGAGTTATAACACTACAGGCTACTATTAAATTTGCAGTACACTGGTAATGTTATTCGTGTGAAAGTATTTTTGTGGCCGTGACTTTATGTAACGGAAACGTATCAGTTTATTTCTCGATTATAGAAAGATTGTTATTGAGAGAAACAATAGAAAAACAAACGGGAGTCGAACCAAGGTTTTATTTGTAATCAAGCAAACTGTAGTTATGTAAAAAGAAACGGCCGCCAGTCAAAATAGACAAAGTTGTACCTAGTACTAGTATGTTTCATAAAGAAAGTTAACTGTGTGGATTGACGTTACTTGATACTTAACTCTAAACATTCATGGTGGTGTCTGATTGTTCTATATTGTGTCTCCCTACCACTTTCGCGCAACGACGCTCTGAGCTTGTTTTTTAGGGAATTAACTAGTTTGAACCTGGGACCTGTTGCTGGTAAGGAGACGCCAGACCACACATGACATGTAGAATTCAGAAGAGTTCAGTGAGACTAGCGACGATATAACCAAATACTAAATGATCTCAGCGTCAGCTCCACTGCACTCCCTGTAAAGGAATCCTAATACTAACTAAATTTAGTGGAAAGGGTTCAAGGCTTTCCTATTTTTAGTTAGCTGGTAAAATAACGTCGAAAAAGCAGTTAAGTTTACCATTGGAAATTTTATTCTACTTACAAAACATCGTTTATAAATTGCACTATTGATAAAAGGAAATGTTTTAATACAGGATGGTAAAAACCAACTGCGTTCAACAAAAATGTGAACGAATATTCCCTAAATGGGTTTCCAAGTTCTACAATCGATCGAAGGATGACCTATGCCATATCACATCTATAATCTAGGTTTAAATTAAGTTTCACAAAAGAGAAAACTATCAAAATGGTCTACAACTATCAAAATGGTCTACAGTGACCCTCGATTATCTTTAATTACTTATTTAACTTGTCGTAAATTACAGTGGCTGATGTGGCTTCTCAATAACTATATAAAAGAAAAATCATCGCGTTTCAGATTTGTTCTTCAAGTGGCAAATGTGAACACCATGAGTTTTAATTAACGATCGACAATAGTATTACGCAAAAAGGGGGTGTAACAGATGAGACTTCTGCAGTTCTGAGTGAAGCCTTATGCGCTCAAAAATGCGGCATCGCGTGCGTTCATTACCTTGTCGGTGTTTAAGCAGCGTCAGAGTGGCAGCGGCCAGCGCAGCAGCCATCCAGCTCGCCGTCTCGGAATCAACTCTTTCCTAACTTCTCCTTACTACAATTTTCCGAAGTTGGTTTAAAGAAACTATCTGGCTGTGCTTCCATCTGACCAATCAGGGTCTCAATGTTAACCTTAAGCTCCGCCTACAAAAATTCTGTCTATCCAATGAGAAACGTTATACTTTTCGTGGTGGGGCACTCTTTTTTAAAGTTTGCAACGTAACAGAGACTCTAAAAAGTCTCACGCTAAAACCTGCAGCTGGTGTGGTCCTTTTAGCGTTATCGTGAGATCTATACTGTTCTTCTGGAGGGCTCTATCTTTTAACATGGGCTGGACGATTGTCCTAATGTAACAGACACGCGAAAAAGTCTCACGCTAAAACTTATGGGTGGTGGTGGCCCTTTTTGTGTTATCGTAAGATCTATACTGCTTTTCTGGAGGGCTCTAGCTTTTAACATGGGCTGGGGGTTGTCCCTCACGTACCTGAGACGCGAAACAGTCTCACGCTAAAACGTGCGGGTGGTGAGCCCTAGTGGTTAGCCGGAGACGTGGGTGTCGGTCCCTTATCGTAGGGCCTTCTAGCTTAACACGGTTCTGCTCTCGGCTTCTGTCCTCGTTTCTCCCCTCGGAACTGCGTCTGCCTTACGGTGGGAAGGTACGACATGCATTTAGGCATTCTTGTGTTAGTCTGTGGTATTCCATTTGCTCACTCGTTACTCGTATTACTTTGGTTAATTTAATGTCACGATTTATTCCGAGCTATGTGACATACTACTGGATTTGCTTATCATGTCAGGGTTTTCATGGAAGGTGTTGGATTTGCTTGACACCTTACATAACTTCTGTTTTTCTGATAAGATAGTAGCACAATTTATAAGTAATGTTCCAGCCAATTGCTTGAACTACACCGGAGAAGTATAAATGTGTTTAGGCAACAACTGGTTCTCAATAACACTTACTATCTGTACATTACAGTAGGAAGACGATGATAATCATAGGTAAACGATTACTAAAGGAAGAGCGCAATTGACATGGACAACAGGTTCTGTTGTCAGTTAAATTATATGAAATTACTACTACTGAAATAGTTTTGAATTAATAGTATCTTCTGTTGTTGTTGTTGTGGTCTTCAGGCCAGAGACTAGTTTGACGCAGCTCTCCGTGCTACTCTATCCTGTGCAAGCTTCTTCATCTCCCAGTACCTACTGCTACCTATATCCTTCTGAACCTGTTTAGTGTATTCATCTCTTGGTCTCCCTCTACGATTTTTACCCTCCACGCTGACCTCCAAAACTAAACTGGTAATCCATTGATGCCTCACAATATGCCCTACCAACCGATACCTTCTTCTACTCAAGTTGTTCCACAAATTTCTCTTCTCTCCAGTTCTGTTCAATACCTCCTCATTAGTTATGTGATCTACCCATCTAATCTTCAGCATTCTTCTGTAGCACCATATTTCAAAAGCTTCTATTCTCTTCTTGCCTAAACTATTTATCGTCCACGTTTGACTTCCATACATGGCTACACTCGACACAAATACTTTCAGAAACGAATTCCTGACACTTAAATCTATATTCGATGTTAACAAATTTCTCTTCTTCAGAAACGCTATTCTTGCCATTGCTAGTCTACATTTTATATCGTCTCTACTTCTACCGTCATCAGTTATTTTGCTCCCCAAATAGCAAAACTCATTTACTACTTTAAGTGTCTCATTTCCTAATCTAATTCCCGCAACATCACCCGATTAAATTTGACTACATTCCATTATACTCGTTTTGCTTTTGTTGATGTTCATCTTATATCCTCCTTTCAAGACACTGTCCATTCCGTTCACCTGCTCTTCCAGGTCCTTTGCTGTCTCTGACAGAATTACAAATTCATCGGCGAACCTCAAAGTTTTTATTTCTTCTCCATGGATTTTAATTCCTACTCCAAATTTTTCTTTTGTTTCCTTTACTGCTTGCTCAGTATACAGGTTGAATAATATTAGGGATAGGCTACAACCCTGTCTCACTCCCTTCCCAACCACTGCTTCCCTTTCATACCCCTCGACTCTTATAACTGCCATTTGCTTTCTGTACAAATTGTAAATAGCCTTTCGCTACCTGCATTTTACCCCTGCCACCTTCAAAATTTGAAAGAGAGTATTCCAGTCAACATTTGCAAAAGCTTTCTCTAAGTCTACAAATGATAGATACGTCAGTTTGCCTTTCCTTAATCTATTTTCTGAGATAAGTCGTAGGGTCAGTATTGCCTCACGTGTTCCAACATTTCTACGGAATCCAAACTGATCTTCCCCGAGATCGGCTTCTACCAGTTTTTCCATTCGTCTGTAAAGAATTGATGTTAGTATTTTGTAGCCGTGGCTTATTAAACTAATAGTTCGGTAATATCACATCTGTCAACACCCGCTTTCCTTGGGATTGGAATTATTATATTCTTCTTGAAGTCTGAGGGTATTTCTCCTGTCTTATACGTCTTGCTCACTAGATGGTAGAGTTTTGTTAGGCCTGGCTATTCCAAGGCTATCAGTAGTTCTAATGGAATGCTGTCTACTCCCGGGGCCTTGTTTCAACTTAGGTCTTTCAGTGCTCTGTCAAACTCTTGACGCAGTATCATATTTCCTATTTCATCTTCGTCTACATTCTCTTCCATTTCTATGATATTGTCCTCAAGAACATCGCCCTTGTATGGATCCTCTCTATACTCCTTCCACCTTTGTGCTTTCCCTTCTTTGCTTAGGACTGCGCTTCCATCTGAGCTCTTGATATTCATGCAAGGGGTTCTATTTTCTCCAAAGGTCTCTTTAATTTTCCTGTAGGCAGTATCTATCTTACCCCTAGTGATATGTGCCTCTACATCTTTACATTTGTCCTCTAGCCACCCGTGCTAAGCCATTTTGCACTTCCTGTCGATCTCATTTTTGAGACGTATGTATTCCTTTTTGCCTGATTCATTTACTGCATTTTTATATTTTCTCGTTTCATCAATTAAATTCAGTATCTCCTCTGTTACCCAAGGATTTCTATTAGCCCTCGTCTTTTTTACCTACGTGATCCTCTGCTACCTTCACTACATCATCCCTCAAAGCTACTTATTCTTCTTCTACTGTATTTCTTTCCCCCATTCCTGTCAATTGTTCCCTTATGCTCTCCCTGAAACTCTGTATAACCTCTGGTTTAGTAAGTTTATCCAGGTCCCATCTCCTTAAATTCCCACCTTTATGCAGTTTCTTCAGTTTTAATCTACAGTTCATAACCAACAGATTGTGGTCAGAGTTCACATCTGCCCCTGGAAATGTCTTACAATTTAAAACCTGGTTCCTGAATTTCTGTCTTACCATTATATAATCTATCTGAGGCCTTCCAGTATCTCCAGGCTTCTGCCATGTATACAGCCTTCTTTTATGTTCCTTGGACCAAGTGTTAGGTATGATTAATTTATGCTCTGTGCAAAATTCTACCAGGCAGCTTCCTCTTTAATTCCTTAGACCTATTCCATATTCACCTACTACGTTTCCTTTTCTTCCTTTTCCTACTATCGAGTTCCAGTCACCCATGACTATTAAATTTTCGTCTCCCTTCACTATCTGAATAGTTTCTTTTATCTCATCATACATGTCATCAATTTCTTCGTTATCTGCAGAGCTAGTTGGCGTATAAATTTGTACTATTGTGGTAGTCATGGGCTTCGTATCTATCTTGGCCACAATAATGCGTTCACTATGCTGTTCTTAGTAGCTTACCCACGCCCCTAGTTTTTTATTCATTACTAAACCTACTTCTGCATTACCCCTATTTGATTTTGTATTCATAACCCTGTATTCATCTGATCAAAAGTCTTGTTCCTCCTGCCACCCAACTTCACTAATTGCGACTATATCTAACTTTAACCTATCCATTTCCATTTTTAAATTTTCTAACCTACATGTCCGGTTAAGGAATCTGACATCCCATGCTACGAAAAGGCTAGTTTTCTTTCTCCTGATAACAACATCCTCCTATGTAGTCCCGGCCCGGAGATCCGAATGGGAGACTATTTTACCTCCGGAATATTTTACCCAAGAGGACGCCATCATCATTTAACCATATACACTCCTGGAAATGGAAAAAAGAACACATTGACACCGGTGTGTCTCACTTCACAAGACGCGCACCCACTGCCTGATAGCCACCGACTGACTGACTCACGCTACACAGGAGCCTTGCACTGCGATTGCCAGATATATGTTTTCTATTTCCGCCTAGGCAGTTCCGTTGCGGAGAGACTTTTCTTCAAGTTTCACATGATTACAAATCTACTTTCCTAATGTATGAACCAGTATTGCAATTAAATTTTTAGCTTTTACGTTCTTTTACAGCACATTACTTTTGAAATTTTATTCACGGATTAATTACAATTACATAAATTATCATAAATAAAGAATAAAACATTTACTTCGATGTTACATCAAAGAGCTATATTATACAGAATTCACATGAAGTAAAAACAGACAAAGAATTTAGGGCACTGTAGGTAATATCGACAATACTGTCGTAGAGTGAGGTGGACTACGGTGTGGTTAAAGTTATGTAGGTTAGGTGCAATATGTTCCTTGTTTGATCCAACACTCAGGCACACTATGGCACCTCGAATGGTCAGTTAAATTGGCCAATGTTATTCCCTTATAAAATATTTGCAAGTATTTGGAAGAGTGGCTAAAATATAGGAATCAACATTCTCGGATTTTGAGAGCCGTATGGGACTGAATCATCAATGAGTGGCTTCGGTTTTACGCGACATACCTGAAGAAAACTGAATTGTCTCTCCTCGAATTGAAACGATTACCAAATCTACATGGTTTGTCAGAAAAGTAATGGCTAGCATTTATTTTAAAAAAATTGCTCAGGTACTTTCAACAGCTTAAAATTCTTTGAAGTACAACCCTTCTGCATCAATACGTTTTTGCTAATGCGATTTCTATGCATCATAAGCTTTCTGGAACTCTGGAATCGGGTTGTTCTTCAGAGAAGCCATAGAAGTAGCTTGCACGTTGTCCACTGACTGGAGATGCTTTCCTTTGAGGTCCCATTTCTGGGGAGCCAGACCGGGACTGTAGGGCGGCTGTGGCACGGTTGCCTCGCCGACACGGGCAGGTAGGCCATGGCGACAAAGGCGGTGTGGATCGCCAGATACATCTTTTCTATTCCCGGCGGTGGAGTTCCCACGAGACAAGGAAGGAACTCCTTCCGGACGCGGGCCTCTCTGTGATTCAGTCTCTGCGATTGAAAATTGAGAACTGACGGACAGGCGAGAGGGTACACCATCACCTTTACATAAAAAGAAAACAAGGAGGGCTTCACCTTGGACTTACTCATGCGAGCCTTCCCCTGACACGGTGACCACATCGTGTGCCATTCCGCATTCTGCCTCCTTGACTCCGGGTCGTACTGAAAGACCCATGACTCAACCCCAGTGACCACACTGCCCAGGAAATTGGGACGATCTTCACAGAGAAGCTTGAGTTCTTCATACACTTCCACTCTGTATTGCTTTTGGAAGTCAATCAAAAGTCTGCACAAATCTTCTGCATGCCCAAATCTTCCGGTACAGTCCCATGAACAACCGTTTCCGCCATGTCCAATAATTCCAACATCAAGCGAACACTCATGCGACAGTCTGAATCCAATAACTGGTGCACACGATTCACATGGTCATCCGTCCGCGATGCTGACGGGCGTCCCGTGAGGGTGTCGTCGGCGATCTCCTCCCGACCGTCGCTAAGCATTTTTTGCCACTGTAATCTGGACAGAAATCTCCCCAAATGCTTCAAGTGTTCCAAAAGTTCCAGCGGCGTCTTGTCGAATTCCGCGCAAAATTTTATTGCATAGCGTTCCACTACAGATTTATCCATCCTAAGTTCGAGGTTCATTGCAGAATCCGTCCTAAGCTTCCAAGGGCACGGAGGCAACGGAGCGACCCCTACCCTCCCAAACCGGTCCGACCTCTCAGTGACGTGTAGTCGCGTCACAAAAAAATTGTGACACATTACTTTCTGCCGGACACACCCTGTAGGGGCGATTTTGCACAGTATTAACATGATGCCTCCACGATGTCCGCAGCGCTTCCGTGCTTATTGTCGTCCGGTTGGGAGGCAGCGCTGACGCAACTGAGGCTGGCGAGTGACGGTGTTCAGCTCTGTTGCGAGTCCATCATCCTCTGTGGCGCGGTCGCGGCGTCGCCCCGCGGCGCAGGGGCGGCTCCTCAATAGCCGTCATTAGCCGAGCGACGTCACGGGGGAGTGTTTGCCTGATGACGGCAGCAGCAGCTGGCATCGCGCTCCTGGCGCCGGGCGCGCGCCACCTGCTTATTGATCTGCGGCAACAAAGGGAGCCGCCGCTCTCTGCTTGCCGCTCCAAAGGCGCAGGCACGCAGTCCGCCTCTGGCGGCCGCCGCAACCGCCGACACCGACGCTCACTTCGATTGCCTTCGGCGTTCCCGTCGGCGCGGTCCTCCTGTTGCCAATAACGGGGCCACTCGATCCCGGATGCCTATCGGGCTATCGATGTCTGCCCAGTCGGACAGAACGGCCCGGCTGCGCCCTTTCCCTCAGAGGGAGGCGATTTAGGGGGCGCTGTCGCAGTGCTGGGGATAAAAAAAGCCGTGGCAGGTGCGCTATATCGTGCTTTCCAGGAAAGACACTATCCTGGGCTCATGTGTTGTGTCACCTGTAGAGCGAGATGTGACGTGTGTCTCTGAAGAACACAACGCGCAGTATGGGTACAAGCGAGCGGTACAAATAAAGTAACAACAATGCCTTAGGTAAAGAAACACTTTTTTAACAACACATAACGCGTTTCGAATCCCTTGTATCTATTTTGAGCTGATACCTATAGTCAAACGTTCTCTTACAAGGAATACAGACCATCGTAACGTCAGTTACGTAAAGTTTTGAAATTACTGTATTTTTGCATATCAGTTTAATGCATTTCTTCTAGCTTTACAGTCAAGTGTCTTTAAAGTACATAATGAGCGAAGTGTCGAAGTGGTTGACACTGGACTCACATTTGGAAAGATAGTGGCATTACTGTAATTTGCATACTCTATTTAGAAACTAAGGTAATAAATAAAAGTTTTCCTACGGAGGTTACTTTAATGTGGAACATGAAATAAATGTAGCAGGGAGCGTAAATGTTTGATTAACAATAATTATAGCCGTTGTTTGGCGTTGTCTGGCGTCAATCAGTAAACCACTTCTCATCTTTGAGAGCCCAAAAAATTACGGCTATAATTATTGTTAATCAAACAATAACGCTGCCTGCTACATTAATTTAATGTTCAAGGTTAAAGTAACATTCGTAGGAAAACTTTTTTAAGTTCGATATTCTTAATTTTAATTTTAATCCTCCGGACATCAGACATTGAACCACAACTGAAAATATGATCAAAATCAATGCACCCCACATCAGCTCATACATTCTCTCTCTCTCTCTCTCTCTCTCTCTCTCTCTCTCTCTCTCTCTCTCTCTCTCTTGGGAGCATACTAGGCTAAGCTTGTAATGAACGATAGACGCATTGTGTTACTCGGTTGGTCGATAAAATTGCAGCACGATGAGTGCGTCATGCAAAAAACATCTAATTGGCGTGAAATCTACTACATGATTGGCTAGTCAATGATCAATATTTCAGCGCAGCCACGCAACGTCGGTAAGGAGAAAGCCGCTTACTTTCTGAATGTAAGGAAAAACTACGCAGCGTGTTTTTTTTATTCAGAAATCATACGCCAATCTTCGTTTTCGTGTTTCCACGAGCACTGTCCCTCTGCCCGTCTCCGGCCGCGTCTCCCGCGTGCCGAACATCGTCTCAACTGGCTAGCGCAGTTCCCTTCCCTGAAGCCGTCCATCTGATTGGCTACAACTTATTATACATTATTTTTCATTTTAACATATTTAAATAATCAAAGCTCGACCACTTTCACGTTCTAAATAAAGTAACAATAATATGCATTACATAATAAACGATAAATTCTTTTACATAAAGCCAATACAATTTCCTTCTTAACAGTGAATGTCACGGCCACTAGCCTTCCACCAAAGTGCTTTCTGATAAATAAATAAAGAACAAAAGTGACTATTAAGCACTAAACTTTACAACAAATACTCTATTAACTAATGATTCAATAAGGTGTCATCCTGTCATCGTTCAATGTATTTTGTGTAGCGGAAATAATGATCTTGATGCTTGACTAAAAATACTGATAATTTAAATTTATCATATCTTTTAAACAAATAAAGTTACAGAGTTGACTTTTACAACATTTGTCCTTTTAATGATGCGCTTTTATAAAAAATGTCGATCGTTAAGATCGACCAAAGCGTTCAGATTTTAGCATTCAGGTCTTTGTTACAAAACGTGTTCATTTCACTTTATCAGTAAATCCTAAACTATTATAGATATGATCAATATTCAAGTTTTTTTGGGATCACCATGAAAATTTAAGAAATATGGTAGATAAAAATTACTGTGGCTTCATTCCCTGACTTACGACAGAATTAAATATTCATAAATGTTTCCCTTTATGGCCGATCTTAGGTCCGCCATATTTAATGTTGCTAGGCCTCCTTTGGCACAAACAGCTCCTACAGGGTTTCCCTATGATGTAGGTTCTCGTCTGTCTCAATCGCACACTATAGTGCTTAGGCCTGATCAGCGTGGCCCCATTCAGCACAATAGACGCCTGTGAATTTCCCAATCCCGTCGCGAATCTGCGATCTTTGTGACACACGGTTCTGGACGACAGTATTTGCTTCACAACTCCTGGAAGGCTGTCTCTTTCGGCCATATAATTAAATGAGAGCGAAATGTTCGCTAACTCAAAATACGATGGCCTTGCGCTACCTTGCTGGGAGGAACTGTATGCTCGCATGGTATCATTCTCTGGTCGACGCTGGAACCAACGTCTTACTGCGTCAATAACTTCACCGTCATCCACGTACTGCTTCCTGCGGAGTGCCTTTTTCATTGTACCAAAGAGATGGAAGTCGGAAGGTGCGAAATCCGGGTGGTAGAGTGGATGAGGATGAAGTGTCCATTGAAGTTTTATCAGCTCCACTCGGGTGTGCAAATATGTGTGAGAGCTTGCGTTGTCGTTTGCATTTTTGTGGCTTTTAACACGCTTAAGTAGTGTCTTCCATTTCCTGAAGGTAGCACAATACACTTCAGAGTTGATCGTTGCGCCAAGAGACAGGACATCAAGCAGAAAAAAACCCTTCAGAATCCCAGAAGAACGTCGCCATAACATTAAAGGATGAGGGTGCGGCATTGAACTTTTTCTTCGGAGCTGGGTGGAGTGGCACCACGCAATGGATTGCCCTTTAGCCGCGCGGAGTTGCAGCGCGGTTTGAGGTGCCATGTCTCGGATTGTGCGGCCCCTCCCGCCGGAGGTTCGAGTCCTCCCTCGGGCATGGGTGTGTGTGTGTGTGTGTGTGTGTGTGTGTGTGTGTGTGTGTGTTTTGTTCTTAGCATAAGTTAGTTTAAATAGTGTGTAAGTCTAGGGACCGATGACCTCAGCAGTTTGGTCCCTTAGAAATTCACACACACACACACACACACACATTGCCGTTTCGTTTCTGGTTCGTAGTGATGCCTGCGACGATGTTTGAGAAAAAATTGTTATCACGAGCAGCCTCGTAACGTGCAAGCAATTCGGCTCAGATGGTCCTTCGTTGCTCGTTAGGGTCTTCTGTTAGGTGTCAAGGAGCCCAGCGGGCACACGCCTTTGAGTACCTCAACTGGTGAACGAGTATATGTGAGTGCTACCAACAGAGATGTGCTGTCTGATTGTGATCCTTAGGTCACCTCGAATGAGTGTGCTCGCACCTTCCAACAATGCAGGAGTCACAGCTGTGTGCTGTCGGCAGGCAAGCGGGAGGTCGGACATGTCTACACAACTTGGTTGCTATAATGACGGGCGTCTCGCTCAACTACCGACCGTGCTTTTGTTCGCTGCAAGGTCACCACAGACATTGTGCGAATTCCTATGAATATCTGTGCTGCTCTGGTTTTCCGCCAAAAGAAACTCAGTATAGCTCTCTGCTAGGATCACACCTCCGTTACTGACTCCATTGTGAAGGCTACGTACAGCGCCACCACTTGTTGGAACGCCATGAAACTTTAGGAGCTGAAGTGGGAATATTCTACGATATCTCACAATAATATCGGCATTTTTTCAACGAAAATTATCCGAGAACAAATGTGCTGCATCACTTATTGAACGACCCTCGTACTAAAAAGTATTATGGCATGAGAAGTGACAAAAGAAGAAAACTTGACTCAGCCTTTCAAATAACGTTAGTGCCCCAATACAGTAACATAATACACTGTGAAATAATTGCCCTACTGGAGTTAATCAGCATTGCAGAAGGAGGCACGGATAAAAAGAAATGCACCAAAACAACAAAACACTAACCAAGACTATAGTCCAAAGTATCAATAATCTAGCTTGTCACTATGAAGAGGGCAGAATGTAATATAGGGCAATAACAACAACACAACAGGAGAACAAAGATACCCAATAGAAGGTATTCGTTCAGTACCTGATCGTAAAATATACAAAAACAAAGCTGACAACATCAGATAGACAACACAGATAGACAAATACATCAGCAGTCAGGCCTTAACCCTATGAACACTCTGTTGCAAGTAAGAGAAAGAAATGCAACAGTAAGAAGGGCAGTGGCCAAGACTAATTTGTTAAAACTTTTTTTCATATTAACAATATCAGATAGATCAGATGCACACAATTAGTAATATATTCATCAGAAGAGTAGTCTTTGAAAGTTTTCTGTACAAAGTCTGAGCAGCAAAAGAAAATGCACTCAATTAGTGGACCTTCATGCAGTCTTGAAGAAGCAGAGTTGTTCTCCCAACGGAAACACAATTCTGACTCTTGACATGAAGACATGATGATTGCTAATGGGCCACAACAGAGCATACCCACAGCAGAGTCAGTCGAAGTCTTGAAGAATATTGGTAGAATTCGTAGGTAACCAAAAAGCAGACCCACAGTATTCCTTGTAGAGATTATTGTAGTAATGGGCCACCAAAGGTGCAGACTCACTGTAGTCCTTATAAAAATTATGGTAGAAGTGGGCCACCAAAGGTGCACAGCCAATGTAGTCCTTGTAGAGATGGCCAGCAGCCATCGGTTGTGACAGCGTGGGTGCACAATCACAATTGACGAGTCTTGTGGGTAATATAGCAAGTCCATAACCCACCACTTGTGCACTCACTAATTTTTTGTAATATCCTTAGAACCAGCAATGCTGTTAACCAGTCCCTTTCTGAATTATCAAAACACGTGCAAGCACTAACACATTCATATAACCTCTGACATTTTGCATGTATAGTATGAACAACAGAAGTGTGCAGTAAAATTAATCCCTACTCTTTACTTGATTTGAAGAACTGGTGTCTGTACAATTACAATTTTACAGCACAAATGGCTCTGACTACTATGGGACTTAACTCCTGAGGTCACCAGTTCCCTAGAACTTAGAAGTACTTAAACCTAACTAACCTAAGGACATCACACACATCCATGCCCGAGACAGGATTCGAACCTAGGACCGTAGCGGTCGCGCGGTTCCAGACTGTCGCACCTAGAGCCGCTCGGCCACCCTGACCGGCTACAAAGGTACATAAAATATCATTACAATCAAAAACATAATAATACAGATAACATTAACATTAACTTGACACATGGCTATTAAAAGAAAACATAACAGAATAAATAATGCCTAAACATCTTCCCAAAGTGAAGAATATATGAGAAATGCAAATTAGATTTGAGAATAACAGTGTTCCTCATCATAGTGGATGCAACTTAATATTAGAAGAAAAAAAATTCCACCAAATTTATCTTATCAGGTAAACAGAGACTGGAAGAATACAGACACACAAGGGTACACACAAGCATAGCGGAATAACACAAAAGGAACGGACGGGATCTGTTTTCACATGTAACATTTAGTGTTGCATTACTTATGGTGAGAATTTCATACCTATTTTTCATTTTTTTTCAGTAATATCCTTCATAGTGATCCCTCTATTATTTTCACCCAAAACTACTTCATTTATCTCTCTTACTTCAACATTTGTTCTCACAAAATATCATATATATCTGTATTTATACTTTCGTATCGTTCTTACCTTATCTTTTCTTTCCAAGAAAATCCTACCCAACAAAATAATTGTTCCCCATCATACAATACTTTCTGGCCAAAATTTTTTCTTACAGCTACTCAAAGCATTTCTTCCCAACTAATCATAACTCATTCTCCTGTATAGCACACCCCCTCTTAAACTAACTTAAATCTACTGAGCTCAGATTCATAAACTAGAGAATGAGGCAATGCAGCAGCACAAAACAACACAAACACCAATGACAAAAATGCAAAATAAGAGCAGCATATTTAAGTTAGGAAAGCAAGTCCAACATTACAACTAATATAAGGCAATATGAAGCAAACAAGAAAAATAAATCAATGGTAAAGTTGGCTTAGCACACCAATACAAAGTAAAATTCAGTAGGACAATGCCTGACAGATAGTAGCAGCAAATGCACTATCTTATACCTAAACAGGAGAAAACACAAGAAAAAAATGTTATAGTAAAGACAGCAATACAGATAAGAGAAATGACTATCCACATCTTAATGTCTATGTCACATCTTAATGCTAGAGCGTTGCACCACAACAGCTTGTTCGACGAAAAAATTACCAAGTCCTTGAAAAGAAAATTATATATGAAATCCCAGTTACTAGTCACTTCTCCTTCTTATTATTTTTTTCTTTCCAACTGCTCCCCTTTGCTTAGGAATGTGGATCATAAAATTATTATTTAATGGATCTGTAGACAGAAAGTGTTTACATTAGCATATGTGTTGAATTTTATTTTATAAAACCAATGCTACAACGCAGCTGGAAACCAAATATCAAATAAAATAAACAAGTATGTACAAAGCAAAGAATAAAAACATCATTCACCAGCCATATGGCATTTCATAAGTCAGTAAAAAATTCTCCCCTCTCATAGAAAGACACTTGTCATAATCAGGTGCGTGGACGTAAAAATATTTCTCATCACTTCATAAGCATTTCAGTAAGTAGCACAAAGTACGAGCTCCAAAGTGTATTCATAGGTTTCCAAGTAATAATGTGCCATGTTTGTGAGGTCCAGGTCAACGGCCTCTTTTTTCTGTAACTATGTGAGCGCTTGCGAGAGTGCGGCCAGCTTCAAAGTTGCTGAAGCGGCACAAGGAGAGTTGAAAGTCCACACAACAGTGGGTATATTTCAAACTGGCTAGCGCGCAGCTCAGCGCAGCATTACGCCAGTGTCACAAGTAGTTTTTGCCGAAATATTTACAACAGTTTCAGCTACAGTGACAGTTTCATACAAATAAAATATTTCACAGGTTGAAAATTTATGTTGGAAGTGTATAGAAACGAAATCTCATGAATGACAGTGTCGAAATTTCCGTTGACATTGTGGTCCTCACATTCATATATATGCTCATCTTTCATAACTTAAAGTACGATTCTTGGTTTCAAACATT
This sequence comes from Schistocerca gregaria, assembly GCF_023897955.1. Lineage (NCBI taxonomy): Eukaryota > Metazoa > Arthropoda > Insecta > Orthoptera > Acrididae > Schistocerca > Schistocerca gregaria. The sequence continues at coordinate 327,252,012 of NC_064921.1, forward strand.
TTTTCCACAAACCAGAGTCCCTAACCACTTCTCATTCCTTACCTTATTACACATATACGTATTCATCGACACTTCTTCAATATTTGATCATAATAAATATGTGGCATAATCAAATTCCTTATATAGCATCATCTCATTGATCATAAACATAATTCAACACCATAATACACACCGTTGTCATAATAAAATCTCATAACAGACCAATCAAATCTGAAAATCTTGGCAGCTTCGTTCAATAATCTCAAAACATTTTTAAGAAATTTCCTCTTTCTCTTGTCAATAGTGTCATCTACCTCAAACGTACTTCAAAAATCATGATTGCATACAATATACATCTCTCAAAGCTCTCACAGTACCACAATGGTTCCGAAAATATGAACAGTTACCAAAATGCAGACACCGCACAATTTCATAAGTGTGAAGTAATCTAACTGTGTAATTACCTCGGCATATATCAGTGATGTAGTAAAAATGAAGTTCAATTCCCTCTGCCAAATGACCAGATAGCTGTGCAATTATGTGTTATAGATATGGTACTGATGTGTAAAATTGTATGAGCAAATACCATATTAGGTAGGCCTCCTTGCGCCTGCCATACACATGGTACACAAAGTAGGCGTACCCACATGAGGGTTAATGTAATTATACCCTCAGACGTTACAGATTAAAACTGTGGAGTGAAATGTGTCGTCGAAAACCTTCTCTGTATCATAGTAGTTCAAAAATATTTCTTGAAAATGTTCCAAGTACAAAAATTAATCACTCAAATGCGTGTCCTGTAACGCTAAACAGTGCTTCTTGCTGTAAGAAAATTTCTGTCATGGGCTTCCAGTAAAAATGTGCCAAGTGTCGTAGTTATCGTTATTTACCTTGTCATATACAAAAGTAAAGTGCTATGCACATAAATGTCATAGTTATTACGCTCATTGCCATCACCTTGAAAGTACCATACTGTAACGTATTCTCGTGTTATGAGAAATACCTATCTCATCGTAGCTATGCCACAAAAGTCTTTACCAAAACATATTTTACTTTCCAGAAGAACATAGAAAACTGTGCAGGTATAAAACAGATACAGTGTAAAAGCAATAATGAAAATTGTGTCACTCATTAGTAGCGTTGTAATACAACCGTGCAGCCGTCAAACAAACCAAGTACTGTGTCATCTGTAATCTCTCAGAAAGTACTTTAAATAAAAAATGTCTTTTCAAGTAAACCAGAATGTTGCAGTAAAACTTCATTATCGGTATATGTTCCAAGTATGTGAGCCTTATAGTCGCTACATGATCATGCAACTAATAAGAAAAATGTACACACAATAAGACTGTGTCGTCTGTTCCCTATAATAGTGGATTTATAATATTACTGTCTTAATTAATATTCATGCCAGCTACGTGGCATGTGGTCCTGTAGGCCCCAAATTTGGACATTGTGTTTGTTTACCTGACCACTAACATGAAAAGTCGCTTCATCACTGAACCTGATGCGTTGTGCGATAGTGTCATCATTGTCAATAGCACCAAGAATCTCGTTACAAAATGACACACGTTTGCGTTTGTCATTAGGTTCAAAAAAATGGTTCAAATGGCTCTGAGCACTATGGGACTCAACTGCTGTGGTCATTAGTCCCCTAGAACTTAGAACTACTTAAACCTAACTAACCTAAGGACGTCACACACATCCATGCCCGAGGCAGGATT